>NC_142337.1:25572500-25903750 GCF_054954075.1 Amborella trichopoda | reverse complement strand
TCTACCAAGAGCGAAATAGGGAAAGAGATAGAGGCATAATTATTTTGTCACTTTCTAAAGTTTTTGCACATCTCCTAGTCATGTCCCATCTAAATTCAATCTCTTTTCAAATAATAATTTTAACCTTCCATATCAATTGACAAGGAAAGAGATAAAGAGAGGGAGACAGGGAGAATCAGAGATAGATAAATCTGGGCGAAGTGATTTAAGGCAAGAGAGATTTAAGGAAAGAAAACCAGGAGAGAAATATGGCATTAAGAAGAGGGGGAAATAAATTTTGGTTGGCAAGAGATCTTGAGACAGAGAAAACGATGAGAGAGAGAGGTATGGCATTAGGAAGAGGGAAAGACAATGAAAAGAGAGGGAAATTACAATGAATTATCATTATAAAATAGAAACACCAAATTCAAACAAAGTAAAGGGGAAAAAACCTGTTCTAATTATCAACATTCATCATACTAAGAGAGAGCAAAGAGAGAAACTTAAGAAGATGATGGAGAGAGTTTGTTGTATTGGGAGAGAAAAGAGAGAAATTTAAGAGGATCATAGAGAGAGTTTGTTGGTGATGCATGTTCCAGTTTTCTAAATTCATCCTTTTGAGAGAGCAAGAAGAGACAAAATTAAGAGGATGATAGAGTGAGTTTGTTGGAGAGTTAGAGATAAAGATCATATTCCTAGATAAGCTAACTAAAAAATTTTATCTTTCTATTTATATCTCGCTCTATAATCTTCACCTTCCATATATATTGAAAGGAAAAGAGAGAAAGAGAAGGAGAGAGATAAAATAGGAGACAGATAATGCAGGGGAGAAATTTAAGAAAAGGGATTTGACTTTGGCAGAGAGATTTAAGGAAAGGAAAGAGGGAGAGAAATATGGCGTCAGGAAAAGGGAGCAAGTAATAAGGGTTGGGAAGAGGAAGACAGAGAGAATGAAGAGAAAGAGAAAGAGAGGTATGACATTGAGAAGAGTGAGAGAGAGAATGGAGAGAGAGAGAGAGGGCAATTATAGTTTATTGTCATTGAAAAATAAAAAATTCCAAATTCAAACATAGTAAGAGGAAAATAACATGTTCCAAATATCTAAATTCATTGTATATATAGAGAGAGAAGAGAGAAACTTAAGTAGATGATTGAGATAGTTCATTGTAAAGAGAGAAAGAGAAGAGAGAAATTTAAGATGATGATAGAGAGAGTACATTAGAGATGCATGTTCCAATGCTCTAAATTCATTATATATAGAGAGCGAGAAGAGAGAAATTTAAGAGGACGATAGAAGAGTTCGTTAGAGATGGAAAGAGAAAGATCGTGTTTCCTGGATAAGATCATTCTAAAATTTTATCTTTTTATTATGTGTCTCTCTCTTACAATCATTGCTCTCTCACTTTTTCTCAATGCTCTACTTCGCAATCCACACCAATTTAGGAACTTTAGATTTCACTCTCTCATACTTTCTAAGTAATATCATGTTTTCTAAAGAGGATGGTTCAAAACTTCTACCTTTCCATTTGTGTCTCTCTTTCTCTCAACATTCTCGTTCTCTATCAATGCACCAATTCTTTCAAGAGCAAAAGAGGGAAAGAGAAGGAGGCATAATTATTTTGTCACCTTCAAAATGTTTAGCACATGTCTTAATCATGTCCCTTTTAAATTTGATCTTCTTTTAAAATGTAATCTTCACCTTCAACATCTATTGAGAGGGAACGAGAGAAAGAGAGGGAGAGGGAGAGGGAGAGGATATGAGAGAGATAAATATGGGGGGTGAGATTTAAGAAAAGAGAGATTTGATTTTGGGGGAGAGTTTTCATAAAAGAAAAGAGAGAGAGAAATATGGTGTTGGGAAGAGGGAGAGAGAAATCTGGGTTTGGGAGTGGGAGGAGAGAGAAAGAGAATGAAGGAGTTATGGCATTGGGAAAAGGGAGAGAGAGAATGGAGAGAGAAAGAGGGAAATTATAGTTCATCATCATTGAAAAATAAAAAACACCAATTTTAAAATAAGTACGAGAAAAATAACATGTTCTAAACATCGAAATTCATCGTATAGAGATTGAGAAATGAGAGAAACTTAAGAGGATGATAAAGAGTTTGTTGTAAAGGGAGAGAAAGAGAAATTTAAGAGGACGATAGAGAGTGTTCGTTGGATATGCATTTTCCAATGCTCTAAATTCATCATAGACAGAGAGAGAGAAGAGAGAAATTTTAGAGGATGATATAGAGATTTCAATGGATAGAAGGAGAGAAGAGAGAGAGTTAAGAGGATGATAGAAAGTTTTCATTGAAGATGCATGTTCGAATACTTTAAATTCATCGTATAGAGAGAGAAGAGAGAAATTTAAGAGGATGATACAGAGTGTCCATTGGAGAGGGAGTGCGAAAGAGAATATTTCCTAGATAAGCTCATTTTAAATATCTATCTTTCTATTCATATATCTCTCTCTTTCTATCAATGCTCTCTCTCAATCTCTCAACGCATTACTTCTCATTCCACGCACCAACATAGGAACTTTAGTTTTCATTCTCCCATGCTCTGTAAGTAATATCATGTTTCTTAAATAGGCTCGTTCTAAATTTCAACCCTTCCATATATCTCTCTTTTTCTCTTAATGCACTTCTTTATCCACGCACCAATTCTACCAAGTGTGAAAGCGGGAAAGACAGAGGCATAATTATTTTGTCACCTTCCAAATGTTTTGTACATATCCTAATCTCGCCTCATCTAAATTTAATCTCATTTCAAAATATAGTTTTCACCTCGATATCATTTGAGATGGAAAGAGAGGGAGAGAGGGAGAATAGGAGAGAGATAAATATCGGGGGAAACATTTAAGGAAAGAGAGATTGATTTTGAAGGAGAGATTTAAAGAAAGAAAAGAGGGAGAGAAATATGGCATTGCGAAGAGGGAGAGAGAAATAATTGTTGGGAAGAGATAGAGAGAGAACGAAGAGTGAAAGAGAGGTATAGCATTGGGAAGAGGGAGAGAGAGACAACTATCATGGTAACCATTAATGAAAAAAATAACACCAAATTCAAATAATGTAAGAGGGAATTAACCTATTTCAATGATCCAAGTTCATTGTATAGAGAGAGAGAGAGAGAGCAAAGAGAGAAACTTAAGAGGATGATAAAAAGAGTTCGTTGTATAGAGAGAGAAGAGAAATATAAGAGGATGATTGAGAGAGTTTATTGGAGATGCCTCTTCCATTGCTCGAAATTCATCGTATAGAGAGAGATAGACAGAAGAGAGAAATTTAAGAGGATGATAGAGAGAGTTCGTTGGAGTGAGAGAGAGAAAAAGTATGTTTCCTCAATAAGTTCATTTTAAAGTTTATCTTTTTATTTATTTCTCTCTCTTTCTATCAATTCCCTCTCTTTCTCTCAACACTCTACTTCTCAATCCACGCACCAATTTAGGAACTTTAGATTTCATTCTCTCATTCTCTCTATGTCATTTCATGTTTCCTAAATAGGCTCGTTCTAAAATTCTACCCTTCCATTTATCTCTCTGTATCTCTCAACTCTCTCATTCTATATCCACACACCAATTCTATCAAAAGAAAAAGAGGGAAAGAGAGGGAGGCATTATTATTTTGTCACCTTTCAAATGTTTTACACATCTCCTAAGTACGCACCACTTAAATTTACTGTTCCTTTAAAATATGATCTTCACCTTCCATATTTATTAAGAGGGAGCGATAGAGAAAATAGGAGAGTGATTAATAGGGGGTAAAGATTTAAAGAAAGAGAGATTGGATTTTGGGGAGTGATGTAAGGGAAGGAAAGTAGGGAGAGAATTATAGCGTTGGGAAAAGGGAGTAAGAAATATGGGTTGGGAAGAGGTAAAGAGAGAGAACAAAAATAGAGAGAGGTATGGTGTTGAGAAGAGGGAGATTGAGAATGAAGATAAAGAGAGGGCAATTAAAGTTTATTATCTTTGAAAAATAAAAGACTCCAAATTCAAACAAAGTATGAGGGAAATAACAAGTTCTAATTATTCAAATTCGTCCTATAGAGAGAGACAGAGACAAGGGAGAAACTTAAGAGGATGGTAGAGAGAGTTTGCTGTATAGAGAGAAGAGGGAAATTTAAAATGATGATAGAGAGAGTTCGTTAGATATGCATGTTCCAATGCTCTAAATTCATCATATAGAGGGAGCGATAAGAGATAAATTTAAGAGGATGATAGAGAGAGTTCGTTGGAGAAGGAGAGAGAATGATCATGTTTCTTAGATAACCTCTTTCTAAAATTCTATCTTTCTATTTATATATCTCTCTTTTTCAAGCAATGCTCTCTCTCTTTATCTCAGTGCCCAACTTCTCAATCCAGGCATCAATTTAGGAAATTTATATTTCTTTCCTTCATGCTCCCTAAGTGATATCATGTTTTCAAAATAGGCTCGTTCTAAAATTCTTCTTTCCTAGTAATCTCTCTCTTTCTCTCAACACTCTCCTTCTCTGTTCATGCACTAATTCTATCAAGAGCAAAAGAGGGAAAGAGAGGGGGACATAATTATTTTATCACCTTCCAAAGTTTTGGCACATCTTTTATTCACGTCCCATCAAAATTTAATCTTCTTTTAAAACATAATATTCACCATCTATATCTATTAAGAGGGAAAGAGAGAAAGAGAGGGAGGGAGAGAGAATAAGAAGAGAGATAAATATGGGGAGTGATTTAAGGAAATAAATATTTGATTATGGGTTTGAGATTTAAAGAAAGAAATGAGGGAGAGAAATATGGCCCTGAGAAGAGGGAGAGAGAAATATTCCATTGGGAAGAGGAGGGGAGAAATATGAGTTGGGCAGAGGGAGAGAGAAATATGGGTTGGGGGGAGGGAGAGAGAGAGAACAAACTGCGAGAGAGGTATGGTGTTGAGAAGATGGAGAGATAATGGAGTGAGAGAGAGATAGAGCAATTATAGTTCATCATCTTTGAAAAATAAAAAACAACAAATTCAAACAAAATAAGGGAGATAACATGTTCCAATGATCCATATTCATTGTATAGAAAGAGAGAGAAGACAAAAACTTAAGAGGATGATATAGATAGTTTGTTGAAGAGAGAGAGAGATAAGAGAGAAATTTAAGATGATAATAGAGAGAATTCATTGGAGATGTCTGTTCCGAAGCTCTAAATTCATCGTATAGAGAGAGAAGAGAGAAATTTAAGAGGATAATAGAAAGGGAGAGAGAAGGAGCATGTTTCCTAGATAAGCTAATTCTAAAACTCTATCTTTCTATTTATATCTCTCTCTTTCTATCAATGCCCTCTCTATTTCTCTAAACGTTCTACTTCTCAATCCACACACCAATTTAGGAACTTTAGATTTCATTCTCTCGTGCTCTCTATGTAATATCATGTTTCTTAAATAGGCACATTATAAAGCTCTACCTTTCCATTCATCTCTCTCTTTCTCTCAATGCTCTCCTTGTTTATCCACGTGACAATTCTATCAAGAGCGTAAGAGGGGACGATATGAAAGCATATTATTTTATCACCTACCAAAGTTTTTGTACAACTCTTATTCACTTCTCATAAAAATTTAATCAATATTCAAAATATAATCTTCATCTTCCATGTCAATCGAGAGGGACAGCGAGAAAGAGAGGGTGAGAGAGAAAATAGAAGAGAGATAAATATGGGGAATGGATTTGAGAAAAGAGAGATTTGATTTTGGAGAAGAGACTTAAGGAAAGAAAGACAGAGAGATATATGGCACTGGGGTGAGGGGGAGAGAGAATGAAGAGAGAGATGGCAATTATAATTCATCATCATTGAAAAATAAAAATTACCAAATTCAAACAAAGTAAGAGGAAAATAACTTGTCCCAATGACCCAAATTCATTGTATAAGGAGCGAAGACAAATTTAAGAGGATGGTAGAGAGCATGTTTCATAGAGAAAGAAAAGTGAGAAATTTAAGAAGATGATAGAGCAAGTTCATTGGAGAAAAGAGGAAGGCATAATTATTTTGTTACCTTCTAATTTTTTGCACATCTCCAAATCACGTCCCATCTAAATTTAATCTCCTTCCACATTAAAATCTTCACATTCCATATCAATTGAGAGGGAAAGAGAGAAAGAGAGGGTGACAGGGAGAATAAGAGAGAGATAAATATGGGGGGAGAGATTTACAAATAGAGATTTCATTTTGAAGAAGAGATTTAAGGAAAGAAAAGATGGAGAGAAGTATGGTGTTAAGAAGTGGGAGAGAGAAATATTTGTCAAGATGAGAAATAGAGAGAATAAGAGAGAGAGAGGTATAATGTTGGGAAAAGGGAGAGAGAATGAAGAGAGAGTGGGCAATTTACAGTTCATTATCGCTGTAAAATATAAAACACCAATTTCAAACAAAATAAAGGAGGAATGACCTGTTGCAATGATCCGAATTACTCGTATTGAGAGAGAGGATGGAGAGAAACTTAAGATGATTATAGAGAGAGTTTGTTGTATTGGGAGAGAGAAGAAATAAATTTAAGAGGATGATAGAGTGACTTTGTTGGAGATGCCTGTTCCAATGCTTTACATTCATTGTACTCAAATAACGAGAAGAGAGAAATTAAAGAGGACGACTGAGAGAGTTCATTGGTGAGGGAGAGAGAAAGACTTGTTTAAGCTCAATTTAAAGTTCTTTCTTTCTATTTATACATCTCTCTCTTTCTATCAATGCTCTCTCTCTTTCTCTCAACACTCTACTTCTCAATCCACATACTAATTTAGGAAATTTAGATTTCATTCCCTCAAGCTCTCTAGGTTATATTATGTATCATATATAAGCTTGTTCTAAATTTCTATCTTTTCATTTATCTCTCTCTTTCTCTCATCACTCTTCTTTTTTATCCATGCACCAATTCTATCAAGAGCGAAAGAGGGAAAAAGAGGGAGGCATAATTATTTAGTCACCTTTCAAATGTTTTGCACATTTCTTAATCACGTCCCATCAAAATTTAATCTTTTTTTAAAATATAATCTTCACATTCAATATCTATTATGAGGAAAGAGCGCAAGAGAGGGAGAGGGAGGGAAAATATCAGAGAGATAAATATGGTGGGAGAGATTTATTAGGGGAGATTGATTAGCTTCCTCGTTCTTGCCCTCCCGGTCAGGATGACCTGGTGGCACACGTCTCGAGTTTTAGGGGAACCCGAGACTTGAGACCATTCTCTCAGGAACTTTGTTAGGAAACAAGGGCAAGTAACTAACCAATGATAGAGGAATTTAATGTGAGGTGACACATACCTCACCTAGATCTGTGACTCACTAGGGCTGACTCGCGTGGGTGACTTCTTAGATCATGATGAAAAGCCCCCCAGTCCTTCAACTGGCTCAAAATCACCTCCCTTGACCTATACTCTCATGTTTCCACCATCACACACACATGGGTAATTTATAATAAAAGTGGGCCAAGGGACCCCACCTTGTCTTTGTGCGAATGCACACAGTCGTGCACATTTGAGAGAAGAGAGAAAGGGAATGAGATGAAGATTGGCGTGATTAGAGGAGAAGAAAGACATAGATAGAGGAAAGGGAAGAGGAGAATTTGACCAAGTAGCTAGACTAACACAGTAGGTAGATCAGTAAGTGATTGACTCGACATTGTAGCAAGATGGGCATGGTAACTCAGACTGGCATGGCTACAATACTACTAGACGACAGAACGAACACTAACCGACCTGACACGATGGTTCACCTGTCGTGGTAGCAAGACGGGCATGGTAACATTGACCGGCATGGCGGCAATACTGCTCGACGACAAGACTACCCTGGCAGTGTTAGACTTAGCCTTTCTTGGTCAAATGAGAGGGAAAGAGAGAGGGAGAAGAAAAGAGATAAGAAAGTAAGCAGAGATAAAAAAGATAAAAGAAAGAGAAAGAAGTGGAAAAGAAGAAGAGAAGAGAAAGAAAAAGATGAGAGATTAAGAGGAAAAACGAGAAGAGAGAAAAAAAGAAGAGAAGAAGGGAGTAGAGTAGAAGAGAAGACAAATGAAGAAGAAAAGAAAAGAAGATAGTAAAGGAGGGAAGAGAGAGGAAAGAAGAAGAGAGGGAAAGAGAAGTGCAGAAAGGAAGAAGAGCAAAGAGAAAGAAAGGATGAAAGAGACAAGAGAGGGAAGGAGAGAGAGAGAAGAAGAGAGAGAAAGAAGAAAAAGAACAGAGAAGAAAGAAGAGAGAGAAGGCAAGAAGTGAGTCGAAGGAAGAGCGAGAAGGAAGAGAGACGGGAAGAAACATAGACGGTGATGAGCTTCCGCCATCCATGATCGAGGAGAGATAAGAGAGAAGGAAATATGGATGGCGATGAGCTTCCACCGTTCATGATAGAGGAGAGAGAAAAAAGAGAGAAACATGGATGGTAATGGCCTTTATCATCTATGACATAGGAGAGAGAAAAAGGAAGAAACATGAATAATGATGGGCTTCCACCATCCATGATAAAAAGAGAGAGAAAGAGAAGAAAAAATGTACGGAGATGGGATTTCGTCGTCCATGATAGAGGAGAGAGAAGAGAGAGAAAAATGAAAATCGATGAGGTCCCATCACTCATGATTGAAGACAAAGAACAAGAAAAGAGAACATGAGTGGCGATGGGCTTCCGCTGTCCATGATAGAGGAGAGAGAAGAGAGGGAAGAAAACATGAACAACGATGAGGTCCCATCACTCATGATTGAAGAGGCAGAAGGAGAAAAGAGGACATGGATGACTATGCCCCTCCGCCGTCTCTGACAGAGAAGGGAGAGAGAAAGAGAACATGGACGACGATGCGCCTCTGCCATCGATGATAGAGAAGGGAGAGAGAAAGAGAACATGGATGGTGATGGGGTTTCGTTGTCCATGACAGAGAAGGGAGAGAGAAAGAGAATATGGAAGGTGATGGGGTTCCGCCATCCATGATAAAAAAGGGGAAGAGAAAGGGAACATGGACAGTGATGGGGTTCCGCCATCCATGACAAAAGAAAGGAGACATGAGAGAGAAAGCAGAAGACACGCGTAGCGATAGGCATCACTGTGAACGACATAGAGACAGGGGAATTTAGACAAAGGCCCTGCCCATCTCTCAGGTTAAGGCTCAGCTCACTGTGTATGTTCCAAGAGGTGGAGGACATCATGACCAGTAATAGGCTCCACCGTGCATGAATAGAGAAGAGAGAGAAAGGAACAAGGAGAAAGAAAGAAGGGAGAGATTAGGAAAGAGAGGTAAAAGAAAGGAAGGAAAGAAGAGAGAGAAAGAAAGTGAAGAAAGAAGATCAAGAAAGGGAGCGAAAAGATTAAGAAGAAAAGAGGGGTGATCAAAGAAAGAGTAGAAAAGAAGAAGAAGGGGATGAAAGACACGCACGACAATGGCCCACTACTGTGCATGTTGAAAGAAGAGCGTTAAGAAGACAGAGGAAGAGTGAGAGACAAAGATGGAGAAGAGGAGAGAGAGACAAAGAGAAGGGGAGAGAAAGAGAGAGATAGAGGTGAGAGGAGAGACAAAGAGAGATGCGATAAAGAAGAGAGGAGAGAGAAAGAGACACGAGATAGAGATGAGAGGAGAGGGAAAGAGGGAGAATAGAGGAGAGAGAATGAGAGAGAAGAGAGGAGAAGAGAGGAGATAGAAGAGAGGAGGAGAGACAAAGTTACCTTTATCGGGAGGTACCATAATTTTTCTTCTCTCTCCTCCCTCTCTCTCCAAGATGTGCCACAATCTCAAGACTAAAACTCTTAAATTTTATTCATGAAATTGAAGATTGAGGGAAGCCCTTTACAATTAGGTTTAATACGTATTTATAGAATTGAGCCCAAACAAGGGTGGATACTCAAAATCTAGCCTAATTGATGATAATTAAAATTTATTTGAATTAAAGAAAAATCTAAAAATAGTGAAAAATGATGTTTTTGTCCCTGCCCAACAATACATAAAATTCCAAAATAGTCCCTGCTTCTGCCTTAAAATGTGCATGATTTTCCATGGATGATCCGGGGTTGCTCCGATGCCCATTTTTCAAAAAGATGATTGCTTTATTGTTGGGCTCCACATGACGATCGATTTGATACCAACTTTGAACCACGTATCGTGTTTTTAGGCCACGATCATGTGACTCAAAATTTAGATGAATTTAGAAAACTTTTAATCAATAGTATGCTCCTTTCTTAATGTTTTTCCATGATTTCTTTTTTGCATTGCACTGAACATGCCATCACAATTTCGTTACAACAAACGTAGCTTGATTTCGTGCTCAAACGGAGATTTCACACTTTTGGGTTTTTTACTAGAATCTAGAATCCGGTGGCTGAAATTTACAGTAAGTTTATCGGCTTCATGTGTGGAATCCGACCATTCATCACGCACGAGATTTAGACTAATGGTATCCTTGGACCTTACGTGTTGATCTAATGTGCTGGCATCGTGATATGGCCGCTCGAACGAGACGTGTCACTGTTGACTTTCCTGCAACTTTTACCATGAGTCATCAACTTCTCTCTAGATTATCTCCCTGCTCGGGCTTCACACGGGGTGTGCCAAATATCAAAATGCTCGTCTTAGCGATACAAACATTTCAAACAATTTGAGCACGATCCGACTCGGGACGAGTGAGATATGGCTCCCGAACGTCACTGCCTGAAATTGGAAAAACAATCAGCATAATGGTGATTTGTTGTAAGGAGGGCGCACGGGAGTAGTTGTTTGAACACATTTTTCAACATCTTGCATCCCAGATGTAGAATAAAGAAGAAGTCGGTTAATAAAGCCCTGATATGCAGTGTACTTTTTTACAGTCTCAAAATTGCCCCAGAATTGGTGAAAATATTCTTAAGCACTTCAAAATGGCACCTGCCAAGTTCAATCATAATCTGACATGTCTAAGGCAATGCATACAAAGAAACAATTTCAAAAAAATCAACCTCTAACAGACCTCATAACTAGAAATCTATTTTTGGAGCGTTAAATTCGTGGAACCACTGACATTGGATCCGGCACAGTCGAAAACCCTTAAGGGTCAAGTTTTGGATTAATCGGACCCTCGAAGACAAATTTATGGGAAAAATACTGAAATGGGGTAGGCCACACACCATTCTCGTGCACCCTCCCTGCACCAAATCACCATTAATGGTGACCGTTATTATAGTTTCGGGTAGTGACTTCCGGGAGCAACATCTCCCTCACTCTGAGTCGGATCTTGCTCAAATTGTTTGAGCGTGTTCATCACGCTAAGACGCGCGTTTCGATATGTGACTTGGCCCATGATGATGCTCGAGCAGGGAGAAATTCAGAAGTGACACGTCTCGTTAGAGCGGCCATATCACGGTGCTTGCACAACAAATTGACATGAGACCAAGTTTCATCGTGTGCGTAAGGTATAAGGCTTTTTATGGTCTGAACCCTGTATGTGACGAATTGTTGGATTTCACATGTGAAGCCTATAAATTTGCTGCAGATTCTGTTCGTTGAATCTTAGATTCCAGCCAAAAGTCAAGGACTGCAAAATCTCTGTCCGAGCACGAAATCGAGCTGTGTTTGTTGCAAAGCGATCATGACGGCATGATCAATGCAATTTAGCAAAGAAACCAAAGAAGAACATCAAGAAACAAACACACTATCGATAAGAAGTTTTCAAGATTCATCCAAATTTCTAGTTGTGTGATTGTGGCCTAAAAACGGGATCCTTAGTTCGAAGTTGGTATCAAATAGATGATCACATCAAGCCCGATAAGAAAGCAATAAATCTTTCGACAAAACGGATGCCGGAGCACCCCGAATCAGTCATGAAAGATCATGCATGTTCTAGAGCAGCAGCAGAAACTGTTTTGGAATTTCATGTATTGTTAGGCATTTTGCTCCTATTTTTAGATTTTCCTTTAAATAAAAAGAGTTGTATTTTTGGCATATATGGTAGATTTTGATTAATCCACCCATGTTTGGCAAAAGTTTATATATGTCACGTTATATCATTGTATAGGGGGGACAACTTGGCTTAATAAAATTTCAAATTTTCTTCATTGTTGGGCCACGTTTTAGGAGAGAGAGGAAGGAGAGAGAAATTTTTGAGTTAGTGCCCTTAAGCTTAATGTAAATCTCTTTCTCTCTCTTCTCTTTTTCTCTCTCTCTCTCTCTTCTCTTTCTCTTTTCTCTCTTCTCTTTCTCTCTCTTTCTCTCTCTTCTCTTTCTCCCTCTTTCTCTTTCCTCTTTCTTTCTTTCTCTTTCTCTCTCCTCTTTTCACAGATGGTGGAACCCCATCACCGTCAGTGTTTCACTCTTTCTCCTTCTCTTCTTCTCTCTTTCCTTTCCTTGTGGTCTCGTAAGACCAGGACCCTCCTCTTCCCTCTTTCGTGTAGTCCCTCACGACAAATTTCTCCTTTCCCTCCTTGTGGTCCAGCATGACCACAATTTCTCTCTTTTCTTAGTCTTTTATCTCCTGCATGTCCACTTGCTCCCTGTGCACCCTCGGGTCCACTTCCTCTTTCTTTCTCTGGTAGTCCCTCAAGTCCACCTCCCCTCCCCTTCTTTTGTTGTGTACCCTCATATCACCCCCCATTGTGTCCTCGCATTCTGTTTGTCCCTCTCATGCGCTATGGTCCCATGTGACCACCATTTCCCAAAACTTTCCTTCCCATCACCGTCTGTACAACCAACCACGCCACTAGGTCAACCTGACCTGGAGGGCGAGATCGAGGCATCTAACCAGCTTGGCGACTCCATTGGGGACACGCTACCCCATCCTTGGATCGTTCTTATTTGACCTTCCTTTCTTTTTATTCCTGCTCACTATACACACACCTATCTTTGGGGTTGCTTAACCCCTTCATCCGAGTCGGGGGTTTCATAATCCCCGCACTCGTGAGTCTTCATCAGGAACAAGTTCAGCGAACCTCGTTCCCGACCTTTCTTGAGGATCAACCTTGTGCAGCGCTCCAAGGTAATCACCTGCAAAGAGGTGAGGATGGACTTAAAAGTCCTTTCTCCCTAACTTCCTTGCAATGGTGGACCCTCTACCAATGCACTCTGCATCGGTGGCACACATGCCACCACACACAGCACACACCCTGCTATCGGCAACTCACTTGCCAGTCCCACTGCTCGGGTAGCTTGAAGGCCGCCCTTCCCTTTCCCATGATTGGCTGTCCATCTGTCGTTGCTCCTGTGGGTCGTCACGAGGCTACCCCCATTCTTTATCCCTCTGAGCCCCTTGTAACTAGATGCTCGACCTTAGGAGGAGGCAGCTCTTAAGCCACCACCGCACACACACTCACCAAAGCTGGTGGACCATCCATTCAAGCTACCACTCGAGGCAACCCTTAGGTTATCTGGGCACATTGTCTTGGTGAGTGTCTTCACGAACTGAGCCCTGCACCTCTTTTGCATGCACAGGCACGACGTTAGATTACACAACATGCAATCTCGGAGGCAAGACCTTAAACATGCCCTCAAGTCTTGGCGGATGACCTTAAAACACATCAAATTGATAGTCACGATGACATGACCTTAAACATTCTTTTGCAAAAATAAAGAAATAAAAAGAAGATGGGCATGACAAAAACCCGCAAGGGCATCATGGGTAAAAATGTCAAAAAAAAAATGACGGACTTGGTGTGCACTCTCAAAGACCACAATGGGCAAAATATGTCAAAAAGAAAAAAACAAAGAAACGGGGCAGGCCGCACACTATTCCCTTACGCCCTCCCTGCACAAAATCATCATTAATGATGAATGTTTTTACATTCTGATAGTCACTTATAGGAGCCACATCTCCCTCGTTCTGAGTCGGATCGTGCTCAAATTTTGTGAGCGTATTTATCTCTCCAAGGCGAGTGTTTTGATATGTGGCACTCCCCATTGGGTCATGTTTTGTGAGAGAGGAAGGAGAGAAAATTTTTTGAATCGGTACCCCTGGGCTTAACGTAAATCTCTTTCTCTCTCTCTCTCTCTTTTATTTCTCTCTCTTTCTCTCTCCTATCTTTCTTTCTCTCTCTCCTCTTTCACAAACGACAGAACCCCATTGCCATTAGTGTATCACTCTTTGTCCTTCTCTTATTCTCTCTTTTCTGCCCTTGTGGTCTCATATGACCACGATGTTTGAACATATCTTTTAGCACCTTAGGTCCCTGATGCGAAATAAAAGAGAAGCCGGTTAATAAAGTCCTGATATACAGTGGAATTTTTGACAATATTAGAATTTCCCCATAATGGGTTACAATCTGCTACCTGCCAAGTTTCATCACAATCGAACATGTCTAAGGTAGTGCAGACAATGAAACAATTTCAGAAAAATCAACCTCTAGCACCCAGAAATAGACCCCGTAACTAGAACTCTATTAACGGAGCATCAAACAGTTATGGACCACTGCAATTCGATCCAACATAGTCGAAAACCCCTATGGGTCAATTTTCAGCTTAATCGGGCTCTCCAGGATAAAGTTATAAGAAAAGGACTAAAAAAGAGTAAGCCGCATGTTATTCCCATGCGCCCTCCCTGCACCAATCTCCATTAAAGGAGATTGGTATGTACAACCACAAGCGACAACTTCAAAGACCCGTATCTCACTCGTTATGAGTCAGCTCGTTCTCAAATTTTATGAGCATGTTTGTCTTGTCAAGAGGAGCGTTTTGATATGTGGCACGCCTCATGGAAACTCTTGAGAAGGGAGGAAAACTAGAGAGAAGTTCGCTATTCGTTGTAAACGTTGTAGAAAATTCAGCAGTGACACCTCTCGTTCGAGTGGCAATTGGATGCTAGCACACCCAATCGACATGAAATCAATTCCATCGTGTGCGTAAGGTATAGGGCTTTGTCTGATTCGAACCCCTCATGTTATGAATGATCGGATTTCACACGAAGTTGATAAAGTTGCTGCAAATTTTGACTGTCAAATTTTAGGATCCGGCACGAAATCAATCTCTATTTGTTGCAACGTGATTGTGATGGCATGCTCAGTACAATTCAGTGAAGAAATCACAGAAAAACTTCAAGAAACTAACGCACTATCGAGAAGAAGTTTTTGAGATTCTTGCAAATTTCTAGTTGCGTGATCGTTACCTAAAAACGTGATCTGTGTCTTGAAGTTGGTATAAAATCGATCGTCATGTCGAGCCCAACAAGAAAGTAATCATCTTTCGGTAAAACAGGCACTGGAGCAACCTTGAATCATCCATGAAAGATCACACATATTTTAGGGCAGCAGTAGGGACTGTTTTGAAATTCCATGTATTATTGGGCTGAGGCAAATACATCATTTTACACCCATTTTTAGATTTTTCTTTAATTCAAATAAATTGTAATTATCCTCAAATATGTTTGATTTTGGGCATCGAACCATGTTTAGGCCCGATTCTATAAATACATGCTAAACCTAATTGTAAAAGGTTCCACACTGATGAATAAAATTTGAGAGTTTTACATTGAGATTGTGGGTACGTCTTGGAGAGAGAGAGAGAGAGGAGAGAAGAAAAAGTTTGATACCCTTCAATTAGGTAACTTTCTCTCTCCTCCTCTTGTCTCTCTCTTTCTCTCTCCTCCTCACATACGTCTTTCTCTCTACTCTTTTTCTCTCTCCTCTTCTTTCTCTCTCCTCCTCTCATCTCTCTTTCTCTCTACTCTCATCTCCCTCTTTCTCTTTCTTTCTCTCTACTCTCATCTCCCTCTTTCTCTTTCTCTCATCTTTCTCTTTCTTTCTCCTCCCCTCATCTCTATCTTTCTCTCTTTTCTCTCAACATGCACGACAGTGGGCCATCGTCGTGCGTGTCTTTCATCTTCTTCTTTCTTATTTTTCTCTCCTTTCTTTCCTTACTCACCCTTCATTCCTTTCTAATCCTTCCTCTCTCTCTCTTGATGTTCTTCCCTTTCTTTCTTAATTTCTCTCTTCTTTCTTTCTCCTTGTTCTTTCCATTCTCTCTCTTCGCCATTCATACACGGCAGAGCCTGTCGCCGAGAATGATGTCCTCCTCTGGAACACACACAGTAAGCTGAGCCTTGACCCGAGTGACGGGCCGGCCCTCTGTCCGAGTTTCTTCCTATGTCATGGACAGTGCAAGCCCATTGTTGTTCATGTTTTGTCTCTCTTATCATGGGCAGCAGAAACTCATTGCAGTCCATGTTTTCTCTCTCTTCTTCCCTCTATCATGAACGATGGAGACTCATCGACGTCCATATTTTCTCTCTCCTCTTTCCATTGTCATGGATGACGGAAGCCCATTACCATCCATGTTTTCTCTCTTATCATGAACGGCATAAGCCCATCACCATCCATGTTTTCTCTCTCCTCTCCTTTTAATTATGGATGGAAAAATCCCATCGATGTCCATGTTTTCTCTCTCTTCTTCCTTTTATCTTGGACGGTGAAAGCCCATCGTCGTCCATGTTTCTTTCTCTTCTCTCTCTCTTATCATGGATAGTGGAAGCTCATCGTCATCCATGTTTTTTTCTCCTCTCTCTCTCTTTTCATGGACGGTGGAAGCTCATCGTCGTCCATGTTTCTTTCTCTTCTCTCTCTTATCATGGACGATAGAAGCCCATCGTCGTCCATGTTTCTTTCGCTTCTCTCTCTCTTGTCATGGATGACAGAAGCCCATCTCCTCCATGTTTCTTTCTCTTCTCTCTCTTCTGTCATGGACGATGGAAGCCCATCGTCGTCCATGTTTGTTTCTCTTCTCGCTCTCTTGTCATGGATGACAGAAGCCCATCATCATCCATGTTTCTTTCGCTTCTCTCTCTCCTGTCATGGATGGCAGAAGCTCATCATCGCTCAAGTTTCATTCTCTTCTCTCTCTCCTATCATGGATGGTGAAAGCTCATCGCCATTTATGTTTCTTTCTCTTCTCTCTCCTATCATGGACGGTAGAACCCCATCACCGTCTATGTTTCTTTCTCTTCTCTTTCTTCTTTCTCTTCCTTCTCTCTGTCTTTCTCTGTCTTCCCTCTTCCTTCTCTATCTTCTTCTTTCTTTCTATCCTCTCTTCCCATCTTCTTTTCTCTCTTCTTTCTTTCTCTCTTCTCTTCCCTCTCTCTTTTTTTTCTTCTTCATCTTTTTCTCGTCTCCTTCTCTCTTCTCCTTTCTTCAACCGTCTTCTTCTCTTCTTCTTCTTTTTTCTCTCTTCCTTTCTTTTCTTCTCTCTCCTTACTCTTTCTTCTCTTTTCTTCTCCTTCACTCTTCTTCTATTTTCCCTTTTTCCTCTCTCTCATTTCTCATTCTTCTTTCTTCCTCTCTCATTTGAACCAAAGAGGTTAAGATTAGGACTATCATAATAGTCTTGTCATCTAGCACTAATGCCATCGTGCCAATCGAAGTCACCATGCCTGTCTTACTGCCACGACAAGCTAGCCATTGTGCCTAGCTGGTCAATGTTTGTTCTATCGTTTAGTAGTAATATTGTTGTGTTGATGTGAGTTACCGTGCCATCTTGCTACCACTGTTTGAAGACATTTTTCTGCACCTTGGTCCCCGATGCAGAATAAAGGGAGTAGCCGGTCAATAAAACCTAACAAACAGTGGAAATTTTGACAGTCTCAAAATGGCCCCATAACTGAACAAGGCATTCATAAAGACTCTCAAAAGTCTCCTACAAATTTTCTTCGCATTTCGACATGTCTAAGGAAGTGTAGATTGAGAAACAATTTCGGAAGAATCAGCCTCTAGCACTCTGAAACGGACCCTATAATAAGAGCTATATTTTTGACGTGCCAAATTACTATGGAACCACTGCCATTGGATCCGACGAGGTTAAAAACCTCCAGGGGTCAAATTTTAGCTTAAACGAACATTCCAAGAAGAAGTTATAAGCGAAAGAGCGAAACAGGGAAGCCGCACACTATTCCCGTGCTGCCACCCTGCAACTCAACTTCATTAAAGGGACAGTCACGAACAGTGATTTGTGAGATCTATATCTTACTCCGGCTGATTCGTATCATGCTCAAATTTTGTGAGTGTGATCGTCTTGTTGAGACGAACGTTTCGATATGTGGCACGCCCCGTGATGACGCCCGAGCGCTAAGAAAATCCAGAGACAAGTTACTGATCCGTGAAGAAAGTTGCAAGAAAACCATCAGCATCGTCCTTCACTCGAGCAACCAAATCACGCCCCTGGTGAGTCCGATCAATGTGAAACTAGTTCCATCGCGCTCGTACGGTCTAGGGCTCTCTCCAGTCCGAAGCGCGTAAATGACGAACGGTCGGATTCCGCACTCAAAGATGATGGAGTGACTGCAAATTTCGGTGCCGGAGTTTCAGATTCTGGCCAAAACTCCAAAGTTGCACAATCTTTGTCTGAACACGAAATCGAGCTGCGTTTGTTACCACGTGATCTTAACGGCATGCTCAGTGTGATCCAGCGAAGAAATCATAGAAAAAACTTCAAGGAATAAGCAAACTATCGATCCGAAGTTCCAAGATTCATCAAAATTTCAAGTCGCATGATTGTGCCCTAAAAATACGATCCATGGCTCGAAGTGGGTATCAAAAGGGCAACAAAATAACCCCAGATTATCCATGAAAAATTATGCACGTTCTATGGTAGCACAGAGATTGTTTTGAAATTCCACAAATTATTAGGAAGGGGCAAATCTATCATTTTTCACCCTATTTTCCTATTTGTCTTAATCCAGTAATTAGTTTAATTTTGATCAATCCACGGATCTTTGGGCACAACTCTATATATACCACATACTACCATTGTACGCAGACCCATCATTTATTCTCTAAGGAGAACTTTGCTTAATAAGATTTCTCTTTCTTCTCATTGTTGGTCACGTTTGGAGAGATAGAAAGGAGAGAGAAACTTTTCGATTGGTACCCCTAGGCTTAAGGTAAATCTTTCTCTCTCTTTGTTTCTTTTCTTCTACCCTTTCTTCTTCTCTCTCTTCTTTTCTTTCTTCTTCTTCTTCATCTAAGCTTCTTTAGGAGGCCATGCATAATAGTGGCAGTGTCGTGCATGCCTCTTTCCCTCTTTCCCCCTCCTATGGCTTCACAGGTCGTGCATGGCGATGGCAGCACCATGTGCGAGTTGCCTTCTGTTCTTCTTCATTCGTCTCTGCCTCTCTGCGTGAAGTACTGACGGCGATCCCTATTGCTGCCCTCAGGGTCTCACCCTGTTGCGCGCCTATCACAGACGACAATGCCCATTGCCGCCCCCGAAGGGTTGTGGCAATACCTGTCGCCATCCACTGGCTTCTCTCACGCCCTTTGCCTATCACAGATGGCAATGTCTATCACCACCCATAAAGTATCCTGGCGATACCTATCGTCGTCCATGAGCTCCCTTCACGAGCTTGATGCCTATCGCCATATATGAGCTTTCTTCGTGCGCTCGTGCCTGTCGCTGTCCCAGAGCTCCCTTCCCGCACTCAATGCCTATCGCTGTCTGCAAGCTATCTTTGTGAGCTCAGTGCTTATCACCGTCCGCGAGCTTTCTTCGTGCTCTCGGTGCCAATTGCCGTCCACCAGCTTCCTCCATGCTCTCGGTGCCTATCGTCGTGTGCAACATCCTCTCTGCGTTACAACCATCGTCATGCGTTACACAAGAAGTTATCACTACTGATGAAGGGACATGCTTCCTTCTCACATTGCCCAGGGCGATGCCTAATGCTGCCTGTAGTTCATTGTTTACCCCCATTTGCCACGAGCAGTGGTGTCTAGCGCCGTCGAGACCTCCTTCCCAAGTCGTCTTGTGCCTTCTACTCATTCTCTACTCTTCTCACTTGGCTGAGGGTAGACTCGGTCTAATGTTGCCATAGCGATCTGGCTGTCGAACATTATTGCCGCCGTGCTGGTCCTTAGTACCATGCCTATCTTATTTCCACACCGGATTAGGACAGTCATGTAGTATTGCCATCGTGTTGGTCTGAGTTACCGTGTTCGTCTTGCTACCACTCCGAGTCGGTCATTGTACTGGTCAAGCTATCCAGCTAGTCTCGTCCCCTTGTCGAGTCCCCTCTTCTTTTCATCACCTTAATTTCTCACCTTCTCATCCATATGAAGGTGCATTGCCCTAAGACAAGGGTTGGTCATTCGGCCCTCTTGCCTTGCAAATTAACCATAGTAGTGTTGTGTAGAGAACAAGGAGATTGCAGGTCAAGGAAGGCAATTCCGAACCAACTGAAGTAGGTGGGGGGCTTTCCGTCGTGATCTAAGAGGGCTTTCGTGCGAGTCAGCCCGAGTAAGTAACGGACCTAAGTGAGCTTGGTCCCCACCTCACTACCTCTCTCACTAGTTGGACACCTGCCCTGTTAATGAGGTTCCCGAGAGAGCGATCTCAGGTCTCGAGTCTATCGAACTTGAGACATGTCGCCCGATCACCTAGATCAGGGGAGGCTAGATCGAGGCACTTAACCAGCTTGGCAACTCCACTGTGGACTTATTACTCCTTCGTCAGTTCGCTCTTGTTTGATCAGTATCACCTTTTACTTTCTGCACTACTTTCTATGGCATCTAGGTTATTCAAACCGTTCATCCGAGTAGGGGATTTTCTCATCCTTGCGCCTGTGACCGTCCCAGGTTGACTCCTTCCCTACACTCCTTCTGAGTCAGGACTCACAATCTGGCTCTCAGGTGCTTTCCTGGGTTGGTGGGAGAAGGGACTTAAAGGTCCCTGACTCCCCGCTTCCTCGCCCTGGTGGACCCTCCACCAAGGCTCCTTTCATTGGTCGCACATCTGCTGCTGCACACAACACGCACCCTGCTATTGGCAAGTCCCTTTCCAGTCATATTGCTATAGTACTCCAGAAGGCTGCCTTATCCACTCTCGTGAAAGGCAAGCGATTGCCATAGCTTTTGAGGGTTGCCGTAAGGCTAACCCCGAACTCCCTCACTGCTCCAAACCTTTATACCTAGAGGCTCGGCACACCAAGGAGGAGACCATATGGCCTCCACCTCTTGTACACACCTAAAGGCTCGTGGTCCAAACACACGAGCCACACTTCGGGGCAACTTTCATGCTGCCTCGAACTCGTGTTCAATGCTAGGACTTCTCAGGCAACACCCTGCGTGTGTCATGCGTCCCACAGCTCGAGGAAGCGCCAGTTCTACGCTAACTCAAGCACATGAGGGCCTACTGCTCTGTCCTCCCTCTCATCGCACACAGCTTCACCCTGTGAGAGATAGGTTCCTACCCGATCCCTCATAGACACAAGCACGTGGGTCTCGACCTCCTAAGGTCGAACCAGTTGAGCAAACCCGGGCTGAACCCCAAGTTACCCGGATGGCTAACCCTAAAGGTGTACATGCATTGACTTTGCAGGTTCCTTCCTAGTCCTGACTCATGCAGAGTCATAAACCAGCTCTTTATTCTGTCACTCTCCCTTCACCAGGAAAGTACCTCGAGACTTGGTACTCAAAGGTTGTCCCTAAGAGTACCATCTTGAGTCAGCTGCCCCAGGTCAGACATGCACCCGAGCCCCACAAGGGAATTCAAGGTAACGGCCTGATGTCAAACAGAGGCCTCTAGCCTCCAAGGTAGAAACCCAAGTTGCCTTTTTTCCTTGGACCCCACTCTCTTCTCCAATAAATAGACACAACCCTCTCATACTCAAGAAAAGCAGGGCAGTTTAAATCTCAGGCTTGGTTCTGTGATAGAGTCCATAACAGCCTTAAGATTAAACATAAGAGAGGCCTGCAGATCCTGACTAGAGAAGCCTCTAAGATAATTGACGTCCCCACCCTTGGTGACCTCCTGCCTCATAATCCCTTTTTCCCTCTTCAAATTTCAAAACCTGAGCAGGTCTAAGAATAGTGCTCGATGATCACTACCCAGAAGCCACGGTCCCAAGATCATCGAGAACAGGTCCTCACAAGGTCGGCGTACAAGGCTTGAGTCTAGTCGCGAAATGTTGAGCCCCTGCAGACCGACTTGACACACATGACTCGCTAGCCCCAACAGTCCACTACTCCACCTGGCTCTGACCCTCCAGAAGAAACGATGAGTGTCATGGTGATCAATGAGTTGGATGATGACCAAGAAGAGCTGATGAAAAGGTTCAAGATAATGAAGTAGTCCATCCTCGAAAAGATGAAACGCCTAGAAGCCTTCAAGTCCCCTTCTTCTCACCATGAACTGTGTTAACACACCGTTCCCAGGTAAACTCCCCCACAGGTCTCCCAAGACAGCTCTGCTTCCTGCACGGTTTCACAAGCAGATATAGATGCCATGGTGACCCACAGTCTCAAGAACAAGGTCCGGGGCATGTAAGAGGCACCGCTTTACTAAAAGCCGTATCCCTCGTACATCGACCAAGTGTTCTTTCCCCCAAACTATAAAAAAGGGAAGCTCCCCCTGTTCAACGGTACTACATACCCACACAAGCATACTGTTCACGTCCAAGCGGCTTGTCGAGAGACAGTAACTGATGGGTGAATCCTCCTCCATCAGTTCGTCGAGACTCTCGAAGGGCCAACCTTCTAGTGGTATGCTCGACTGCCTCCAAACTCGGTGCACACATCGCAAGAAATGGAGCAGTTGTTTTACCAGCACTTCTACGAAGTCTAGAGAAATGTGGAGACCATCGAGCTCCTCACTCTGACTCAAGACCCTGATGTGCCAGTTGACAAGTTCATCGCCCGATGGAGAGAGTGGGCAACCTTTCATGCCACTCTCAAGACTGAAAAAGAAGCAGTTCAAACCTGCATACGAAATATGCTGCCCGAGATCACTTTGCATGTTGAGGCCTCCAATCCAACCTCCATGTCAGAGCTCATCTCTAAAGCAATTCGAATAAAAGGTTTGGCTCAGCACCATGGTGGATCTCGTCAGTAACCCTCTAGCTCGAACTGTCACTCCAACAATCAGGGAAACCAGTAAAAACCAATGATCAGTGCAGCTGTCATCGTGATTGAAACTAAGAATGCCGCCCCTCAAACCTTAGACCTCTCCAAGGCACAAACATCTCAGGACGGAGGCAAGCAGCAGTTCCATAACCAGGTCCTGCCTCCTAAAAATATTAATTGAAGTGACTACTAGATCTAGCACCAGAACAAGGTCTATCCTTTTGACAAGGAGTGGGTTCCTGCACTTCTTCGACTACTAATGGAGCAGAACATGTTCCAGCTACCAGACGTCAACACGGAAGAACAAGCTGAATAGGAGACACACCAAAGGTACTGTGCCTATCACATGAAAGTAGGCCACCCCACTCAGGATTACTATAAGCTCAAAGACACTATCGAAGCCCTTATCAAAGTCACTAACAAAGAGTTAAAGAAGGGGTTTGCGGCAACTGAGGCTTCTAACATAGTGACCATCCAAGAGGTGACAAGGCACCCACCATCCTTCGTACACTATTCTCCATAATGCTCGAAAAAGGACTCAACGCGCCCAAGCTGACATGGCATCCAATGTTCCTGCCTCCAGGAACTGAGAACCTTTGGTGCGTGTATCACCAGACATGAGGCCACGACCTGAGCGAATGCACCGGCTTCCATGAGCTCTTGGCAAAGAAGATGCGACAATGCTAGGAAGTTCATGGTATCCCAGAAGGACACCCTCAAGTCCCTCTTCCACCAGTGCAAGAAGAACTCCCGACACCCGCCCCAAGAAGCGCTGAGCTAGACCCTCTATAGGCCTTCTTCGAGACAATGGCCCAACAGGGCCTTGTCACTCCCAAGCCTGTCAGGCAGCCAAGGCGTCTTACCCAAGGAATAGAATACCTCTGGTGCCCATATCACCAAGTATCACGAGCTGAAAGAATGCTCTAGGTTTGAAGCTCTAGTTGCTGAGAAGGTACAGAAAGGCCACATTGTTTGTGTCGTCCAAGCCATCGCTCCCATTTAATAGGAAACCCCGCTATAGGTCCCCTATGAGCATACACTGGTCCCTTCAGAGCCCTTGACTTCTTAGCCCTGGGAAGTCTACCATTGGAGAAGTAGGCTCAAATCCCTAAAGCATGAGGAAATCCACCAAGCTAGGACTACTCATCCGCCTGATAGAGTAGACCAAACACCTCCTCATGGATCCAAAAGGAGACGAGTACCCAGGTCAGCTCGTTGAAGGAACCACATATGTCAGCCACCAATTGAGGAAGAATTCCTCAGGCCCCTTCCTCCACTGCCAACCTTACAAGACTTCATCCCGGGTGCAACCTGCCTTATCCTGTCATCCAATCAAGAGGACCGCCTTAAGTCACCAACAGCTCGGGATCTATCCAATGCGGGAGATGGTGCTAAAAGCACTCTACAACAGTCAAAGTGGGGGCAAGACCTAAAATACCCCTTGCACACGTCCAATTCTGGTGACAACATAAGAAGTTGCCCAGAACATTCTAACTCTTCTTCTCCTCCCTACTATGCTATTTCTTCCACTGGTGTAGCTGGGTAACTTCTACACTCTAAATAGAAAGCTCCAAGGTACCAACATCAGCAGGTAGTAGCGGAAGCACTTAAGAAAGATGGTGGCCTAGGCGGCAAGATTCTTGACTGTCATTGACGCCTGGCAGCCCGAGCCAAAACCGAGCCATCTTCAAGCTACTCTTCCAAAGAGGCTTCCCATATGGTGCAGATCTTGGAAGTACCATCCAGCACGGGGCAAATGAACCTGAGACCAAGAAAGAAGTTGCAGCCAACACATCAAAAGTTCAAGGTCCTTGATCGTTCACTTTTCTCTAAGCCTCAACCTCAAACCTCTACATCCTTAATACAAATCCCTATTAACCCAGACTGCACCGGCTGAACAACAAAGTCAGCTAGTGTCACAAACCAAAAGTCAGCCAAAGACTGTTCCTATACTTACCCTACCACTTACACCAGTGACTGGATCAGGAAAACCGAAGAATAATGACGATAAAGTGAAATATGACAAAATTGGGCACTTGAGAAATCTTTCAGCCGTTCTAAGTATCTATGATTCCCTTATGTTGTCTAGAAACTATTGTATGGCTCTGGTGTAAGCTCTTTATAACCCAAAGGTGTATGAGACTGAAGTGGAGCCTATTGAGGTTGACCCAGCCATCTTGAGTGGCTGCTTCGCAATCTCTATTTCTGAAGATGACCTTCAGTTGGGAAGAAAATTTCACAATCGCCCCCTCTTCGAGAATGGTGAATTACATGCTTGCCCTATCGATTGAATCATACTGGATGGAGGGTCGGCAGTCAACTTGATTCCAGGAAGGATCCTCATTCGATTAGGATTAGGATCTGACGACCTCACTCCTACCCACATCACCATGTAAGGGTTAGACCAATCAAGAGAAAGCTGGTTGGGACAGTTCGTCTTTGCCTCAAGTTCGGTGACCTCAACAATTACACTCAGTTTCATGTAATCAACACCGATACGTCTTACAATGTCCTCCTCGGCTGCCCTTGGCTTCACCATCAGGGGGTGGTTCCATACACGCTCCACCAATGATTCAAGTACAGCCGAGATGGGAGACAACACATGGTTTATGCAGATACGAGGTCGTTCCTTGTAGTTGAGACTCACTATGTCGATGCTAAGTACTATTTCACAGACCTTCCAGCACCAGAAAAGTCAAAGGATGATGATTGGAAGCCTGTGAGAGAGACATGACCCTCGTCTCATGATGATGTTGAAGAAACGAACATGTTCAAAGAAGAGGAAAGACAAGGAAAGATCCTCCCTTTGACTCCTATCTACTCAAGTATACCTTGCCACCTCTCCGAGGTCATGCTGCCATCCCACAAAGAAGAAGCTTCCTCCTCTACTTCTAATTCATCAGAACAAAAGGGCGAGCTTGAAGCAACTCTTGAGACTGAGGAAACCCTAAAGGAAGACCTTTCAGCAATGAGGGTCACCTATATGCCGGACCTGCAAAAGGTTCTGCATGTCTCCACACTCTTTTAGAAGAAGAATTGGCACACCAACCACCAAGGAAGGTACTCCAAATTCCATCCTCGAACAAGGGGATCACCATCAGCCAAGAGAAGGTCTTACATCTCTCAAAGGCTCCTAAAGAGGTAGTTAGCCCTCTGGATCTTAGGAACAAGACTCCATGGCAGAGCTGAGAAGTGAGGTTCATAGCCTTTAGAATCAGTTGGAGGTTATGCGCATCACTTCAAAGCACTTGAAGGAGTTTGCCCCTGAGACTAAGATTTATGAGGAGCTCAAAAGCAATGCACCTCGCATCAAAGCCAAGGCTTCCCCAGATTGGAGTATTTACAATAAACATGCTCACCAAACCATGAGAGCGATGAATTATGAGCCCCTGTCCATCAAACATTGGGGGGGTGAGAAAGCAACTTCTCCCCCATTCGAGGTCATTGAAGCCACGACAAGCTTTCAGAGGAAGAAGCAAGGAATGGGATATCCTTTTTCGTCTCACACGGTGAAAGGATAAAAGCAATAAAAAAGAGAAGGAAGAACAAAATTCATGCTGCACAAAAAAGAGAAAAGAATTGTTCCATTCACAAATCAAGAGGGAATTACCAGCTTCTTTTCTTTACAATAAGAAGAAATGAAAAGAAAAAGAGAAAGAAGCCATGGTCAAAATCATTCAACTGCTGCATTGATCTTCTCCCTGTATGTTGCAGCTGATACCTTCACCCCCTCGATTTTGCCCTTTAACTCTGGCACCAGCTCCGCCTCATGCTCCATCAAGGCAGTCCCTTCTTCCAAGTAGTACTCGAGGCCCAAAATGTTATCAAGAAGCACCTTGTCCTCTGCTGCCCAAGCCTAGTCTCCTTCTCCAGCTTGGGAACCTTCTGTGTCAGCTCTAATATCTTCGCCCTCAGAGCCATCACCTTGTGGTGGCCGGCGATGACCTCCTCATCGAGGTTCGATCTCCGGGAGCGTGCAACATCCTTCTGTTGCAATTGAGCTTCTACTAGTTTGCGGTAGCACTTGAGTGAGGACTCCAAAGGAGGTAACTGCGTTCCCTTCAGCTGCTGTACAATTGCTTCTTCGTGCAAGGCCTTTGTTCTTCACCCTTCTAGCTCATTTACGACGCCATCAAAGAAAGGGATGATCTCTGATACTCCCCCTGCAAGGGTGACCTGCCGCAACTGCAGGATTGCACCACTAAGTTCAGTAAGAGGCAGACCCTTAAGCCTCTGCAAGCCCAGATGAAGCATGTCCATCATTATGCCGTGCAGCCCACTAAAGCTAGGCCTAAAAAGTGCTATTAAGGCTGCTACAATGGGAAGAGTATCAGTCTCCACGACAGAACCCGAAGGGGTTATTGTCGCGTGCCTCATCAAGGAGCTATCGCCACACGCTTCGTCAAGGACCTATCACCGCTCGCTTCACCTAAAGGCTATCGTCGCGTGCTTTGTTAAGGAGCTTTCACTGCGTGCTTCATCAAGGAGCTATCAACCCGCGCTTCGTCAAGGAGCAATCACCGCGAGCTTCATTAAGGAGTTAACGTCGTGTGCCTCACCAAGTTGTTAACGCCGTGTGCTTCACTCAAGGTCAAATGTCGCATGCACCATCCAAACTTAGTACTGTGGCATGCCATGGCACTTCCATCCGGACCATCGTTCGGCCTCCTCAGGAAGTTCATTCCCTGCACCACAGCCTCACTTCTTAGGAAGTTGAGCCCCCAATTATGACTTTATTCCCCATGGAGTAACATTCTCCCCACACAATGATCCATGATGCATGACCTTAAACTGAATAGCCTTGGTTTGTGCTGCATGACCTTAAACTGCATAGCCTTGGTCCATGCTGCATGATGTTAAACTGCATAGCCTTAGGTTTGTGTTGCATGACTTTAAACTGCATAGCCTAGGTCCATGCAGCATGACCTTAAACTGCAGAAGCATGGTCTAGGTGCATGACCCTAAACTGCATGGTCCAAACTATATGACCTTAAACTGTAGCGGAGGTCTACTTGCACGACCTTAAACTGTATGGTCCGTGTTGCATGACTCTAAATTGCATGACCAAAGTCCAACTGTATGACCTTAAACCATAGTGTACATCCTTGCCGCATGATGTTAAAAAGCTTAGCACCGTGGTCCAAACTACATGACCTTAAACTGTAGCGAAGGTCTAGTTGCTTGACCTTAAACTGTATGGTCCCAACTGCATGACTTTAAATTGCATAACCATGGTCCAAGCTACAAGACCTTAAAACTGTAATGCACGACGTGGAAAATACTTCATATGCGTAACTTTATTTATATGGACCACTTCTTTTCTAGGTGTATTTCATCAACATCCCCAGTGGAGTTAGGTGTATGCAAAAAAAAAAAGGGGTCACACTTACCCCTTCAATCCCCAGTGGGTTTATTTCACACCAACATCCTCAGTAGGAGTCATATCATATTGCGACCCACTATGCCCAGGGTGTTAGGGACATTCTTACCCTTTCAACCCCAGTTGGGCTGCATCTGCGCTCTGGCTTGTCATTCTCAGCAGAGTCATACTCGCCCTCTTAATCCCTAGTGAAGTTCGATCTTAATCTAAAGCTCCCTGCTCATGTATAACCTTAGCTATTTTTATCCCCAGGGAGTCATATCGCTATCCATAGACCTATCCCCCATGGAGTTTCACCTACATAACGACCCATGCGATGGTCCGTGCTGCATGACCTTAAACTGCACAGCCATGGTCTAAGTGCACGACTCTAAAACTGCATGGTCCAAACTATATGACCTTAAATTGTAGCGGAGGTCTAGTTGCACGACCTTAAATTGCATGATCCTAATTGTATGACTTTAAACTACATAACCACAGTCCAAGCTATATGACCTTAAACAATAGTGCACATCCTGGCCGTATGACGTTAAACTGCTTTTCCTAGATCCAGGAGGCATGACCTTAAAGATGCCTCCACATGTACGCACATGCCCTTTACGTGCATCTTCACGCACACCTTCCCAAACCGACCCATTCGTGTGTGTGCATCACCGTCATTGCTTCCCTAGTGAATCCATTCACTTCATTACCATCATCCATTATTCCCCAATGAGTTTCACCCATGCCCATAAAATGTCAAACAATTCCACCATCCATACTCGTCGTCAGCTAGTGGGTCACCACTTTTCACCCATCATTCACACATCATCCATCTTTCATAGGTAGCCTCTGCCATCTCCCCAAAGTGAGTCAAAACCACCATCATACTCACTCCATGACTGCCATTCATCACCACTAAGGTCCAGCTGTATGACCCTAAATTATAGTGCTTGTCCTGGACTCATGACGTTAAAAGGCTTCACACAAGTCTCGAAGGCGACCTTAAACACGCGTTCACAAAGAAAACGGGCATGGTGTATATCTAGACAAGAGAAATCCATGAGTAAAAATGACAGACGGGCATGGTCACGAATCCATGAGTAAAAGAGTTTCGTGAATAAAAACCCAAGCACGGTGAAAACCCCAAAAGGACGTCGTGAAAAAAAGCAGATGAAAAGGGTGGATATGGCCTTGAGGTCATGGCTAAAAGAGCCCAAAACTAAAGGAGGTTAGTGAAAGCTGTCTCTATGGTGCCACTTCCCCAGTCCTGGTGAAAACCCACAAAGGGTGCTTGGACTATAAAAAACTAGGTTGACGTGGATGGACCAATACATTGCATATAAACATCTGAGCATCCTTTCTAAATATAAATGTTGTCCCTCTCATTTCTCTCAAAGAACAACATTCAATGGGGAAAACTATTTGAAGACATTTTTCAGCACCTTGGTCCTCGATGCGGAATAAAGGGAGAAGCTAGTCAATAAAGCTAAACAAATAGTAAAAATTTTGACAATCTCATAATAGCCCCAAAACTGGTCAAGATCTTCATAAAGACTCTCAAGAGTGTCCTACTACATTTCGTCGCATTTCGACATATAAAACAGTGTAGACTGAGAAATAGTTTTGGCAAAATCAGCCTCTAGCACCCTGAAATGGACCTTATAACTAGAATTATGTTTTTGATGTTTCAAATTTCTTTGGGACCACTGTCATTGAATCCAACATGATTGAAAATCACCCAAGAGTCAAATTTCAGCTTAAACAAACATTGCAAGAAGAAGTTATAGGCGAAAGAGTGAAACCGGAGGAGTTGCACGCTATTCCCATGCGACCACCCTATAATTCAACTCCATTAAAGGAATAGTCATGAATAGTTACTTGTGAGACCTATATCTCACTCGTTCTGAGTCAGATCATTATCAAATTTTGTGAGCATGTTTGTCTCATCAAGACGAGCATTTCGACCTATGGCACACCCATGATGACACCCGAGCGCGAAGAAAAGCTAGAGAGAGGTTGCTGATCCGTGAAGAAAGTTACAGGAAAATCAACAACATCGCACCTTGCTCGAGCAGCCAAATAATGCCTCTCGCAAGCCAGATCGACATAAAACCTGTACCATCCTGTGCGTAAGGTCCAGGGCTATCTCAAGTCCAAACCCCGTACATGATGAATCGTCGGATTCCGAACACAAAGCAAATGAAGTGACTACAAAGTCTGGCCCAAACTCCAAAGTTGCAAAATCTTCGTCCGAACATGGAATAGAGCTGCGTTTGTTGCCACATGATCGTGACGACATGCTAAGTGTGATCCAGTGAAGAAATCACACAAAAACATCAAGGAACGAGCAAACTATTGATTCGAAGTTCCAAGATTCATCCAAATTTCAAGTCATTTGATCGTGCCCTAAAAACACAATCCATGGATCGAAGTTGGTATCAAATCGATCGCCATGCTGAGCCCTACAAGAAAACAATCATCTTTTAATCAAACGGGCATTAAAAGAACCCAGATCATCCATGAAATGCCACACACATTATAGGGCAGCACAATGATTGTTTTGGAATTCTACAAATTACTAAAAAGGGGCAAATCTGTTATTTTTCACCCTATTTTCCTATATAATTTCTAGCAATTAGGCTTAATTTTGATCAATCCACCCATGTTTGGACAGAACTCTATGTATACCACGTACTACCATTATACGTAGACCCTTTATTCATTCGCCAAGTAGAACTTTGCTTAAAAAGATTTCTCTTTCTTCTCATTATTCGGCCACGTTTGAAGAAGGAGGGAGAGAAAAGAGAGAAACTTTTGGATCGGTACCCTTAGCCTCAAGGTAAATCTTTCACTCTATTCTTCTCTTTTCTTCTTCCCTTTCTTCTTCTCTCTCTTCTTTTCTTTCTTCTTCTTCTTCTTCTTCTTTGTCTGAGCTTCTCTCGGAGGCCATGCATGGAAGTGGCAGTGTCGTGCATGCCCCTTCCCTTCTTTCCCCCTCCGACAGCTTCACAAGCCATAACGCCAACGCCATGTGTAAGTTTCCTTCTCCTCCTCTTCATTCGGCTCTGCCTCTCCATGAGAAGCACAGACGACGATGCTTATTTTTGCCCGCAAGGGTCGCACCTTGTTGTGCGCCTATCAAGGATGATGATGCCCATCATCGCCCATGAGGGGTCACAGCATATTTGTCACCGTCCGTTGGCGACATTGTAGTGATGATGTATATCGTCCCCCGCAAAGGATCAGGCAATACCGATCATCGTCTGTGAGCTCCCTTCCCGAGCTCGGTGCCTATCGTCGTCCGCGAGCTTTCTTCATGCTCTCGGTGCCTATCGCCTTCTACAAATACCCTTCGAGTGTTTGGTGCCTGTCCGCAAGATTTCTTCGTGCCCTCCGTGCCTATTGCAGTATGCTTTCTTCATACGCTCAGTGCCTATCACTATCTGAGAGCTTCCTCTGTGCGCTCGATGCCTATCGCCGTGAATAGGCTCCTCTCTGCATCCCACGACCATTGTCGTGTGCTTCATAAGAATTTATCGCCGCCCGCGAAGGGACATGCTGCCATCTCGCATTGCCCACGGTGATGCCTAATGCAACTTGTAGTTCACTGTTTGCTCCCTTTCGTTGTGAGCAGCGGTGTCCAGCACGGTTGGGACCTCCTTCCCTTGTAGACTCAAGCCTTCTCCTCATTCTCTCTCGTTCTCACTTGGCTGAGGGTAAACTCAGTCTAGCGTTGCCATAGTGATCTGGCTGTCGAACAGTATTGCCGCTATGCTGGTCCTGAGTACAATGCCCATCTTATTGCTGCACTAGATTAAGACAGTCATGTCAACCTTGGTTTCGAGTAGTATTATCGTCTTGTCGATCGGAGTTACCATGCCCGTCTTGCTACCACTCCAAGTCGATTATTGCATTGGTCAAGCTATCCTACTAGTCTCGTCCCCTTGTCGAGTCCCCTCTTCTTTTCATCACCCTAATTTCTCACCTTCTCATCCATATGACGGTGCATTACACTAAGACAAGGGTGGGTCCTTTGGCTCACTTATCTTGCAAATTAACCATAGCAGTGTTGTACAGAAAACAAGGAGATTGCAAGTCAAGGAAGGCGATTCTGAACCAGCTAAAGCAAGTTTCCAACGTGATCTAAGAGGTGCCCGCATGAGTCAGCCCGAGTAATTCATGGACCTAGTTCATATTGGTCCCCACCTCACATCCAAAATTCCTCTCTCACTGGTTAGACACCAACCCTTGTTTTGTGAATGAGGTTCCCGAGAAAGCGATCTCAGATCCTAAGTCCTTTGAACCCTAGACACGTATCACCTGATCACCTAGATCAAGGGAGGCGAGATCAAGGCACCTAACAAACCACACCGAGACAATCACTTACTAGTCTAGCCACTATGTCAGTCTAGCCGCTAGGTCAAATTCTTCTCTCCCCTTTCTTCTATTCTATCTCTTTCTTTTCCTCTTCTCACCTCAATCTCTATTCTCTTATTCTTTTCTTCTTCTTTTGGATGTGCACGCCTGTGTACGTTCACCAAAAGATAAGGTGGGGTCCCTTGGTCCACTTGTCTTGTAAAATTAACCTTCTATGTGTGATTGCAGAAACCAGAGAGTACAGGTCAAGAGAGGCAATTTCGAACTAATTGTAGGACTGTGGGGCAGCCTTGGTAAGTCTCGAACCCAAGTGAGGTGTGTCCCGCCTCAGGTCAAATTCCTCTCGCACCGATTGGTGTACCTACGCTTCTTCTTTAACAAGGTTCCTGAGAGAGTGATCTCAAGTTTCGAGTTTTTCTTAAAACCCGAGACACGTGCTTTTAGGTCATCCCGAACTGGAGGGCGAGATCGAGGCATCTAACCAGCTTGGCGACTCCATTGAGGATTTACTACCCCTTTGTCGGATCGTCCTTGTTTGGCTAGTCTCTCCTTTTGTTTTATGCACTTCATACACATGGCTGCTAGGTTTATTAACCCATTTATCCGGATCGTGGATTTTCTCTAACCGCATTCGCTAGCCTCCCTCGAGAACAAGTTCCTCGAACTTCATTCTCAAATTTCCTTTCAGAAAAGACCCAGTGTCTAGCTTCCAGGTCATAACCTGGATTGGTGTGAGAAGGGACTTAGAGGTCCCTGACTCCCCATCTCCTTGCTCTAGTGGAAGCCCCACCAAAGCACTCTGCATCGGTGGCACATCTGCTACCGCTCACAGCATGCATCCTATCACTAGCAAGTCACTTGTTAGTCGTATTGCCGAGGTACGATGAAAGGCTGCTCAGTCTCTAACTACAAAAGGCAAAGAACTTGTCATTGCTCTAGTGGGTCGCCGTAAGGCCACCCCATACATTCCTGCACCACCTCGGGTCGCTATGCATAGAGGCTCGACACATCGAGCTGGAGACCATGGTGCCTCCACCTCACCCACACACCTTAGGGCTCATGGGTCATCCACACAAGCCACACCTCAAGGAGCAGGTCTCCTAGGGCCAAAACCTGTGCACATGCATGTGCATCCCACCACTCGGGGCAGCGTTGTCATTATGCCAACCCGAATACACGAAAGATGACCCCCTTGTCCTTCCTCAGAGCACACATTATCGAACTCTGTAAGGGGTAGGCTCTCACCTGTTTACTTACAGACACCCGCTCATACCACTCGGCCTCCTAAGGCCAAGCCACCTGTTCGAGCTCGTGTTGACCCCAAAGTCACCCATGATCCTTCTTCAAGGGGAGCGCCCATGCTGCCTTCCCAAACTGCCGCTCCTCACTCCGGACTCAAGCGTCATCATGAGTCGATCCTTCCCCCCCTACCCCTCCTCTCTTGGGAAAGCACCTCAAGCCCTGGTATTCGTAGACCTTCCCCAAGAGTGCCATCTTTAACCAGCCCCGTCAACTCGATCATGCCTCTAAAGCCCATAAGAGAGCTCGAGGCAAAGACCTGATGGGAGATCAAGTCCTTTGTTCTCCCTTGTCCAAGTCGACTCTAATTCCTAGCTTGCATCCATTGCTTCACTTAATAGAGAGGGCTCTCTCCTATGCAAGAAGGGTCGATTAGTCGCAGTTCCGATCTCAGTTCGAACATGAGGTCCATCAAAGCCTCAAAGCCAATTGTGACAGGGGTTTGCAGATCCTGACTTCGGAAGCACTAAATTCATCGGAGCACCCAGTTTTGATAACTCTCTTTGTCAGACACCCTTCTACCCTCTTCAGATGACAGAGCTCAAAGAAGAGGTGCATGAATCCTGCATGGTGGTTAGCGTCATAGAAGATGACCAGCCACGGTCCCAAGACCATCGAGAACCGATCCTCATACTGTCAACATACAAAACTCGAGTTCAGTAGGGGCATGCTGAGCCCTTGTTGACCGATTTACTACATGCAATTTACCAAGCTCAGAAGCCCGCAATTGCACCTAAGGCTGACCTCCCCAGATAAACTGTTAGCGTAGTGGTTGTAAATGAACCTAGCGATTCTCAAGAAGAACACATGGATAGGTTCAAATAGATGGTGAGTGCGAAGATGGAGAAGATTGATCGCATGGAAACCATGCGACACTAGGCTAACCAGGAGACCAAATCCCATCGCACGGACGATGCAGCTCGAAGGCACTCTCCTCTTCCTGCCTCATAAGACAATTATGTCCCTCACCTCCTCTCACTGACAGACATCGACACAATGGTGACCCACAACCTAAAGAACAACCAAATCCTGGGTATACAGGGTACAATGCTTTACCAAAATCCATACCCCTCTTACAATGATCAAGTTCCATTTCCCAAGACTACAAGAAAGGGAAGTTTCCCCTGTTCAATGATACGACATCCCTGCACCAGCATATCGCCCATTTCCATGTGGCATGTCGAGAGACAACGACTGATGGGAGACTCCTCCTTCATCAGTTCGTTGAAACCCTTGATGGCCTTGCCTTTCAGTGGTATGCTCATCTTCCCACAAATTCAGTGCATACTTGGGAGGAAATGGAGAAACTATTGCACCATTGCTTTTATGAGGTTGAGAGAGAGGTCCAAACTATCAAGCTTCTCACTTTGACCATGGAACTTGATGAACTCGTGGATCAATTCATAGCAAGATGGAGAGATTTGGCTGCTCGCCAACCTAATCCCATGCTTGAGAAAGAAGCAGTTCAGACCTTTGCATGAAACATGTGACTTGAGATTGCCCTACATGTTGAGGCCTCAAATCCAACCTCCATTGCAGAGCTGATCTCTAAGTCGATTGGCATAGAGAGTTTTTCATCCCACCAAAGCGGGTTTTGACAACAATCTTCAAGCTCAGGAAATAAATGGGGTAATGGCAATTCTCGAACCAGCACCCGGGGCAATTAGTAAGAAGGCATAATTAGTCCAGCCATCACCGTGAGTGATCCAAAGAAGGCTACCTCTGAGACTTTGGACCTCTCCAAGGGGGTAGGCACCGCAAAGACAGCACCTCAGGTACAGCAAAAATCATGCAACCAGGTACCCGCACCTGCCAACCTTAATCGAGATGGTTATTAGGTCGGGCATAAGAATAAAGTCTACCCTTTTAAAAAGGAATGAGTTTCCGCACTACGCTGATTACTGCTGGAGTAGAACATGATGGAGCTGCCTGAGACTAAGTTTCCTGAGCAAGCAAGTCTCGAAACCTATGCAAATTACTATGCTTACCATCGGAGGATTAACCACTCCATAAGGGAATGCTACATGCTCATGGATTTCATCGAGGCTCTGATCCAGAAGGGCAGATAAAACTCGAAGAGCCAAAGAAGGCATTCGGGGTGGTAGAATCTTCCAATGCAGTGATAGTCCATGAGGAAGATGAAACATCAGATCTCCTTCACACCTTTTTTGTCATGATGCTTCAAGAACGCCTCATCACACCAAAGATGGTAAGGCAGCCATGACGCCTTGCTCAAGGAACTGAGAACCATTGGTGCCTGTACCATCAGATATGGGGCCATGACCTGAGTGAGTGCTCCAGTTTCCACAACATAATCACGTAGAAAATATAGGGATGTCAAGAAGATTGTAACATTTTTAAAAGAGATCCCCAAGTCACTGCTCCACTGGTGCGAGTGGGTCTCCTGATAGAAGACCTAGGTAAGGATGATTTAGATCCTGCTGAACCCTCAACTTCTCAACCATGGAGAGTCTACCACAGGTGAAGCATAAAGCGAGAGGTAGTCCGTCAAGCTAGGGTTGTTCACAGACCTAGCAAGATGGATCATGCACCTCTCAAGGAAACTAGGAGGAGACATGCCCCAAGGGCTGCTCGCCAGTCGAGCAAGAATTTCTCCGGCCTCTTCCGCCCTTGCTGACTTTACAGGAATTCAGCCCCAACGTAATTATCCTTACTTTCTCACTTCACCAATAAGACATCCCTGGGACATCTTCTGATCAGGGAACGTCCAATGAGGGTGACGACATTAAAAGCACCCCCCAATGGTCTATGCAGGGGAACGACCTTAAAGACTCCTTTCACACGTCCAATTCTAGTGATGATGCAAAAAGCTACCCAGATCAGTTCGATGAGGGGAATGACCTTAAAAGTCCCTCACTTACTGACCCTTCTCCATCTTCTTCTTCTGCTTCTCATCACTCACTTACGGACCCTGTAACTTGAACTATATTCTCGGTGCGTCAAACAGTTGTGAGATCACCACCATTGGATCTGGCATGGATGAACCCCTACGGGTTAAGTTTCGGCTTAATCAGTCATTTCAAAATAAAGCTATGCGTAAAAGGCCAAAAAGGGGTAAGCCGCATGCTATTCTCGTGAGGCGTCCTTACACTAATCTCCATTAAAGGAGGCTAACGTGCATAGTCTCGAGCAGCAACTTCAAAGGCCCATCACTCATTTTGAGTCCAATTACTCTTAAATTTGGTAAGCGTGTTCGTCTCATCAAGATGAGCATTTTGATATGTGACACAACTCGTGACGACACCCGAGTGGAGACAAAAACTAGAGATAAGTTGATGATTTGGGAAGATAGTTGTAGAAAAATTAGCAGCAGCACTCTTCGCTCGAGCAACCAAATCACGACACTCGCATATCTGATCGACGCGAAACCAATTGTATTATGTGCATAAGGTTAGAGGCTATCTCTGGTCTGAACACCATGTACGATGAACGATTGGATTTCACACGCAGAGGCATCAAAGCTGCTATAAATTCTGGCCGTTGGATTTTCAAATTCCAGCAAAAATCCCAAGTCGACAAAATCTTTGTTCGGATATGAAATCGAGCTACATTTGTTGCCGTGCGATAATGACAACACGCTCAGTGTGATTCAGCAAAGAAACTAAAGAAAAACATCAAGAAATAAGCACAGTATCGGTCCGAAGTTTGCATGATTTATCCAAATTTTGAGTCACATGATTGTGGCCTAAAAACACGATCCATAGGTCGAAGTTGGTAGCAAATTGATCGTCATGCCTATACCTACAAGAAAACAATGATCTTTCGGTCAAATGAGCACCAGAGCAATGTCGGACAATCCATGGCAGATCACGCATATTCTAGAGCAGCATCAAGGACTGTTTTGAAATTTCACACATTGCTGAGCAGAAGCAAAACAGTCCTTTTGCACCAAATTTTAGAATTTATTTTAATTAAATAAAATTATAGTTATCATCAATTTAAGTAGTTTTTTAGCATCCACCCATGTTTTGGCCCAATTCTATAAGTACATGCTAAACACAATTGTTATAGGACCCTTGATTATTCAATACTCATCAATAAAATTTGAAAGTTTTCACATTCAAATTTTGGGCACGTCTTGAAGAGAGAGAGAGGAGAGAGAAGAAAAGTTTTGGTACCCTTTGGTGAAGGTAATTTTCTGTCTCCTCTCATCTCTCGCTTTCTCTCTGCTCTCATCTCTCTTTCTCTCTCCTCATCTCTATATCTCTCTTTCTCTCTCCTCATCTCTATCCATCACTTTTTTTCTCCTCTCGTCAATCTTTCTTTCCTATTTCTTCTCTGATCTTGTTTATCCACTTTCCTTCTTTTTCTTTATCTATCCTTTCTCTTTCTTCTCTTTCCCATTATCTCTTTGCTCTTTATCTCTTTCTTCTCTATTCATGCATGGTGGAGTATATTGCCTAACATGATGTCTTCTTGCTTCAGAGACACAAATAACGAGTCAAGCCTTAACACAAGTGGCGGGTCGAGCCTCTCTCAAAGTCTCCGTGTCTTCCCTTCTATCATGAACAACAGAAGCACCTCGTCGTCCATGTTCTCTCTCCTTTTAATCTTCTGTCATGAACGATAGGAGCACATCACCACCCATATTTTCTCTATCCTCCTTTTCTCTATCATGGATAGTAGAAGTACATCGTCATCCATGTCTCCTCTCTTTTCTCTTAATCTTTTGTCATGGACGGCGGAGGCACATTGTCGCTCATGTTTCTCTCTCCTTCTATTCTCTTTCATGGACGGCGAAAACACATCACCACCCATGTCTTCTCTATTTCTTCTCAGTCCTCTGTCATGGGCAGCAAAAGCTCATCACCGTCCATGGTTTCTCTCTCTTCTTGTTCTTCTGTCATGGGCAGTGGAAGCTCATTACCACTGGTATTTTCTCTCTCTTCTTATTCCTCTGTCATGGACAGCAGAAGATCATCGCCATCCATGTTTTCTTTCTTCTTGTTCCTCTGTCATAGGCAGCGGAAGCTCATTGCCACTCGAGTTTTCTCTCTCTTCTTATTCCTCTGTCATGGACGATAGAAGCATCGCCGTCCATGTTTCTCTCTCTGCTTGTTCCTCTATCATGAGCAGTGGAAGCTCACTGTCGCCCATAGTTTCTCTCTCTTCTTGTTCCTCCATCATGGGCGGCGGAGGCTCATTGCCACCCGTGTCTTCACATTCATCTTACCCTTCTGTCATGGATGGTGGGAGCTCATCGCCGTCCATGTTCTCTCCTATCTTTTCTCCCATCGCTACTTATGTTTCCTTGCTCTATTCTCTCTCTTTCTTCTTCATTATTTTTCTTCTCTCTTTCCTCTTTCCCTTTTTCCTTTCTCCCTCATTGCTCATCTTGCTTCTTCTCACATACACATCGGTAGTATTGTGCATGTTTCTCTTTCTCTCTCTTCTTTCTTCTCTCTCTGTGTCATTTAACAAAGAGTGGTTGAGACAAAAATTGCCATGGTAGTCTTGTCGTCTAGCAATAGTATTGTTAAGCCGGCCTTAGTTATCGTGCCTGCCTTACTGCCACGATAGGCTAGCCATTGTGTTAGGCTGGCTGATGATCATTCTGGCATCTAATAGTATTTCTGTTGTGCGGGTTAGTTACCATGCCTATCTTGCTACCACCCCGGGACAATCACTTGCTGATCTAACTGCTGCAATATTCTCTCCACCTAGTCAAAATTCTTTTGATCTACCTCTTTCTTCCTCTTTTACTTACCCTCTTACCCTTTTCTTCTTTTAGATGTGCATGTCCGTGTACATTTGTTCAAAGACAAGGTGGGGTCTCTTTCATCCCACTTGTTTAACCATGTGTGTGCGATTGCAGAAACAAGAGAATACAGGCCAAGGGAGGTGATTCCGAACTAGTTATACGACTGGGGTGCTTTCTTTGTGATCCAAGAGGGTACCCATGAGAGTCAGCCCTAGTAAGTCCCGAACCCACCTTAAATTCCTTTCTCATCAATTGGTATACCTGCCCTCGCACTTGAGCGAGGTTCTTGAGAGAGCGATCCCAAAGTCCCAGGTTCCCCCGAAAGTCAAGATGCATGCCTCCCGATCATCCCAATCCGGAGGGCGAGATCGAAGCACCTAACCAGCTTGGTGACTCCACTAGGGACTTACTACCCCTTCATCGGGTCACTCTTGTTTGGCTAGTTTTTCCATTGTTCCTTTGTATTCACACACCACATGGCTGCTGGGTCTTAACCCATTTATCTGAATTGGGGACTTTTTGATTCCTGCATTCACGAGCGTTCCTCGGGAACAAGTTCCTCCAACTTCATTCCAACCTTCTTTTTAAGCAAAGACCTAGTGCCTAGCTTCCAGGTCTTAACTTAGATAGGCGTGAGGAGGGACTTAAACATCTGTAACTCCCCTTGTCCTTGCCCTAGTGGAACTTCCACCGAGGTGCCCTGCATCGTAGCACATCTGCTACGACTCACATCATGCACCCTGTCACCGATAAGTCACTTGTAGGTCATATTACCGAGGTACATCGAAAGGCTGCCCAGTCCCTTGCTGTAAAAGGTAAAGAAGTTGTCATTGCCTATGTGGGTCGCCGAAAGGCTACCTCCACATTCTTGCACCATCAGAAGTCTCTACCCTTAGAGGCTCGGCACATTGAGGCAGATACCTTGGGGCCGCCACCTCTCGCACACACTATATGGCTTGTGGGTCATCCACTAGAGCCACACCTCGAGGCAACTTTTATGTTACCTCGAGTCAAGGTCCAAGATTAGGCCTCCCAAGGCCAGGTCCTGCATATGTTGCGCATTTGCATCTCACCACTCGGGGCAGTGCCATCACTTCATCAACCCGAGTACATGGAAGACGACCCCCTCGTCCTCCTACTCAGCACACACTAGTGCACCTTGTAAGGGGCAGACTTCCACCTGTTCTCTTACAAACACCTACTCGCAGTTCTCGACCTCATAAGGCCAGACCACCTACTCGAGCCCGGGTCGCTCGTGATCCTTTTTCAAGGGGCGTACATGCATCTCCGTCAGAGAGTCCCTCACTCCAGAATCAGGCACCATCATGAGTCAATCCTTTTCCTGCCTGCTCCTCTTTCTTCGAGCAAGCATCTCCAACCATGGTACTCGAAGTCCTTCCCTAAGAGTATCATCTTGAACCAGCCTTGTCATCTTAGTCATGTCTCTAGAGCCCATAAGAGAGCGCGAGGAAATGATCTGATAGGAGATCAAGTCCTTCATCCTCCCCGACCTAAGATGACCCTAGTTCCTGGCCCACACCCTTTGCTTCATCTAATGGAAACAACTCTTTCTTACAAAAGAAGGGCCAACCAGCCGTAGTCTCGATCACAATTCTGGCATGAGGTCCATCAAAACCTCAAATCCAAACACGATAGGGGTCTATAAGCAACCAAGATGGTCGGGGAAACTAGCTCTGATGACCCTCTTCACCTGAACCCCTTCTACCCTCTTCAAATTACAAAGCCTGAAGAAGAAGTCCATAAACCATGTGCTATGGTTAGTGTTGAAGAAAATGATCCAGCCACTCAGTGGCAAAGACCCCAAGACTGTCGAGAATTGGTCCTCACGTGATCGGTATACAAGACTTGAGTCCAGTCAGAGCATGTTGATCCCTTGTTGACCGATCTGCCAAAGTTCAACCCGTCAAGCCCAGAAGCCCTCAACTGCAACTAAGGTCGACTTCCCTAGAGAAACAGTTAGTGCAATGGTTGTAAACGAGTCTGGCGATTCCCACGAAGAGAGCATGAACAAGTTTGAAGACATGGTGCACTCAATGATGGAGAAGATTGATCACATAGATGTCGTACAACAATCAACTAACCATGAGGTCGATTCCCATCACTCAGATGATACACCTCTGAGGCAGCCCCTTCCCTCTACCTCACAAGACAGTTTTGTCCCCCACCCCGTCTCACAGGTAGATATCGATGCTATGGTGACCCATAGCTTAAAGAATAGACAAATTATGGGAATACAGCGTACAACGCCTTATAAAAAACCATACCCTTCATACATTGACCAAGTGTCGTTTCCCTCAGATTACATGAAAGGGAAGTTTCACATGTTCAATGGAACCACCTCCTCTAATCAGTATATCACCCACTTCTAAGCAACATGTCGAGAGACAGCGGCTAATGGTAGACTCCTTCTCCATCAGTTGGTTGAAACCCTCGACGGCCCGGCTTTCCAGTGGTATGCTCGGCTTCCCCCAAATTCAATACATACTTGGGTAGAAATGGAGACACTGTTCCACCAGCGTTTCTATGAGGTCGGCAGAGAGGTTCAAACCATCGAGCTTCTCACCTTGACCCAAGATCCCGATGAGCCTATGGATCAACGCATATCAAGATGAAGAAGTTTGGTTGCTCGCCATTCTAATCCCATGCCGAGAAGGAAGCAGTTCAAACTTGTGTGCGGAACATGAGACCTGAGATTGCTCTAAATGTTGAGGCCTCCAATCCGACTTCCATGTTTAAGTTGATCACCAAGTCGGTTCGCATAGAAAGCCTATCATGCCACCATGAAAGGTCACGACAATAGTCTGCAAGCTCAAGAAAAAATCAGGGCAATGGTAGCTCTTGGACTGATACCCGAGGAAACCATCTAAAACGAGTGATCAGCATAGCCGTCACTATAAGCGATCCAAAGAAGGCTCCCTTCCAAACTTTGGATCTCTCCAAAGGGGTAAACGTAGCGAAAGTTCCTCAAACAGGCAAGCAACAACAGTCGTACAACTGGGTACCCCCACCAGCGAACCTTAATCGGGATGATTAATGGACCAGGCACTGAAATAAAGTCTACCCCTTAGAGAAGGAATGAGTCCCTGCACTACTTCGGTTATTGTTGGAACAAAACATGATCGAGCTTCTAGAGACTAAGTTCCCTGATCAAGCCGGACTCGATACCCAGGAAAATTACTTTTCTTACCATTGAAAGATCAACCACCCCACAGAGGATTGGTATATACTAAAAGACATTATCGAGGCCCTGATTGAAAAGGGCCAGATAAACCCTAAAGAGCTAAAAAAGACATTCGAGACGATAGAAGCCTCCCACACAGTACCGTCCAAGTGGAAGGCGAAGCGCGTGATCTCCTTTGCACCTTGTTTATTATGATGCTTCAAGAAGGCCTTATCACACCAAAACTGACAAGACTGCCTCAATACCTCGCCCAGGGAACTGAAAACCATTGGTGCCCGTACCATCAGATATGGGGTCACAACTTGAGCGAATGCTCCAGTTTTCCTGATAAAATCGCAACAAAAGTACAAGGATGACATTACAACGTTCTAGAGAAAGATTTCATAACTACTGCTCCACCAGTACGAGGGCCCTCCTGACACAAGTCCTAAGTGAAGATGAGTCAGATCCTGCTGAATCCTCAACTTCTCAACCATGGATAGTCCATCATGGTCGGAACAGACTCAAGTTCTTAAGGCGAGAAGCAGTTCGTCAAGCTAGGGTAGTTCATAAACCAAGCGAGATGGATCAACCGCTGCCAATGAAAACCAGGAAAAGAAGGGCACCAAGGGCTACTCTTCGAAGAAACAAGACTGCTCAATAGCCAATTGAGCAAGAATTTCTCAGGCCTCTTTCATCATTAACGACCTTGTAGGAATTCATCCCCGGTATGATCTTCCTCACTTCCTTACCCCATCAAGAGGATGTACCTGAGTCATCTTCTACTAGGACTATGTCCAATGAGGGTGACGACGTTAAAAGCACTCCCCAACAGTCTAAGCAGGCGAAAGACCTAAAAGACTCCCTGCACACGTCCAATTCTAGTGATGACACAAAACGCTGCCCACATCAGTCCAATGAGGTGAGCGTCCTTAAAAGTCTCTCACTTACTGATCCTTCTCCTTCTTCTACTTCTCCTTCTCATCCCTCCTCGTCTATATCTCCTGTAGGTACACCCTTGAAATGTCCAGACTTTGTGGTCCTTGACAAATAACTTGAAGGAACCAATATAAGCAGGACGCAACAGAGGCAAATGAAAAAGAAGCTAGCTCAAGCAGCTGGATTCTTAACAATTGTTGACGCCTTGGCGGCTTTAGCCAAAGCAAACCATCTTCTTCAAAGAAGCACAAGAAGTCAAAATGGAAGAAATCCTAATGGCCCCCTGCAACTAACTTTGAGCAGAGACTGAGAGAATCAAGGGGGCAAAGCTTCTATTCTCAGGAAGCTTACCACATGGTACAAGTCTATGAAGTATCAACCAATGCGAGACAAACACTGCAGATACCCATTCAAAGATCGTGTGATTCATATGAGGATGTTTCTCATCCCACAATCGTTGAATCTCAACTTCCCTATAACCTTCAAATTAAACTCCCACAGTGAGATACGATGTCCATATTTGAAGTCGATCTTTTTGTAGCTCAGTTCGAGAAAGATGAAGAAATCATGACGTACCCTAGAGCTCTATTAAAGGTGGAGATGTCAGGATCATGAGTCTCTGCACTTGAGATTAATGAGAAGACATCTGAGGTCAATGATGAAGAGTTGCTAGAAGCCTCAAAAGAATGGGAAGAAGGCATACATGCCACAACTGATGACCTCGAGGAGATAAATCTACGAGATGAAGCCGACCCCATACCCAGGTTCATATCAGCAAATATGTCGTCAGAAGAGAACGAGAATTTTACTATCTTCTTGCAAGCAAACTGAGATGTCTTTGTCTGGCATTATCATGAGATTCCTGGTTTAGATCCTCAAGTCTTTGTTGACCATCTCGACATCGATACCTCTATCAAACCTATCAAGCAGAAATCAAGAAGGTTTAGGCCTGACCCCGAAATGCAGATAGATGCTGAGGTGACCAAACTCAGACAAGTGGGCTTCATTTGTGAAGTCAAGTACTCAAAGTGGCTAGCAAATGTTGTTCCAGTCAAGAAGAAGAATGGCCAAATCAGGGTTTGCATCGTCTTCCACAACCTGAATACTGCCTATCCCAAGGATGACTTCCTGTTGCCATTCACAAAGATGCTCATTGATTCTACGGCTCATTGTAAGATATTCTCCTTCATGGACAGATACTCTGGGTATAATCAGATATGAATGACACCAGAATATGAGGAAGCCACTGCGTTCTTGACTCCAAAAGGGGTCTTCTGCTAATGATGCCTTTTGGATTGAAGAATGCTGGTGCAACATATTAGAGGGCAATGACAACCATCTTCAAGGATATGATGCACAAGGAGCTCGAATGTTGTGTAGACGACTTGGTGGTAAAATCTAAAGAGACATACGCTCATATGAGAGACCTCGAAAGTGTGTTCGAGCCATTACGCCTTCAATAGCTTAAAATGAGCCCGCTGAAATGCGCTCTTGACGTGCGTTCAGGAAAGTTCTTAGGGTTCATTGTTAGACAACGAGGGATGGAAGTTGAGCCATTCAAGATCAAGAAAATCCAAGAAATGTCGTCACCAACTACACTACGAGAGTTGCGCTCTCTTTAAGGGCAGTTGGCATACATCTGCACCTGTTAAAGAAAGATACCCACTCATCTGGGATGAAACATGTCAGGTAGCCCTCAATGACATCAAGCGTTATTTACTCAACCCTCCAGTGCTCTCAACACCAGTATTGGGAAAACCTCTCATCCTATACAGAACCACTCTGGACGAGTCTCTCGGAGCATTGTTGACATAAAATAATGATGAAGGGAAAGAAACCGCACTGTCTATCTCAGCCGCAGGATACAAGGGGCAGAGAAGAATTATCCCCCTATAGAGAAGATGTGCATGGCCTTAATCTTCGTGGTACAAAAGCTCCACCACTACTTGCTCGGTTATGAAGTAAAACTTATATCGATGGTAGATCCCATAAAGTTTCTCATGACACGCCCATGCCTGTCAGGACGCCTTGCTAAGTGGGCACTATTGCTGATGGAATTTGACATCACATTTGTCCCACAAAAGGCCATCAAGGGCCAAGCATTGGCTGATTTCCTCGTAACACACCCAATACCAGTGGAGTCGCCTTTATCAAGTGACCTCCCCGATGAAGGAGTATTATGTGCAGAACTTTCCTATGCATGAGAGATGTATTTCGATGGAGCGTTCCAATCTGATCGAGGAGGCGCCGGAGCGGTATTGTTGACTCCGAAAGGAGTATTATTGCCACTTTCTTTCTCTCTCGTCGAGGGCAGTTCTCATAACGAGGCAGAATACCAGGCCCTTATAATTGGATTGGAGATAGCCTTTGATCTAGAATTGGCGTAGCTCAAGATCTATGACGACTCTGAGTTAGTCATTCGCCAGCTTATAAAGATTTAGGATATAAGAAGTGACACTCTCAAGCCCTATCACGATACTGTAAAATCGTATATAGCCCGTCATTTGCCAGCTTATAGGGAACTAGGATGTAAGAAAGAACACTCTCAAGCCCTATCACGATACTGTAAAATCGTATATGCCTCATATTGAGGATTTATCCTTGAGCCACATCCCCAGGAGGCTAAACTCACAGACCGATGCACTCCGAAAACTCGAAACTACAATTCAGTTATCCTCATCAGGACCCACGCCTGTCTGGGTGGCAGAGTGGAGACTTATTGAACTAAGAACTGAGGTAGAAGTAGATGATGAGAGAAATCTCTTCCCCGAGTGCCCTCCTTACCCATTCGAAGCACTTCTATCAGCAAAAGAAGTTATCAAGACTGAACATGAAATGGCATTGGGTTAGGGAGCTAAGGTTCAAAACTAAGAACTAGAGTTCTTTGACCCAATATGCGCAGAAGTCGAGCAGGCAAAAGATTGGAGAGAGCCCATCACTAACTTTTTAAGATATGGTAGACTCCCGATGGATCATGCCGAGCATAACAGTGTACGACTAATGTCTACCAAGTATACCCTCCTTGAAGGGGATGCTCTCTTCAGACAACCATTTGATGATATTCTTCATGGATGTGTGTACGCGCAAGAAGTAAATAAGGTCCTCGAAGAAGTCCACTCAAGAATTTGTGGAATGCATCAGTCCCACCCCAAGCTTTATCAACGGATACACTCTAGCCTTGTTCATCAGCCTCCAGAACCCTTATACCCTACAGTGACATCATGGCCCTTCTCACAATGGGCTATGGACATTGTAGGGCCTATTGACCTACCTTTAGCAATGGGTCACATCTTTTTCCTAGCTGCGACAGATTATTTCTCCAAGTGGGCTGAAGCGGTCCCCCTTAAGCAAGTTCCTGGGACCACAATGGCGAATTTCATTCAACATCATATCATATACCAGTTTGGAACACTTGACCGAATTATATCTGACAGCAGCCCTTAATTCAGAAGTCACCACATCAATCTCTTGGTTAACCAGTTTAGTTTCGAGTGGAAGTACTCGACTATGTACCACCCTCAAGCCAACAGATAAGTTGAGGCTTTCGATAAGACCCTGTGCAATGTTTTAAGGAAATCAGTATCAAAGACGAAGAAGAAGTACCATGAGAAGCTTCATGAAGCCTTGTGGGCCTATCGTACTACCACGTGGAATGCCACCGATTCTGCTCCTTACTCCCTAGTCTATGGGGGTGAAGCAGTTTCACCCCTTGAAATTCAAATGCCTTCACTACATGTCGTTGCACATCAAGGACTAACTGAAGATGAGAGAGTCGAACTTCGGTATCAAGAATTAGATGCACTTGATGAAAAGAGGTTGGAGGCTCAGCAGATCCTAGAACTCAACCAAGGAAGAATGAAGAGGTCCTGACAAGTCAGTCAAAGTTCGCTCATTCGCCCGTGGGGATCTGGTTCTAGCCGTCAAGAGGCCGATTGTTAAGCATGGGAGGCATAAAGGGAACTTTGAACCCAAGTGGGCGGGTCCCTTTATAGTAAAAAAGTTCTCGCCAAATGGAGCTTACAAACTTGCACATCCCGATGGAGAGGAGGCAATGCCCCTTATCAATGGGCGAAACCTAAAGAAATACTACCCATGATGCATACTCAAAAAGACTAGATGTGTAAAAGCAAAGAGTTAAAAGGAGGGTAAAAAGAAAAACAAGCAAGACAATTCAAACAAAGTTTAACTCTTTTATTAGGAGTTACAAGCCAAAAAACCCATTATTAGGGAGGTTACAAATCTCTTGCAACGGATGAAAAGAGGACAGTTGATGCCACAGTCCTGCTCTTGCATCTGAGGATAAGAGGATGGTTATAGGCCAAATAGAAATTACCTCATCATGATAAAGAAGCAAAACCACTTGCAAGTCAGCTTCAATTCATCTACCAGGTGTTCTCAAAGAGGATCGTTACAGGCTAAAGAAGAAGCCAACCATTTCTAGGTCAGCTTCAATTTTTTTGATGAGTATATCAAACATCCAAAGCAGACTTCTCTGCCAAGGAACTGACCTATGATGGAGAGCATACCCTGTTCACAGTGGGGGCCCTTCCACTGTTCACTGACCCAAGTCATCGCCATGCACAATCACAACCGAACACAACTCATCGTCGTTCATCAAAGGATAGAGCAAACAATAGTCATGCACGACTAAAACCCGACGCATCATGTTATAAGCCACGTGTGATTAAAGGCACTGATTAATGCCAAGTGAGAATAGTGCCGACTGTGTTCCTGAGGACTAGCACGAACTGGGTATCCTGCGCAAGCACTGGCTGTGTTCCTAAGAACTAGCGCCGACTGCGTCAGCATTGTCGGAATTTTAAAGCCCCTCACCACTGCAACTGTTCACCTCCTGGTGACTCTTCATTTTCCCCGTGCTTCCTCGGTTTCTGAGACCCCTCATTTTCCTGCCTAAGCCCCTTCATCTCCCCATTGATTGCACACCTTCCCGAGGCCGCTCACTTTCCTCCCAACGACCCTTCATCTCTGGTGACTGCTCGCCTTTCGTGACCCTTCGTCTTTGAGTAACAGTTCGCCTCCTCACGACCTCTCACGTTCTTCCCTGAAACTCCCCTTTTCCCACCAAAAAAATCACTAGGAAACCTTTCCCCTTTCTGTGTTTTGCAAGAAAACCACGGAAAAAAAACCAGCAAAAAACCTTGGCAATCCCTCTCCTTTCAGATACTAGAAGCCACTTTCACTCCCCGAAAATCCAGCAAAAGTCCTCAAGCAGCCCTCTGCTGCAAATTTCACCATTTCTGGCCTTCCCTAGTACCCCAAATACCACTATCGAAATTCCAGCAAACTCCAACAAAATTCTCTGCTTCCTAACTCTGATAACAATAACCCTCGTGAACGTTCACGAGTTCCCTTGCCGGTCTTCTACCCTCTCAGTTGGAATCTTCTTACCGACAAATTCTTGAAGACTCCCTGCAAAATCTTACTGCTGGAGTTTGTGTCTAGAACTCTCTCACCCTCACTGCTAAAAATAGACTTAGTTGTTTTTACCCTTTGAAGAAACAGTAAGAGTGCAGATTTACCCCCTTATATTAGCAAAGTTTCCCTGAAGTGTCCCCCATAAATCCAAGAATGCCAATCATGTCCCTGAAGGTCGAACGACGGTGGGCTGGATCGAGTCGGCTCAAACTGGAGGCCCGAACAAAAGTCTACTGCCGACCATGAAAACTTAAGACCAAGATTGGGTCGGGCTTTGGGCTAGAGTCCCAAACACTAGCCTGTACCCAAAGCTAGCTGTGTTCTTAAATACCAATGCCGATTGGGTTCAAAAGAACCACCATTGGCTGTGTTTTAAATGATCTAGCGTCGGTTGTGTTCTCAAATACCAACACCGACTGTATTCTTAAAGACCCAACGCTGACTGTGTTTTCAATGATCTAGCTCCAACTGTGCTTTCATTGACCCAACGCTGGCTGTATAAGATGACCAGCGCCACCTGTTTTCTCAAGTTTATTGCAGTGTGTGCCACACTTTTCATGCTAGCCCCACACATGTTCTAGCACCGCGTATGCTAGACTTTGGTCACCATTGTGCATGTCGCACCACCATCCCCAGTAGAGTTATGAGCACGCCATTGCCACCATCCCCAATGGAGTTAGGAGCAGGCCACTCCCCTCATCCTCACTAGGAATTAAACCTGTACTGCAACCCATTGATCCCCAGTGGAGTTAGGGTCATGCTTCCCCTTTAATCCCCTGTAGGTCTATCTCACACCAAGCTATCTTACCCCCAAGAGTTGGGTTACCTTTCATGAGCCTATTCCCCATGGAGTTCCATCTTTCAACACTAGGGAAGTCATACTTGTCCTCTAATCCCCAGTAAAGTCTACTTCCCATCTAAAACCGCAGCTATCATTTTACCCTCAGGGAATCAAATTATTATCAACAGACCTATTCCCTATGGAGCATCACCTATAGGGCGACCCACATGATGGTCTAAGCTGCATGACCTTAAACTGCATAGCCATGGTCTGAGCTGCATGACCTTAAACTAGCTGCATGACCTTAACTGCACAACATGGTCTAAGCTGCATGACCTGAAAACTGCACAGCCATGGTCCTAGTTGCATGACTTTAAAGTGCACATCCTTAGTCTAGATGCATGACCTTAAACTCCATGATCCAAACCATATAACCTAAAAACTGTAGCGGAGGTCTAGATGCACGACCTTAAACTGTGTGGTCCTAGTTGCATGACTCTAAACTGCATAACCACAGTCAAAGCTATATGACATTAAACCATAGTGCTCGTCCTAGCTACATGACATTAATAGGCTTAGCATCACGATCCGAACTATATGACCTTTAAACTGTAGCGGAGGTCAAGTTGCATGACCTTAAACTGCTTGGTCCTAGCTGTATGACTATAAGTTGCATAGCCACAGTCTAAACTATATGATCTTAAACCATAGTCTACATCCTAGCCACATGATATTAAAAGGCTTAGCACCATGGTCCAAACCATATGAACTTAAAATGTATTGGAGGTCTAGTTGCACGACCTTAAACTGCATGGTCCTAGTTGCATGACTCTAAACTACATAACCACGGTCAAAGCTATATGACCTTAAACTTGCCCCCACAATATATGCACACGCCCTTTACGAGCATCTTCATGCACGCTTTCCCCAACCGACCCGTTCTTGCGTGTGCCACCTTCATTACCTCCCCAGTGAACCCGTTCACTACCATTCGTCATTCCCCAGTGAGTCTTACCCATACTCACATAACAGCGAACCATCCCACCTTTCGTACTCATCGAAAGCTAGTGGGTCACCACTTTTCACCTTCCACACATACATCATCCATCTTTCGTAGGTAGCTTCCTGCCATCTCCCCAAAGTGAGCTAAAATCACCACCATACTCACTCCGTGGCCTCTACAGACTGCCATCCATCTACATTATGTTCCAGCTGTATGACCTTAAACTATAGTGCATGTCCTGGCCGTATGATGTTAAAAGGCTTCGCACAGGTCCCGAAGGCATGATCTTAAACACGCCTTCACAAAATAATAATAATAATAATAATAACGGGCATGGTGTATACCTGACAAGGAAACTCCATGAGTAAAAAAGACGGATGGGATGGTCATGAAACCATGAGTAAGCGAGTTCCATAAATAAAAACCAGGGCAAGGTGAAACCTCGAAAGGTCATGGGTAAAAGGACCCCAAATAAAAGGAAGTTGGTGAAAAACATCTCTACGACGCTGCTTCCCAAGTTCAAGTGAAAACCCGCAAAGGGTGCTTGGACAAATAAATAGGTTGATGCAACAATCTCCTGAACAGGCGGCTTCAGCCCCCACTCAAAAGAGAAAAGATCCCTGGTGTCACAATACCAGGACTATAAAAATACGAGCTTCAAGGAAAGGATTCCGATAACCTAAGTCCATTCACAAAAAGGACTCAAATGACAGAAAACTTGCCAAAAAGGCAATACAAGTCTCATGAAGAAGAGCATTATTCCCACAAGGTCACTAACACACTTCAAAATGCTAAAAGGTTCCTAAAGAAGGATAAGTCAGCCATGACTTTGGTCCTGTGAAGTAGTAATTAGGATGAATCCTTAGGGGTCATCTCAGACAAAGAAGAGAGGTATCTTGATTGTTGAAATTGCAAAGTAGTGGGTAGGGGTTATACCCAAAGCCGGTCACCCCGATAAACTGAGGTACCCTACCTGCCAAGGAATATCTGGTGCACAATGTAGATGATGCCAACAGAAGGCCCTTCAGCAGACCATCAAAAATAAATAAAACAAAATTCTCGAAACGTGGACCAACAAAGGATACAAAAACCAAGATTAAATGAGAAAATATGCCCTTCAATACGACACACGACTATCAGATGAGCCTGAGTCTGACCAACGAGGTCGTTAGAAATCCTTAGCTATCAGCATTACAATTAGTCCCTTGAGGGTGAGGACTTCAATAGGATCCCACAAAAAAGTCTCTTCTCCCCCTAAAGTCTTCATAAATGGACCTGTACATTGCATCTAAATGTTTGAGCATCCTAGCTGCAGCGTTTTGTGAATATCCTCGACATTCAAGTAGTCCTGTGGCTAGGAAGGAAAAAGTAATAAAGCCGAATGAAATTTTTTATATGTTGCCCTTCTCACATCTCTTAAAGCACAAACATTTGGCGGGGAAGCTGTTTAAAGACATTTTTGAACACCTTGGTCCATGATGCGGAATAAAGAGGAAGTCAGTCAATAAAGCCTTAACATACAGTGAAATTCTCAATAGTCCTAGAATTGCCCGAGAATGGGTAAGAATCTTCCTAAGCACTTAAAAAGGTGACCTTCCAAGTTTGGTCTCAATCTGACATGTCTAAGGTAGCATAGACAAAAGAAATAATTTCAGAAAAATCAACCTCTAGCACCCTGAAACGAACCACATAATTAGAACTATATTCTCGGTGAGTCAAATAGAAATGGGACCACCACCATTGGATCCAGCACGATCGAGAACCCTTATGGGTCAAGTTGTATCTTAATCGAGCATTTCAGGACAAAGTTATGAGTAAAAGACCACAAAGGGGTAGACCGCACGCTATTCTCGTTCGGCCTCCCGACACCAATCTCCATTAAAGGAGGTTAACGTGCACAGTCTTGAGCAGCAACTTCAAAGGCCTATATTTCACTCGATCTAAGTCGAATCGCTCTAAAATTTGGTAAGGGTGTTCGTCTCATCTAGACGAGCGTTTTGATATGTGGCATGACCCGGGATGATACCCGAGCAGAAAGAAAAACTAGAGAGAAGTTGATGATTCATGAAGATAGTTGCAGAAAATTCAGCAGCAGCATGCCTTGCTCGAGTGGCCAATTCACGACGCTCGCGTATCTGGTCGACAAGAAACCAATTACATTATGTGTGTAAGGTTAGAGGCTATCTTTGGACAGAACCCTGCGTACGATGAATGGTTTGATTTCAGATATGGAGGCATCGAAGCTTCTGTAAATTTTAGCCATTGAATTTTTAAATTTAGCCAAAAACCCAAGTCGACAAAAATCTTCGTCCGGACATGAAATCGAGCTGTGTTTGTTGTCATGCGATCATGACGGCATGCTCAGTGTGATTCAACGAAGAAACTAAAGAAAAACATCAAGAAAACACTATCAATCCGAACTTTGCAAGATTCATCCAAATTTTAAGTCGCATGATCGCGGCCTAAAAAAACGATCCATGGCTCGAAGTTGGTATCAAATCCATCGTCATGCCGAGCCCTACAAGAAAACAATCATCTTTTGATCAAACGGGTACCTGAGCAACCCTAGATCATCCACAGAAGATCACTCAAGTTCTAGGACAGCAGCAGGGACTGTTTCTAAATTTCACACGTTGTTGGGTAGGGGTAAAACTGTCCTTTTACACCAAATTTAAAATTTTATTTTAATTCAATTAAATTGTAATTATCATCAATTAAGGTAGTTTTTGGGCATCCACTCATGTTTGGTCCCAATTATATAAGTACATGTTAAACAATCAATAAAATTTGAGAGTTTTCACGTTCAAATTGTGGGCACATCTTGGAGAGAGAGAGTGGAGAGAAAAGAAAAGTTTTGTCACCTTTGATGAAGGTAATTTTCTCTCTCCTCTCATCTCTCTCTTTCTCTCTCCTCCTCTCATCTCTCTCTATCTCTCCTCATCTCTATCTCTCTCTATCCTCGTCTATATTCATCATTTTCTCTCTCCTTTCTCAATCTTTCTTTCCTATTTCTTCTCTGAGCTTCTTTATTCACTTTCCTTCTTTTTCTTTATCTTTCCTCTCTCTTTCTTATCTTTCCCATTATCTCTTTGATCTCTCTCTCTTTTTTTTTTGTTCATGCATGGCGGAGTCTATCACCTAGCATGATGTCTTCTTGCTTCAGAGACACGAACGGGGAGCCATGCCTTAACCCGAGTGGCGAGCCGTGTCAAAGTCTCCTTGTCTTCCCTTCTATCGTGAATGGCGGAAGCACATCGTCGTCCATGTTCTCTCTCTCCTCTTAATCTTCTATCATGGACGGTGGAAGCACATTGTCGTCCATGTTTTCTCTCTCTTCTTGTTCCTCTATCATGGGCAGTGGAAGTTCATTGTGCCTGTGTTTTCTCTCTCTTCTTATTCCTATGTTATGGACGACAGAAGCTCATCGCTGTCCATGTTTTCTCTCCCTTCTTGTTCCTCTATCATGGGCGGCAGAAGCTCAATGCTGCCCATGTTTTCTCTCTCTTCTTGTTCGTCTGTCATGAGTGGCAGAGGCTCATTACCATTCGTGTCTTCTCTCCCTTCTTACCCTTCTATCATGAATGGCGGGAGCTCATCACCATCCATGTTCTTTCCTATCTTTTCTCTAATTGCCGCCCATGTTTCCTTGCTCTCTTCTCTCTCTTTCTTCTTCATTTTTTTCCTTCTCTCTTTCCTCTTTCACTTTTTACTTTCTCCTTAATTGCTCATCTTGTCTTCTTCTCACATGCATGACATCTGTAGTACTCTGCATGTTTCTCTTTCTCTCTCTTCTTTCTTGTGTCTCTCTATCATTTGACCAAGAGAGGCTGAGGCAAACATTACCATGGTAGTCTTGTCATCTAGCAGTATTGTTGCTGAGCTGGTCTTAGTTACCGTGCTTGCCTTACTGCCTCAATGGGCTAGCCATTGTGCCAAGATGGCCAATGATCGTTCTGGCATCTAGTAGTATTTCTGTTGTGTCGATCTAGTTACCGTGCTCATCTTGCTACCATGCCGGAATAATCACCTTCTGATCTAGCTGCTGTGTTAGTCTCGTCACCTAGTTAAAATTCCTCTGATCTACCTCTTTCTTCTTCTTTTACTTACCCTTTTACCCTTTTCTTCTTTTTGATGTGGACGTCCATGTACATTCGCTCAAAGACAAGGTAGGGCCTCTTTTAGCCCACTTGTCTTGTAAAATTAACCATGTGTGTGCGATTGTAGAAACAGGAGATACCGGCCAAGGGAGGCGATTCTGAACTAGTTCTATGACTGGGGGGACTTTCTTCATGATCTAAGAGGGCGCCTATGCGAGCCAGCTTGAGTAAGTCCCAAAGCCACCTTAAATTCCTCTCTCATCGGTTGGTATACCAGCCCTCGCTCATAAGAAAGGTTCCCAAGAGAGTGATCTCCAAGTCCCGGGTTCCCCCAAAACCCGAGATGTGTGCTGCGTGATCATCTAGATCCAGAGGGCGAGATCGAGGCACCTAACCAGTCCCCTGCAAGTATAATCTTGAGATGTCCACACTTCGAGACCCTCGACAGAAAACTTATAGAAGTCAATATAAATAGGATGCACCAGAGGCGGATAAGGAAGATGCTAGCCCAGGCGGCTGGATTCCTAACACTCGCTAACGCCTTGCCAGATGGAGTCAAGTTAGAGTCATCATCTTCTACTGGGAAGCGCAAGAAGTCAACGCCAAAGAAACCACAGTGGCCTCCTGAGCTCGACTTTGAGTAGAGGTTGAGAGAGTCAAGAGGGCAGAGCTTCTATTCGTCGGAAGTTTGTCACCATGGTGCAAACCTCGGAAGCATCACCCAGCATAGGGCAAATGAGCCTGAGATCAGTGAAAACATTGCAGCCCCCACCTCAGAAGCTGGGCATCTTGAAGTCTCCTAATCTATCACTTCTCCCTCACCCGAGTTCCCCAAATAATTTACCCTTCCTAACGCTCCCTAGGCTTTTTCCTCACCCAAATACCCTGGATAATCCTCCTATTCTCCAATTCCCTAGGATGCCTCTGATCCCATATTCCCAACCTCTTCCTAAGCCTCAATCTCAAACATCCACTCATCCTAATTAAATCCCTATCACCCAGACCACCCAAACCAAGACGGTTATGCAACCAAGCCAGTCAACTGACCAAAATAAGCCTCTTTCACCGAAACTTGACCCTTAACCTACCATACTACCAAGACCCGTGGTGGATACAGGGGAACATCGAGAAGGTCCTCATGAGGCACTGTCAATCTACACAATCACCGAGTCACAACCATCCCATGTACTTCAGAGTGAATTGCCTCGATCGGATACATCGACCCTGCTCGAAGTTGATCCTTTCATTGGCAAACAAGATGAGGATGCAAGAGCCATGTTCCATAGCAAAGCCTGGCTAGAACACGAAATGTCAAAAGTACGGGCATCTTCCCTAAAGGTTAGCGAGAAGCCCTTCGAGGCCAATGATGAGGATTTTTAGGAGGCCCCAGAAGAATGGGAAGAAGGTGGTCAAGCCACAATTGATGAACTCAAGGAGATAAATCTAGTAGACGAAGCCGACTCTAGGCCTACTGTCATCTCGTTAAATATGTCGTCAGAAGAGAAAGACGACTTTACTGCCTTCTTGCGAGCAAACTGGGACGTCTTTGCCTGGCATTACCATGAGATGCCTGGTTTAGACCCTCAAGTTGTAGTCCACCGTCTCAGCAATCAATCCATCTGTTAAGCCTATCAAACAGATACCAAGAAGGTTTAGGCCTGATCTAGAAATCCAGATAGATGTTGAGGCGACAAAACTCAGGCAAGCAGGCTTCATTCGTGAAGTCAAGTACTCAAAATAGTTGGCTAACATTGTACCAGTCAAGAAGAAAAATGACCAAATCAAGGTCTGCATTGACTGCCACAACCTGAATGCCGCTTGCTAGATGGATGACTTTCCATTACCTGGTACGGATGCTCATCGACTCCACAGCTCCCTGCCAAATATTCTCCTTCATTGATGGATACTCCGGGTACAATCAGATACGGATGGCATCAAAAGATGAAGAGGTCATCGCCTTCTTAACTCCAAAAGTGGTATTCTGCTACACGATGATGCCTTTAGGGTTGGAGAATGTTGGTGCTATGTATCAGAGAGCAATGACGACCATCCTCAAGGACATGATGCATTAGGAGGTGGAGTGTTATGTGGATGAATTGGTGGTGAAATCTGAGAAGAAGAAGCTCATATGCAAGATCTTGAAAAGTTGTTCGAAAGATTACGCCTCCATCAGCTCAAAATGAACCCATTAAAATGAGCGTTTGGTGTGAGCTCAGGAAAGTTCTTGGGGTTCATTGTTAGACACCGAGGGCTAAAAGTTGAGGCAGTTAAGATAAAGGCCATCCAGGAAATTCCGCCACCAAGTACATTGTGAGAGCTACGCTCCCTTCAAGGGTAGCTTGCTTATATCCGCATGTTCATCTCGAACTGCTCAAGTCACTATAAACCCTTTACGCACCTGTTAAAGAAGGATACCTCGGTCGTGCAGGATGAAGCATGCCAAGCAGTGCTTGATGACATCAAACGATACTTACTCAACCCTCTAGTGCTCTCTACACCGGTGTTGGGAAACCCCTCATCCTGTATGTGACTGCCCTTGATGAGTCACGCGAGGCATTATTAGCACAAAAAAATGACAAGGGAAACAGACCGCACTATACTATCTCCACCGCAGGATGCATGGGGGTGAGAAGAATTATCCCTCTATTAAAAAAATGTGCATGGCCTAATCTTCACAGTACAAAAGCTCCACTACTACTTGCTCGGTCATAAAGTGAAGCTTATATCAAAAGCATACTCTGTAAAGTTTCTTATGACATGCTCATTCTTGTCGGGATGCCTTGCTAAGTGGGCATTATTGCTTATGGAATTTAACATCACATATGCACCACAAAAGGCTGTCAAGGTCAAGCCTTGGCTGATTTTCTTGCAGCACATCCTATTCCGGCAAAGTCTCTTTTAACAAGTGACCTCCTTGATGAAGAAGTATTATGTGCAAAACTTACTCATGCATGGGAGATGTACTTTGATGGAGCCTTCCAATTTGATCGTGGAGGTGTTAGAGTGGTATTCATGACTCTGAAAGGAGATATACTTCCTCTATCCTTCTCTCTCACTGAAGCTGGTTCCCATATCGAGGCAGAATATCAGGCCCTTATGATTGGGTTGGAAATAGCCTTTGATTTAGATTTAGAGCAGCTCAATATCTATGGCGATTCTGAGTTGTTTATTCAGTAGCTTAAGGGGATCTATGACGTGAGAAAAGACACTCTCAAGCCTTATCACGATACCGCAAAATTGTATAGGGCTCAGTTTGATGATGTATCTTTGACTCATACCCCTAGGAGACTAAACTCGCATGTTAATGCACTCGCATGTTGATGCACTTGCAAAGCTCAGAGCTACAATTCAATTGTCCTCACCAAGGCCCACACCTATCTGGGTGGTAGAGTGGAGATACATTGAACTGAAAACTGAAGTTGATGCTGATGATGAAAGAGTCCTCTTTCTCGAGTGCCCGCCTTAGCCATTCGGGGCACTCTTATCAGCCAAAGAGGTTATTCAAGCTGAACAGGAAATGGCACAAAGTCAAGGAGAGGATATTCAAAAACAGGAATCAGAGTTCTTTGATCTAATGTGTGTAGAAATTGAGCAGGTAGAAGATTGGAGAGAGTCAATCATCAATTTCAAAAAGAATGGTAGACTGCTTGAATATCTTGTCGAACACAATAATGTGCATCGAATGTCTACCAAGTACACCCGCCTTTAAGGGGATACTCTCCTCCGCCAGTCTTTTGATGGCTTCTGTGGATTGCATCAATCCTGCCCTAAGATCTATGAACGGATACATAGATTGTGGTACTACTGGCCTTTAATGGTTGCTAACTCCTTGAACTATGTCAAGAGGTGCCAGGTGTGTCAAATGCACTCGAGCCTTATTCATCAACCTCCGAAGCCTCTACATCCTGCAGTGGCATCTTGGCCCTGCTTGTAATGGGGAATGGACATTGTAGGACCTATAGATCCTCCTTCTACAATGGGCCATGTCTTCATTCTAAGGGTTACAGATTATTCCTCAAAATGGGCTGAAGTGATCCCCCTCAAGCAAGTTTTGGGGCTACGGTGGCCAACTTCTTGCGGTATCACATCATATACCAGCTTGGGGTGCCTAATCAGATTATATCTATCAACTGCCCTCAATTCAGAAGTCATCACATCGATCTCTTAGTTAAGCAGTTCAGTTTCGAGTGGAAGTATTCAACTATGTACTACCCTCGAGCGAATGGCTTATCTGAGGCTTTCAATAAGACTATGCAATGTTCTGAGGAAGTCAGTATCAAAGACGAAAAAGAATTGGCATGAGAAGATTCCTGAAGCGTTGTGCACCTATCGCATTACCTTTTGAAATGCCACTAATTTCACTCCTTAATCCCTGGTCTATGGGGGTGAAGAAGTTTTGCATCTTGAGATTCAACTTCCCTCGCTACGTGTCACCGTGCCTAAAGGATTTACCGAAGACAAGAGAGTCAAGCTTCGTTATCAAGTGTTAGATGCACTCGATGGAAAGAGACTAGAGGCTTAATAGAATCCCGAGCTCAACCAGGGAAGGATGAAGAGGGCTTTTGATAAGTCAGTCAAGGTCCGTCCATTTACCCGTGTCGATCTTGTTCTAACTGTCAAGAGGCCGATTGTTATGCATGGGTGGCACAACGGGAAGTTTGAACCTAAATGGGATGGCCCGTTTATAGTAAAAAATGTCTCACCAAATGGGGATTACATATTGGCGTACCGTAACGGAGAGCAGGCAATGCCCTATGTCAATGGGCGATACCTAAAGAAGTACTATCCTTGATACACTTTCAAAATGCTTAATACATGGCAAGAAGGAAATACGAATAAAAAGAAAAAAAAAAAAAGAGGGAAACAAAAGGAGCAAGATGGTTCGAATGAAATTTAAACTCTTTTATTGCATTAGAAGGGGTTACAAGCCAAAATTCCCATTATTAGGGAGATTACAAATATATTACGCAGCATTGCTCTCGCATCAAAGAAAAAGAGAGTAGTTGTACCGAAGCATTGCTCTTGCATTTGAGGAAAAGAGAACAGCTGACCCTAGTGTTGCTCTTGCATCTGAGGAAAAGAGGATTATATTCTCTTCTCTCTAATTTCTCTTCTCCTTCTAACCCCTTTTCCCTTTCTCTTTGCTATAAAATATGCATTAAGAGTCCCTCGTCAAGGAGATGCCGTAAGGCTGTCGAATTGACACAAACTCCATTATGTTAATTCTTCAATTTTCCTTTGAGTACACACGCACATGTGCACTCACCCTATGATAAGGTGGGGCCCTCAGACCCACTTGTCTGTATTTTAATGTATGTGTGTTGTTGCATGTAAGAAGAAACAGGTCAAGGGAGACGATTCCAAACCAGCCATGGGCTAGCGGGGTATTCCCCCTGATCTAAGAGGGTGCTCATGCGAGCAGCCCGAGTGTGTCACGTACCCACGTGAGGTGAGTCCCGCCTCACAACCCAAATTCCTCTCTCACTGGTTGGTATTCCTGCCTGTGTCGCCTTTACATGGTTCACGAGAAAGCGGTCTCAGGTTCTGGGTGCATCTCTAGCCCAGAGCCATGCCACTAGGTCGTCCCGACCCAGAGGGCGAGATCGAGGCTTCTAACTAGCTTAACGACTCCACTAGGGACACGCTACCCCATAGTCGGATCATCCTCATTTGGCTCTTCATTCTTCTTTTTCCTGCTCACTTATACACACATGTCTTCTAGGTTAGTCAGCTCCTTCATATGAGTCGGGGATTTTCTGATCCCCGCAATCATGAGTCTGCTTTGGGAACAGGCTCCATGAACCTCGTTTCCAACCTTTCTTCTGAGCATCGACCCTGTGTCATGCTCCCAGGTCCTGACTTGGATTGGTGTGAGGAGGGACCTTAAAGTCTCTCACTCCCCATCTCATAGCCTTGGTGAGCCCTCCACCAATGCACCTTGCATGGGTGGCGCACCAGCCACTGCACACCGCATGCACCCTCGTTTCCTTTTCTACACAAGGCAGTTCGGCTATCAGTGCTCATGTGGGTTGCCATAAGGCCACCTCCCACTTTCTATCACATCGGGACCCTGTAGCAAGAGGCTCAATACGTCAAGGAGGAGGTCCTAAGGCCCCCACCTCCCACACATAATTCAGAGCTCATGATCCATCCACTTGAGCCACACTTCGGGGCAACCCTCAGGTTGCCTTGAACCACTGTCCGGGCTTAGGTCTTCTTGGACCTGGCCTTATGTTTCTTTTGCATACATATCACCCTACTCATGGCAGCCCTCTGGTTGTGCTTAGCCGAGTACAGGAGAGACGACCCTCTTGTCTTCCCTCCCAGCACATGCCTCCTCTCTTGGGGAGGGGTGGTCACAAGGCCATACCCTCACAAACACATGCTCGTGGTATTAGTCCTCCTAAGGCCAGACTTACTGCTCGAGCCCGAGTTGTTCCCCTCGTCACCCAGAACCCATCTGCAGGAGGCACACTAGTGCAACCCTAACATTTGACTCCAAGCTCCCGACCAAAAGGTCATGTGCAGATATGTCTCCTCCACCGTCCGTCCCTTCTCCTTCGAAAAATCGATCAAGACCTGGTACTTGAAGACCTTCCCCAAGAGTACCCTACTGAAGTATCCTCTTCAGACCAGCCCTACCATTAGAGCTCACAAAAGAGCTTGAGGCAAGGCTCCTTTGGGTGATGAAGTCTTCCATCCCTCATCTCTCCCCATGCAAAGAAAAAATTCCAAGCTGACTCCTGTTCCTAGTCCGCATCCCTTGCCGCACCTCATGGAGATGGCCCGGTCATGTTTGAAGCAAGCGAATCATATACAATCATGGTCTCGATCTCAGTTCTGGAAAGAGGTTTACCAGAATTTGAGAGCCACAGATGATCGAGGCATGCGAATAGTGTCAAAAGAAGAACAAAAAGCACTCAGAGCAAGCAATCTTGTTCATTCTCTGGCCGAGAACCCCTTTTATCCACTACAAGCAGCAGCAGAACCTGAATTGGAAGAGCCAAAATTCTGCTGGGTTGTCAATGTTGTAGGAGACGACCCAACCTTACAGCCCCTGCGGTGCCAATACCATCATGAACCTATCCTAACCTGATTAGCATACAAAGCTCGAGCTCAATCGTGGCATGCCGAGCCCCTACTGACCGACCAACTTAACCCAGTTCAGCGGGTACGCGATGCCCCAATCATACGAGAGATCAATCTCCCTGAAGAAACAATCAACGTGATGGTCGTTGAAGAGCCTAATGATGATCAAGAAGATCGTATGAATAGGTTCGAGGACATGATGCGCAGGATGATGGAGAAGATAAAGCTCATAGAAAGTACCCAGCTCCCTGGGAACTCATCTCTTCAGGAAGCGAATTCTCCTCATCCAGCCGATCCGGTAGGAAGCCAGCCAGTTTTTTCGCATGACCATTCCTCGTCTTAGCAGGTTTCACAAGCTGACATCGATGCCATGGTCAATCACAGTTTGAGAGGTAGACAAATCCTAGGCATTGAAGCTACAACCTTGTATCGGAAGCCCTATCCTGCTGACATTGATCAGCTCCCGTTTCCCCCTAATTACCAGAAAGGGAGACTCCCGTTCTTCAACGATATGAGTTCATCACACCAGCATATTGTCCACTTCTATTTGGCATGTCAAGAGACAGCAGCTGATGGGAGGCTTCTTATCTGTCAGTTTGTTGAAAGTCTTAACGAGCCGGCATTTAAGTGGTATGCCCGACTCCCTTTGAACTCGTGAGAGAAGTCAGGACTATTGAGCTTCTCACATTAACCCAGGGCTTAGAAAAGCCGGTGGATCAATTCATTATAAGATGAAGAGATCTAGCTACATACCAAGCTACCACCAGGCCTGAAATTGATGCGGTCCAAATATGTGTGCGCAACATGCGGCCAAAAATCTCCCTGCATGTTGAGGCATCAAACCCAACTTCTATATCGGATCTTATCTTCACAGTAGTTCGGATAGAGAACCTCCTAAAGCATCACGAAAAACTTCAAACCCCATCATCAAACGGGGAAAACAACCGAAGCTCCGGTAATGTTCGTCCGAAATCTTGGGTCAATCAATAAAAAGGAGCGCTCAGTGCTGCTGTCACTGTATCAGACCCCAAGAAGGCCTCACCACAAACTCTAGACTATGGGGGTGAACCCTGCAGCCAACAGAAACCCCAGTCCTACAATAAGGTGCCTCCATCTCGAAACCTCTATGGAAAAGACTATTGGGAGGAGAAGAAAAAGAAAGTCTATAGCTTCGATAAGAAGTGGGTCCCGACGTTACTCCGAATGTTGATTGAGAAACAAATGATCACCTTGCCTGAGATGAATAGGCCAGAGGATGCTAACTTTGTCACCCATAAGAGTTATTGTACTTATCATAGAATGCTGAGGCACCCTGTTCAGGATTGCTTCACACTCAAAGATCACAACGAGGCTTTAATCCAGAAGGGGTAGATACAGCTTGATAGTCTCAAGAAGGCATTCGGGGAAACTGAAGCATCTCACGTGGTGACAGTTCAAGAAGAAGGCAAGCAAGAGTATCATCTTCATGAACTATCAGCGGACCTTCTTCAGGCTCTGTTTTGTATGATGCTTCAAGTAGGGATCATCGCACCAGAGACATCAAGACAGCCCAGGCATCTCGCTTGTAGGACTGAAATCCTATGGTGCCCTTATCACCAGATACGAGGTCACGACTTTGAGGGCTTCAGATTCCAAGCCATAATCATAGAGAAAGTCTAAGGAGGACACGTCGTTGGCACTATCTCAGGGGATGAAGTTCGAACCATTGGGCTACCAACACAGAACTCTTGTGAAAGTGTACTACCCGAGCCTTCAGATCTTGACCAACCCTCCAATTCTCAACCATGGGAGGTCTATCGAGAGAGAAACTGAATGAAATCTATGAAGAGGGAGGTTGATCACCAAGCAAGGTCAGCCCCTAAGCCACGTGAACCTAGTTAACCTAGGCCCATTCACCAAAATGGTAGAAGAAGACGAGCACCAAAGTCTACTCCCCAAAAGAGGAAACTCCCTCGACCCCAGACTGAGGTTGAATTCCTCAAGCCCTTCCTCCATTGCCAACCCTGCAGGATTTCATTCGTAAATCAGTCGCTTTCACCGACCAAGACCTATATTCCAGTCAAGAAGGCATTCCGAATCCTTCCTTTGCTCAGGTTCCCAACATGTCAGATAAAGGTGATGACATAAAAAGCACCCCCAACAGTCTAAGCAGGGTGAGACCAAAAATATTCCCTGGAAACGTCCAATTCCGATGATGATGCTAAAAGCTACCCGGATCGATCCAATCTAAGTGATGACCTTAAAATCTCTCTCTCATCTTCTATCCCTGACTCTTCTAAACCCTCTTCTTATTTTTCTAACACGTATTTTGCAAGTTTGACTCTCAAATGCCATGACTTTGAGGCTCTTGACAAAGAGTTGAAAAGTTGCAACATTAGTAGGAGGCATCGAAAACAGCTGAAGAAGACGACGGTGCAAGCAGTTGGGTTCAGATAGTTCCTGACGCCTTAGCATCTCGAGCCAATGCAAAGACTCCTCCCACAATTGAGGAACTCCTCAAGAGACACAAGAATCCCAAGCCTAAGAAATCCCAATGGCCTCTTGAGCCCGAATTCAAGCAACGATAGAAAGAGTCCCGAGGGTGGAGCATTCATTCTCACGAAGCATGCTACAGGGTGCAGGTCTCTGAGGCAGTGACCAACACTGACCCATCAATACCCCATCGAAAATCTCTGCGCATTCTCTTACTGGCACACTCCTTGCTAGAAAACCTCTGCAAGCGTTGTGCTTTCACTACCGGAAAATTTGTACAAGCCATTGAAAACACCCTACCGGAATTCTTAAAGTCCCGAAACATTCCCCTTTACTAAAACAAATGCCTGCAAACCCATCGGAATCCTTGCCAGAACCTCTCTCTTTTTTTAACCGAAAGTTCCCTGACACCAAGCCTTAGCCGTTTTTACCATTAATAAAATGGTAAAGGGATTTTACTCCCTTCTTATTCCCCCGTGTGTCCCACTTCTGTCCCCCACAAAATACGAATGATGACAGAGTTCAGAAAAAAAAAGGATAATTGATCGGGCCAAACAAGCTTTGGCCCAAGCCCAAACCTAGATGTTTCTCTTCAACTCAGCCCACCGTGAACAACTCTCCATCTCACCACTATGCATGCAACCACCACCGTGCGCGTTCACCACCATGCACGTTCACCACCATGCGTGTTCACTTCCATGCGCATTCACTGTCGTTCGTATTCATTGTCGTGCATGTTCACCACCTTGCATATTCAACGTTGTGCGCATTCACTGTCGTGCATGCTCACTGACGTGCATGTTCTTTGTTGTGCATGTTCTCCGCAGCACATGTCCACCATCGTGCACACTTACTGTCGACCACGATCCTTGCACAGCTGAGTAAATTTTCATTGCGAGCCCACCCCTTTTATCTCTGCACCCACGCCTTTTGCATTCACCTCCACACGTGCCTCCCCTAGCCAGCCTGTTCGTGTGCGCATCGACAAAGGTTCGACCCTCAATAACCTTTCCATCACCACACGAATTATATTCATACATCCCATAACATGTGACCACTATAATCACTAGGGAGCCACATTCGCTCCCTAATCCCCAGTGAGTTCGATTTTAGTTACCCATCCCTCACTGGGTCACCTTCATCTTCTGAACCCACTGCCCATAAATGGTCTCAGCCATTTTCATCCTCAAGTGAGTCAGACCACCATCCATAGGCCCATTCCCCATGGAGCCTCATCCACTTCACAGCTCTCAGTGAGTCCACCTCTCATTAGCGACCCGCATACATGACGACTCATACACAGTCCAATTGCATGACCCTAAACTAAGCACACGTCCTGGCCACATGATGTTAAACTGTTTTGCACCACAATCAAGTTGCACGGTAGCGCACGTCCTGACTGTATGATGTTAAACATCTTTGTACAACGGTCCAGTTGCATGATCTTAAACTGTAGCACACGTCCTGGTTGTATGACGTTAAACTGCATTGCACAACGGTTCAGTTGCATGCCTTAAACTGTAGCACACGTCTTGGTCACATGACACTGAAACTACGTAGCACAATGATCTAGTTGCATGAACCTAAACTGTAGCACATGTCCTGGCTGCATGACGTTAAACTGCTTCGCACCACAGTCCAGTTACACAACCCTAAACTGTAGCGAATGTCCTGACCGTATGACATTAAACTGCTTCGCACCATGATCCAGTTGCATGACCCTAAACTGTAGCACACGTCTTGGCCGCATGACACAAATGCTTTGCACATCAGTCCCATTGAACGACCCTAAACTGTAGCACACGTCCTGATCGCTTGACGTTAAACTGTTTTGCCCAGGTCCTGGTGGCATAACCTTAAACATGCCTCCATACACGTGTGCCCCTCCACTGCATGCACTCCCTTTGCATAACGTTCCATGCATGCTTTCCCTAGCCGGCCCATCCACGTGTGCATATGACCTTTACTTCCTCCCCAGTGAGTCCATCTCCATTGCCTTTCATAAACTCGCAACATTCCCCAGTGAGTCGAGTCGATGCTCATGAAACCTTGGTGAGCCATTTCATCGTCCATACTCACCGACAGCTAGTGGGCCACCCCTTATCCATCTTCAACACAAACATCACCCATCATACATAAACAGTCTCATGCCATCTCCCCAAAGAGAGTCAAACCACCACCATACTCACCCTATGGCCTCGACAGACCATCATCCATTGCCATCACAGTCCAAGTTATACGACCTTAAAATGTAGCGCACATCCTGGCTGCATGATGGTAAATTTCTTCACACAATGATCACGTCTATATGACCTTAAATCATAGCCCAGCTCCTAGAGGCATGACCTTAAAACATGTCCCCACAAAAAAAAAACATGCATGGTGTAAATTCGAAAGGGGAACGCCATGAATAAAAATGACAGACTGGCATGGTCACAAAACCATGAGTAAGAGTGTTTCGTAAAATAAAAACCAGGCACACTGAAAACCCGTAAAGGGCATCTTGAGCAAAAATAGAAAAAAGGGCAGACATGGCCATCAGGTCATGGGAAAAAGAGCCTAATAAAAAGGTGGTTGATGAAAACTGTCTTTATGGCACCACTTCCCTTGTCCAAGTCAAAAGCCGAAAGGACACATGGACCGATATGCAGGTTGACATCGTGCTCACCTCCTTAGCCGGCTTCAACCGGCATTTCAAGAAAATTCCTCGCGAGTAGAATACCTTGTTGTTAGAACCCAAAAACAAGATCTATCACAGGTAAGAAACTGTCAAACCACGTCAAGCAAGCCAGGTGTAATAGCAAACAACTCCACTCATACGTCCATGAAGGAAAGCTAGAGAGAAGTTGTTGATCCGTAAAGAAAGTGCAGGATATTCAGCAGCATCGTGCCTCGCTCGAGCGGCCAAAGCACGTTGCTCACAAGCCCGATCGACATGAGACCCATTCCATTGCAGGCATAAGGCCTCGGGCCACCTTTGACCTGAACCCTGTACATGATGAACAGTCGGATTCTACAAACGAAGCTGACAAACAGATAGTAAATTCTATCGCCAAATTCATTGCTTTCGGCCAAAATTCCAAAGTTGCAAAATCTTCTTTCGGGCACGAAATCGAGCTGCATTTGGTGCCCCGTGATCGCAACGGCATGCTCTGTATGATTCAAGGAAGAAAACAAAGAAAAACATCAAGGACCAGACACACTATCAATTCGAAGTTTTCGGATCTACCCAAAATTCAAGTCACATGATCGTGCACCAAAAACATGATCCATAGCACGAAGTTGGTATCAAATCAATCGCCATGCCGAGCCCTACAAGAAAAAAATTATCTTACGATCAACTCGGCATCAGAACGACCCCGGATTAGCCATGCAAGATCACACAAGTCCTAAGGCAACACAGGGACTGTTATGAAATTCCACAACTTGTTAGGATGGGGCAAATATGTCATTTTGTACCCTATTTTCTAAATTCTTTTAATGCAATTTAATCTTAATTTTAAAAAATTAGGGTTAATTTTGATTATCCAATCATGTTTAGGGCACACTTCTATATATATGTACCATCTTTGTACGTAGAAAAGGAGGAGAGAGGACATATACATACACACACACACAAGATAGAGTTTTCACTTAATACAAGTTTCACTTTCTTACCATTGTGGTGCCACACTTGAGAGAGAGAGTGAGTGAGGGAAAATTTCGATCCGTACTCTTGCGGCTGAGGTAAACCTTCTCTCTTTCCTCTTTTTCTTTTCTTCTTCTCTCTCTTTTGCCCTCTCTTCTACCTCTTCCTCGTCAGAGTTCTTCGTAGAGGCCGTGCACGGCAGTGGCAGTGTCGTGCATGCCTCTCCCACGGTCTCACAGGGTATACATGGCACTGAAAGTTCCATGCGTGAGTCTCCTTCCCCATCTACTCATCTGTTTCTTCCTTCAAGTGAGGTCTATAGACAGCAATACCCATCGCTGCCCACATACGTAGCTTTGATGTCTCAATGAAGAGCCCATATGGCAAGGTTTATTGTCGCCCACAGGGGCCTCTCCCTGTCATGCGTCTAGTGTAGATGGTGATGCCTATCGCCACCCGCTAGGGGTTTTGAGCAACACCGATCGCCGTCCACATGCTCTGTGCTTGTCACCATTCTCCCTGTGTCCCGTGCCTATTGCCGCGTGACCTGGGAGAAACTATCACAGTGTTCCTCGTCAAGAGCTAGCGCTGTCCACAAGGGATGCGTCGTCTCCTTGGATTGCCCACCGTAATGCATACTAACATTCGGATCTCCCCTTCTCATTGTTGTCTCGTTCTTTCCTCTTCACCTCTTTCTCTTCTCACTTAACTGAGGGTAGACGTAGCCTATCACTGACACGTCGACCTCGGTTTCAAGTAGTATTGTAGCAGTGCTGGTCATGTGAACCATGCTCATCTTGCTACCACTTTGAGTCGATGGCTTCTGATTGTCTTGTTAGTCTCGCCTCTCTATCAAGCTCTCCTCTCCTTTCTATCTTTCATCTAACCTTGCACTTCATCGCCTTCTCATGTGAATGTGCATTGTTCTAAGACAAGGGTGGGTCCCTTCGACCCACTTGTCTTACAAATAAACCATAAAAGTGGTGTGCAGAAAAATAAGAGGATTACAGTTCAAGGGAGACGATTTCGAACCAGCTCGAGCAACTGGGGGGCCTTTCTTCATGATCTAAAAGAGTGCCCACACGAGCTAGCCTGAGTAAGTCCCGAACCACCTAAAATTCCTCTCTCATTGGTTTGTATACCTTCCCTTGCCCTTGAGCATGGTTTTGAGAGAGCGATCTCAAATCCCGGGTCTACTAGAAACTTGAAACAAGTGCCACCAGATCATCTAGATTTGGAGGGCGAGATCGGGGCACCTAACCAGCTTGGTGACTCCACTAGGGAATTACTACCCCTTAGTCGGTTCGCTCTTGTTTGAACAATTTCCTTCTTTACTTTTTGCACCTATTTCTATGGCACTTGCGTTGATCAACCTGTTCATCCTTCGCTGCACTCTTGGCTCTCCCAGGAAAGCGAGCCGCTCAAGCCTCCTTCTCTACTCTTCTTCTGAGTCAGAACTCACCGTCCAGCTCTCAGGTTCTTACCTGGATCGGTGTGAGAGGGGACTTAAGGGTCCCCTCCTCCCCGCTCTCTTGCTCTAGTGGACTCTCCGCCAAGGCCCCTTGCATGGGTAGCAATTTTTCTGCCGCACACCCAGTTACTTGCAAATCTCTTGCCAGTTCTACTGCTACGGTACTCCAAAAGGCTGCCCCATCCATCCCTGTGAAAGGCAAGCAAACTGCCATCTCTCATGCGGTTCAAGCAAACTGCCATCACTCATGAGGTTCTTCGCAAGGCAACTTGTGCTCCTTCACTACTCCGAGCCCCCACACCTGGAGGGTCGGTACACAGAGTGGAGGCCCTGAAGGCTTCACCCCTCGCACGCACTCAAAGGCTCGTGGTCTATCCACTCAAGCCACACCTCAGTGCAACTCTCACCTTGCCTTGAACTTACATCCAGGGCTAGGCCTCCTCGAGTCGAACCCTACATGCACCATGCATTCACTTTCCACAGCTCGAGGCAGCCCTAAGTCCATGCCATCTAGAGCATAGTAAGGTTGATCACCTGGTCCCCCCCCCAACACACACGACTTCACCTTGGGAGAGACAAGCTCCCTCGTCGTCCCTCACAAACACAAACTCGTGAGTCTCGACCTTATCTGGAAGAACCTATTGATCGAGCCCTGGCTGACCCCAATGTCACCCGGACGGCTAACCCTAAAGGTGCACACACGCCATCTTTGCAAGTCCCTCTCGGTTTCAGACTCAAGCGGAGTCATGAGCCGGCCCCTCTTTCCTTTGCCGCTCTCTCGAAGCCAAGCAAGCACCTCGAGCCTTAGTACTCGAAGGTCTTCCATAAGAGTACCATCTTGAGCCCGCTCTGGGTCAATCGAGCACCCTAACCTCACAAACGAATTCGGGGCACTGGCTTGATGTCGGACAGAGGCCTCTAGCCTCCAAGAAAAGAACCCAAGCTACCCTCCGTCCTTGGGCCCCACTCCTTGCTCTAGCTCATAGTCGTGGCCCTCGCCTGTTCAAAGAAAACAGGGTAGTCTAGGTCTCAGGCTCTGTTCTGGAACTAGGTCCACAGCCTCCTCAAGATCAAGTAGAAGAGAGGCCTACAGATCCTGACCAGGAAAGCCTCCAAGGCAGTCGAAGTCACCACCCCTGACGACCTCCTACCTTGTAATCCCTTTTTCCCTCTTCAAACTCCGGAGCTTGAACAAGTCTAGGAGTATTGTTTGGTGATCACCACCCAGAAGCCACAGTCCCAAGATTGTCGGCAAGCTGAGCCCCTCCAGACTAACTTACCAAGCGTGACTCGCAAGCCTTGGTAGTCCACTGCATTACCTGACTCTAACCTCTTAGAAGAAACGGTCAATGTCATGGTAATCAATGATCTGAACGAAGCTCAGGAGGAGCGGATGAACAAGTTCGAGGAAATGATGCAAGCCATCTTGGGGAAGATGGAGCACCTAGAAGCCTCCAGGTCCCCTTCTTTGACTGATTCCCAGACTAGTGAAGACATAGCTCCTCGACAGACTCCCCCACCAATCTCTCAAGACAACTCTCCTTCTTGCGGAGTCTCCCAAATAGACATAGATGCCATGGTCACCCATAGCCTCAAACTTATGGTCCCATGTACGTAGGAGATGCCACTCTACCAAAAGCTATATCCTTCATACATTGACCAGGTGCCATTTCCCCCAAACTACCAAAAAAGGAAACTCCCCCTGTTCAATGGTACCATGTCTCCTCACCAGGATATCGCCCACTTCCAAGAGGCTTATTGGGAGATGGCAACTGATGGAAGTCTTCTCCTCTGCCAGTTCATCAAGACTCTCGAAGGCCAGCCTTCAAGTGGTATGCTCGGCTGCCACCAAACTCGGTGCACACTTGGCAAGAAATGAAGCAGTTGTTCTACCAACGTTTTTATGAATCCAAAGGAGCATGGAAACCATCGAGTTCCTCACTCTGATGTAGGAGCTTGGTAAGCCGATTGACAAGTTCATCACCCGCTGGAGAGAGTTGGCAACTTTCCATGCCATCCTATGAATGAAAATGAAGCTGTCCAAACCTGCATACGGAACATGCTTCCCGAGATCGTCCTACATGTCAAGGCATCCAATCCACCCTCCATGTCAGAGCTCATCTCCAAGGTAGTTCGCATTGAGGGATTGTTCAAGCGCCATGACAGCCGTCATCAGCTACCTGTCGACTCAAACCCTCGCTCCAATAGTCGAGGCAATCAAAAGGCAGTGATCAGCACGACCATCACCATGACTGACACCAAAGGCATGGCTCTTCAAACTCTCTACCTCTCTAACGCACAGAGGCCTCAGACTGACTATAAGTAACAATCCTATAATGCAGTCCTGCCTCCTAAAAACAGTAAGCAAAATGACTACTAAACCCAGGACCAAAACAAGGTTTACCCCTTTGACACGGAGTGGACCCCTGCACTGCTCCAACTGTTGTTGGAACAGAACATGATCTAGCGGCAAGGGTTACCTACACATCAGACCATCAAAAGGTTATGCATGTCCCCATTGCTCTTCTAGTGAAAGAACTGACACACTAATAGCCATGGAAGGTGCTCCAGGTCCGGTCCTCCCTGAACAAGGGGATAGCTAGCAGCCAAAAGAAGGTCATACACTTCTAAGGAGTCTTCAAAGAAGTACAGGCTGACAAGAGTGAGCTCTCTGGCTCTCAAGAGCAAGACCCCATAGCAGAGCTAAGGAGCAAGGTGCATAGCCTCCAGATTCAATTGAAGGCTATGCACGTCGCTTCATAGCACTTAAAGGAGTGTCTTGAGACCAAGACTTACGACGAGCTCAAAAGCAATGTACCTCTAATTGAAGCCAAAGCTCCCCCAGACTGGAGCACTTACAATGAGCAGGCTCATCAAATCATGAGAACCATGAATTATGAGCCCTTCTCCAATCAAGCACTTAAGAGTAAGGAAGTAAATGCTCCCCCATTCGAGGTCATTGAAGCCACAGTAGGCTGCCACAAGATGAAGCAAGGAGTGGGCTATTCTTTCTTATCTCAAACCATGAAAGGGCAGAAGCAGTGAAACAAAAGAAAAGAGAAGAACGAAAGACATTCCATTCATAAGAAAGAGAAAAGAGTCATTGCATTCATCAAGGAAAAAATATTACAAGTGCCTTTCCTTTACAAAAAAAAAATGCAAAGAAGGCACTGTCAAAAGCGGTCGATAACCTTGGTTGAATCCTTGACTTGCTCAATCTCGGCCCTCAATTTGGCCGCCATATTAGCCTCATGGTCCACTAGAGCCTACTGCTTCCTAAAGGAGTTCTCAAGATTCAGTAACTTCTAGCCTAACTCCTTGCCATGGCTTCCCAGGCTGCTGTCACCACTTCCAACTCCTCATGCGCTCACATCCATTTAGCGATTTTTGCCTTCAGGGCTTGTACCTTGCCATGGCAAGTCACGACTTTCTCGGTAAGGGAGGACCTCTGGGAGGTGGTAGCATCTATTTCCCTCACAAGGACATCAACTAACTCTCATTCTTGGCCGAGGGAATTCTTTAGCCATTCCATCTTCGAATCCTCTAGTCGCTTGATACCCTTCTCTGCCCTCAGAGCCTTCGTCCTCCATCCCACTAGCTCATTGGCAATGCTGTCGATGTAAGGAGGTGCTTCAGGCACACTTTCTACAGTGACCCCCCTCAATTGTGAAAGCGTTGTTCTAATCTCTTCAAGGGGCAGCTCTTTCAGCTTCTAGAAACCAGCTCGCAACATTTTGAAGAAAACACTTGGTATTCCACTAAAAGTGTGCCTGGGTAGCATGGCAAAAGCAACCACAGCAGTAGGAATCCTGGCTGCAGCCAAAGCCTCAGGCTCCTCAGATTCAGGAGCAACCTCATGCTACTCTCTCTGGCCCTAGGTCATGACCACAACTGGCTCCACCCGTTCATGACCAAGCACCATCGCTTCGTCCTCTACATGCACCACAACCATAGCTAAGGCAAGATTGGCCTCTTTGCTTAGAGCCACTACCCCAATCTCATGATGCCCCACAGTAGCTTCCTCCTCTAAGGAAGCAACCACTCCCAGTGACCCCTCTTCTTGGACCGTCCCCACCTCAGGAGGTTCGACACTCTCTCCCTCTCCTTCCTTGCCTTTGTCTTCTACGGCGATCATTTCAGCAACATGCTCCCCCATGGCACCTGCCTCCTCTACGGTCATGGGTGCTACCCTTAGACCCTCCAAACCTAGCCCTTAGAGCGTCTTACTTTCTTGCTCCCCACAGATGCATTGCTCGAGGCAGTCGCCTCTTGCTTCTCAGATAGCCCCTACTCGATTCCTTGACCCCGGTCTTTTCTATTACCACAAGCTCTGTCGAGATTTCCCTTTCCTCAGTAGGTTTGGCAAGTTTTAGCACCCCAAAGGCCCTCTGCGCCTCCACCACCTCGTTAGGAGTCGTCCCATCATCCCCATCTACCACCATTGGGGCTGAGCCCTCCCCTTTAGCCTCGGGTGTGGCTTCCTATTCTGAAGCAATTTTAATTGGGGCAGTAGGCTTTGTGGAATCTGCTCGAGTCTCTGAAGATCCAGGAGAAGATTCGGGTGAAAGAGAAGGTGCGGCCTCCAGAGCGGAAGGCAACGGGGAAATATCAAGAGACACACTCCCCTCCGAAGAAGACAAGAGTGAGGAGCCATCTTCTGACTCACGAATCATGGGGACCCTACACCCTATGCACCCCGAGGCCGTGACTGCCTTCTTGGCTGGGGCACGAGGAGTCACTGAGGTAGCATGCTTTTCCGTCTTCCCCTTCATCAGCTTGGGCTCAGTAACCTGCCCTTCCTTCTTCCCCTTCATCGGCTTGGGCTCAGTAACCTGCCCTTCCTTCTTCCCCTTCATCGGCTTGGGCTCGGTAACCTGCCCTTCCTTCTTCCCCTTCATCGGCTTGGGCTTAGTAACCTGCCCTTCCTTCTTCCCCTTCATCGGCTTGGGCAGGGCAACTGGCTTTGTCTTCTTTCTTATCGTTGGCTCAAGTGCAATAGCCTGTCTTTCCTTCTTCACCGGCTTGAACTCAGCAGCCTGTTTTTTCTTATTCCCTTACGTCGGCTCGGGCTCAGTAGCTTTGCTTTTTGTTTTCACCAGTTCGGGTTTGGAAGCCTGCTTTTTCTTCTTTCCTTCCATTGGCTCAGGTGAAGTAACCTGCCTTTTCTTCTCTGCCTGCTCGACAGCAGCAACCAGCTTTCTCCTTTTCCCTTGTGCCTCCTCAGGCATGGCAGTCGTTCAAGTCCCAAACTTGGAAGAACTAGGGGCTAATTTGCTATGAGGGCCGCTCCCTATCTGCTCATTTAAGTCCTGAACCGGACGCCCTTCGTACCCCGAAACTTTACGGCCTTCCTTCCATTTGAATATCTTAGAGAGGTAGTAAAAAATACTCCCTGTCTTCTTCTCCAAACTAAGAAACCACAGTAAAGACTTGTCCACAGTAAGTCGGCGAGGCTTCTTGAGTATACACCAATCATAAGGAAAGTGTAGGGTAAAGATTTCTCCTAGGGGAGGGGTCTTAGCCAATTTTCACTACCGGGTGTCTTTGGTCCAGCGGCCATCCTCCCCTTTCTAGGGGTGGTCTACATCCCAGTACCCTTGTTCATGATTCCCCACCATTGATCATGGGCTTTGGTCACCCGTGCCATTCTGCCAAAATGAGGCAACACATACTTGTTGACCTTGGTAGCCTCCCGACATGTGGCCCAAGCAGTACAAATGTGTGTTAGGAGCCAACTCTCTCGGCGGGTTTCCAATTCATCCTCATCCAATGAGTCGCCTTGCTATGTCGCTTCTCAAAGAGCACAGAGAACGGGCACCCCTGATCCAGCCCATCCTACCGGGTGAACCGGTGAGGAAAGTAGCCCTCAAGCTTCACGCCATGGATAATGAAATGGATGAGAAAGCCTCCTCTGACACTTAGCATATACATCAATTCTTTCGTGCTGCTGAAGTCACCATCCAGGTGATGGTGCAGCTCATCGATGTATGCATGGTCAATGAGGCTTTCAACTAAAAATGCCACCAGGGTCATGCGAATGTGGTCATTGAAAAACAGGCTGCGAGCATGATCTGGGGATGGAAAATTGCCTTCTACCCGGCAATTTTCAACAAAATTGGGCACATGTTATCCTCCAACTACTTGGTTATAAGGTATGTGTCTTAAAAATAAGCTCCAAGCCAGCCATACACGTAATGGGCTTGGAAAGAAGTCTTAAAATCTCTCGGGAAGGCCTCCCCCTGTTCTATGACATTCCCCCCTTCCTCCCCTTTATACGGTCTTCCCCTAGAAATGGAAACCATGCCATAATAAATATTGCACAATACAGGCAGCAAGCGTATATTCCCTCCCTCGTGCCATGTCACAAGCCATATAAAAGGTGTCAGGACGAATAACGTCTGATCGTCCCGGTAAAGCAAATCTGCCTAAGAAAAGTGCTAAGTAAGCAACTAAAAAGACATGTTTATTCTTCTTCAGCAGCATAGAAATTGGTGGGGTTTCCTTCCCCTCTTTACTCGGTGACATACCAACTTCATCTATATAGTCTCCATAAAAGAATGCTACCCACTTGGCAAAGGTAGCCCGCCTCTTCTTGGGCTCATCATAAAGTTGTTGATAAATCTTGAACAACTCTCGAAGCCCAGCCGATGGGTCTTCTTTACATATCTTCTCTCCTCCAAAAATGATTGAGTTTGGAGGAATAAACACGTCGTACAAACTACCCAAGAGAAGCAGCCCACCAATGAAGTATAGGTCCATCAGTGAAATCCTTGCCTCTCCGTGACCGAGCAGCCATGTATTGCTAACATGGCTCCAAGTCTCCAACAACACTTCGACCATGTTTGAATAGACGTCAATAAGCATCACGATTTACATTGCAAGGAGGTGACATGTCCTTTGTGGATGGTGCTATCTCCTAACAAGGTAAACGGTGATGGTTTCTCTTAGGTCGCACGACGATAGGCGTGGGACGCAGGGAGAACGGTTATAAGCATCGGATGAACGGAGGAAGCTCATGAACGGCGGTGGGTGTTGTCAAGACCTCTAGTGGGCGGTGATAAGTATCATCGTCTACGTTAGATGCGCATCAGATGAAGACTTCTGCAGGCGGCAACACACTTGGCCATCTAGGTTCTTCACCAAGGCACCAAAGCTACGTCGTGGGTGGTAATGGGTAGCACCATCTGCTGACTTCACCGAGAGAAAGTGACAGATAAGGAGGTGGGGAAGAAGCCTCTCGCATGGTGCTACTACTGTCATTCACAGCCTGTAAGACCAAGGGAGAGGCATGCTTGGCACTGCCACTCCATGCACGACCTCCACGAGGGACTTAGACAAAGAATAGGGAGTAGAGAGGGGAGAAGGGAGAGAGAAGAAAAAAAGAAAAAAGATGAGAGAGAAGATTTACCTCAACCTTAAGGGTACTGGTCGAAAGTTTCTCTCACGTCATCCTCTCTCTCAAGTGTAACACCACAATGGTAAGAAAGAGAAACTTGTATTAAGTGAAAACTCTCTCTTATGTGTGTATATGTTTGCCTCTTCTGTTCTTTTTTTCTGTGTGCAATGAAGGTACGTATATATAGAAGTGTGCCGTAAACATGGGTGGATGATCAAATGTAACTCTAATTGCTTAAAACTAAGATTCAATTGAATTAAAATAAATTAGAAAATAGGCTGCAACATGACAGATTTTCCCTTCCTAATAAGTCATGGAATTCCAGAACAGTCCCTGTGTTGCCCTAGGACTTGCGTGTTCTTGCATGGCTGATCCGGGCTCATTCTAATGCCCAGTTGATTGTAATATGATTGTTTTCTTATAGGACTCTGCATGGTGATCGATTTGATGCCAACGTCGATCCATGGATTGTGCTTTTGGTGCATGATCATGTGACTTGAAATTTGAATAGATCTTGAAACTTTGGATCGGTAATGTGTTCATTCCTTGATTGTTTTTGTGTTTTCTTCACTGAATCACACTGAGCATGCTGCAATGATGACGGGGCACCAAACACAGCTTGATTCCGTGCCGAATGAAGATTTTGTAAGTTTGGAATTTTGGCTGGAATCAAGGATTTCGGCAATGGAATTTGCAGTCTATTCGTCAGCTTCGTGTGCAGAATCCGACAGTTTATCATGTACGGGGTTCGGGTCAGACTTGATCCGAGACCTTAAGTCTACAATGGAATTGGTCTCGCATCGATCGGGCTCACGTGTGGTGTGATCGAGCGAGGCATGGGGCTACTGAATTTATTGCATGTTCTTCACAGATCAACAACTTCTCTCTAGCTTTTCTTCATGCTTGGGTATCGTCACGGGGCATGCCACATATCAAATCGCTCGTCTTGACTACACAAACATGCTAACAAAATTTGTGCGCGATCCATTGTGGGATGGCCGAGATATGAGCATCAAAATTTACTGATCGTGACTTTCCCTTTAATAGTGTAGTGTTGCAGAGTGGCCGGTTGGGAATAGCTCATGTGCGTGATCCTCCTATTTCACTCTTAATAGCTCATGTGCGTGATCCTCCTATTTCACTCTTTCGCCTACAATGTCTTCTTGGAGTGTTTGTTTGGGCTGAAACTTGACCCCCGAGGGTTTTCAACCATGTTGGATCCAATGGTGGTGGTTCCATAGCAATTTTAGATGATGAAAATGTAGCTCTAGTTATAAGGGTCCGTTTCAGGGTTCTGAAGGGCGATTTTACCAAAACTGTTTCTCAGTCTACACTGCCTTAGATATGTCAAAATGCAACCAAACTTGGTAGGATACTTTGGAGATGATCTTGGCTAGTTCTAGGGCTGTTCTGAGACTTTCAAAATTTTCATTACTTACTAGGTCTTTATTGAGCGGGGGCCCCATGTTGATGAAAATCACCTTCCTACAGCATGACCCACCGAATGTTGTGCTTCGAGAGAATAGATAAGTGCAATCATCAGGATGTTTGAGGGATCTTGTCAAAGTTCACACCCTCAAGAGACTATCTGCGGTTCCATAGCATGAGGCCTTTGTTAGGACCTCGTCATACCGAACCGGGCCTTTTATGAAAGCCACATGCTACGAACCTTTTCTTGGCATTGTTTGCTTCTACCCCAAGTTTGCTTTTGATGCTCAAGGTATCTCCTATAAGTATCGTCTAGTGGGGTCTAGTCGAGGGCTTCTAACCCAACCCAAAGTTCTAGTCCCATGTAGGCTAGGGGGTTTTGCGAAGACTACCCTGAAGCCTGTGCAAAGTTAGATCCTAGCTTCATTAGTTTCTTGCCTTTGCGATGGTTCTTAGAATTTTTGGAGGGATCTTTTAGTCATCATCCTCACCCTCAAGGACTCTTGTTATCATTCAGAGATCTTATGCGGCTCTCACTCCCTTATGAGCCATGTCGCGGGGGATCTTATGCCGCTCTTACCCCCTAGTGAGCCATTGAAGCTGGGGAGATCTAATGAGGCTCTCACTCCCTGATGAGCCATGAAAATGGGGAGATCTTATGTGCTCTCACTCCCTAACGAGCCATGTCGCGGGGGTCTTATTCGGCTCTCACCCTCTGGTAAGCCATTGAAACCGGGGAGATCTGATGAGGCTCTCCCTCTCTGATAGGCCACGAAACTTGGGAGATCTTATGTGCTCTCACTCCCTGATGAGCCATGTCACTGGGGATCATATGTGGCTCTCACCCCCTGGTGAGCCATTGAAACGGGGGTGATCTTATGAGGCTCTCACTCCTTGATGATCCACAAAACTTGGGAGATCTTATGTGCTCTCATTCCTTGATGAGCCGTGAGACTGGGGTGTCGGCTGAGACTGTGGAAGTGCATCGATCTGCTTGGTCAGCCCAAGCACCCTTTCACGGGTTTTCACTTGAACAGGGGAAGTGTTGCCGTGAAGACAATTTTCACCAACTTATGTTATTTTCGGGCTCTTTTACTCATGACTTTGTGGCCATTCATTCATTTTTTCTCACGGTGCCCTTTTGGGGTTTTCACTGTGTCTAGGTTTATTTTTCCACAAAACTCTCTTACTCATGGTTTCGTGACCATGCCCATCTGTCACTTTTACTCATGGCGTTCCCTTGTCCAGGTGTACACCATGCTTAATTTTTTGAGAGAAGGTGTGTTTTAGGGTTGTGCCTTCGAGACTTATGTGAAGCTCTTTAATGTCATGCAGTCAAGACCTGCACTATAATTTTAGGGTCATACAGCTGGACCGTGGTGGTAAGGAATGGCAGCCTGTAAAGGCCATGGAGTGAGTTTAGTGATGAATTTGACCCACTTGGGGAGACGACATGAAGTTGCCTGTAAAGAGTTGATGATGAGTGAGTGAATGATGGTGACCCACTAACCGGGGGGAGAGATGGCTCGCCGTTTGGTGAGCATGAGTAAGACTCACTGGAAAATGAGATGAAAGATGGTGAAGATGGCCTGTGCACATGAATGGGCCGAGTAGGGAAGACGTGCGTGGTCATGCATATAAAGGGTGTGCGCGCGTACATAGACTCACTGGCGAGGTAATGGAAATGATGTAGGTGGCTCGAGCACAGGAATGGGCCGGCTAGGGAATACATGCGTGAGAAGAAGAAGAGGGTATGCGCACACTAATGGGTTGGTTAGGGACGGCGTGCGTGAAGATGCACGCAAAAAGGGAGGTGTGCTCGCACATGGGGCATCTTTAAGGTCATGCCTCCTGAACCTAGGTGAAGCAGTTTAACATCATACAGCTAGGACGTGCACTATGGTTTAAGGTCATATAGCTTCAATCTAGATTACGAAGTTTAAAGTCATGCAACTAGGACGAGCAATTTAAGGTCGTGCGACTAGAGCTCTGCTATAGTTTTGGGTCATATAGTTTGGTTCGTGGCTATGTAGTTTAAGGTCATGAAGCATGCATCGAGCATGGGTCGCCATGTCAGTAGGGCTGCATGAGGGAATAGGTATGTGGATAGTAATCTGACTCCCTAATGATAAAGATAGTTAAGGCTATCCACATGTGAAAAGATGTAGATGAAGGTGATGACCCTATGAGGGGTAGTTAATGGGAGAGGCCTCACTGGGGATTAGGAGGGTCAGTGTGGCTCCATGGGGATGATGAATATTGGTTTGCATGGAACTCTGATAGGTTAGAGCAAGGATAAACCCCACTGTGGGTTGAAGGAAGGATCGCACTAACTCTCTGGAGATGATGGATAAGACATACATCTAACTCTGTTGGGGGTCTAGTTGGAGTTATGCATATGGACCATTCGTCATGTTACGCATTACAGTTTTAGGGTTTGGTAGCTCGGACCATGACTGTGCAGTTTAAAGTCATACAGCTATGACAATGCAGTTTGTGGTCGTTCAACTAGACCTTCACTAAAATTTAGCATCATATAGTTTGGATTGTGGTGCTAAACCTTCTAACGTCATGCGGCTAGGACAAGCACTAGGGTTTAAGGTCACATAGTTGGACAAGTTTAAGGTCATGTGACAAGGACTTTGCAGTTTCAGATCATGTAACTAGACCTTTGCTATAGTTTAAAGTCATATAGTTTCGACCGTGGTCATACAATTTTGAGTCGTGAGACAAGGACTATGGCTATGCAGTTTAGGGTCATGCAACATGGACCGTGGCTGTGTTGTTTAAGGTGATGCAGCATAGACCGTGGCTGTGCAGTTTTAGGTCATGCAGCACAGACCATGGATGTGCAGTTTAAGGTCTTGTAGCACGGACCGTGGCATAGTGAGGGAAACGGCTCCATGGGGAATAGAGTCATCTCCAGAAATTGGGCTCGTTGAGGAGCGAGATTGTGGTGCAGGGAATGAACTTCCCAAGGATGTGGGAAGATGGACCGAAGGAGAGTGCTGAGGCATGTGCACGACACTAAGTGTGGGGTAGCCCATGCATCAGCGAGCTGAGGCAATGTGTTAATTCCCTTGACAGAGCTTGCTGCAGTAGCCCTTAGAAATAGCACGGTGTTAACTCTTTGACGAGGCATGCGGTAATAGCCTTCTGATGAAGTGCCTGATGAAGGTCTTGACGAGGCACACAACGATGATCCCCTTAATGAGGCACGTGGCGATGACCCTCAGAGGGAGCCCACGGCAATGACCCTTGGAGGAGCACGCGGCGATGACCCCAGGAGGGAGCACATGGCGATGATCCCAAGATGAAGTGCTCGGTGAAAGCCTTGATGTGGTGAGCAGCACTAGCCTCCTGATGGGAGGCACGCGGCGATGATAGTTCGGGTCTCGGGCTTGGCTTACTCCTGCTTTGTCCTATTACCATCAAGAGTTGGGGACTGAAGCATCATTATGAGTTTGGTGAGGGTGGTCCTCAGCATTACGGCGTATAAAAGTTAGAGAAACTCCACATTACTCTTTTACCAAAGGGTAAAGTAGTAGAAAGGCTTTTTAGAGATAGAGAGAGACAAAGCTCCTGGCGAGCACTTCCCGACCAAGACTTGCAGAGATAGGTCCTTAGGGATTTTTTTAGCGCACTTCAAGAGGTTTAAAGTTTCGCAGTGTGATTGCGAAGATTTTTCAGCAATTGTTGAGGTTGTTTTTAGCAAGGAAGAGGGTCTCTCGGGGCCTTGGCAGAATTTGTAGAGGTGCCCTGCCGAAGTTCGAGTGCTTCTCTAGTCATTTTGATGCAAAAGGGGAGGTCACAAAGAATCCTGGACTTGAGACTGCTCTCTGGGGAAACTTGCTAAGGAACAAGGGAAGATATACCAATTGATGAGAGAGGAATTTAATGTGAGGTGGGAAACACCTCACTTAGGTTCGTGACTCACTTGGGCTAGCTCGCGTGGGCGACCTCTTCGATCATGACGAAAAGCCCCCAGTCCTTCAACTGGTTTGAAATCGCCCCTTTTGACCTGCACTCTCCTGTTCTGCGATCACACACACATGGTTAATTTACAAGACAAGTGGGCTAAGGGACCCCACCTTGTCTTTGAGCGAATGCACACATGTGTGTGCATTCAAAAGAGAGAGGGAAGAGATGATGATATGAAAGTTGGGGTAAAGAAAAGGGAATAGAAGGAAGAGGCATTTGACCGGGTGGCTAGCTTGACACAGTGGCTACACTGGCATGATAATTGAGCTAATGTGGTAGCAAGATGGGCATGGTAACTCAACCGGCATGGCGGTAATACTACTCGATGACAGAATTAACACCAACCAGCCTGACACAATGGCTTGCCTGACATGGCAGCAAGACGGGCACGGTAACTCAGACCGGTATGGCGGCAATACTGCTTGACGATAAGATTACCATAGAAGTGCTAGACTTAGCCTCCTTTGGTTTAATAAGAGGGAAAGAGCGAAGGAGGAAAGAGAAGAGAAAAGAAAGAGAGATAAGAGAGATAAGAGAGAAGAAAGAAAGAGAGAGAAAAGAAAAAAAGAAGAGAGAGAAAAGGATGAGAGATTAAAAAGAGAGAAGAAGAGAATAAAAGAGAGGAGAAGAGAGAAGAAGAAGGGAAGAGAAGAGAAGAAAGGAGAGAGGAAAGAAGAAAAGAAGGAAAGAGAAGAGCAGAAAAGTAGACGAACAAAGAGGAAGAAAGTATGAAAGAGAAAGGAGAGTGAAGGAGAGAGAGGGAAGGAAGAGAAGAGAGAAGAAAGAAGAAAGAGAAGGAAAGAAGAAAATTGAAGGAAGATAGAGAAAGAAGGGAAGAAGAGAAGAAACATAGATGGCGATGGGCTTCCGCCGTCCATGACTGAAGAGAGGAAGAGAAAGAAGCATGGATGGCGATGAGCTTCCACATTCCATGACTGAGGAAAGAGAAAAAAGAAAGAAACATGAACAACGATAGGCTTTCGTCGTCCATGATTGAGGAGAGAGAAAAAGAAAGAAACATGGATGGCAATAGGCTTCCACCATCCATGACTGAGGAGAGAGAAGAAGAAAGAAACATGGATGGTCATAGGCTTTTGCCGTCCATGATTGAGAACAAAGAAAAAGAAGGAAACATGGACTGTGATGAGCTTCCGCCGTCCATGACGGAGGAGAGAGAAAAAGAAAGAAACATGGACGGTGATAGGCTTCCATCGTCCATGACAAGAAAAGGGAGAGTGAGAGACAAAACATGCGGCGATGGAGTTCTATCATCCATGACAGAGGAGAGAGAAGAGAGAAGAAATCATGAACGTCGATGAGATCTCATCGCTCATGACTGAGGAGAGAGAAGAAGAAAAGAGAACATGGATAGTGATGAGGTTTTGCCGTCCATGACAGAGAAGGGAGAGAGAAAGAAAACATGAATGGGAGGGAGAAAGGGAACATGGACGATAATGCTGTTTTGCCGTCCATGACAGAAGGAAGGAGATGGGAGAGAGAAAGAAGAAGACACACGTGGAAATAGGCATCGTCATGCACGACATGGAGACATTGAACAAAGACCAAGCCCGCACTGGAGTTAAGGCCTGACTCACTGTGTACGTTCTAGGAGGTGGAGGACATCATGTCCGGTGATAGGTTCCGCTGTGTATGAATAGAAAAGAGAGAGAACGAGAGGAACAAGGAGAAAGAAAGAAGAGAGAGATTAGGAAAGAGAGGCAAAAGAAAGGAAGGAAAGAAGAGAGAGAAAGAAAGTGAAGAACGAAGATTAGGAAAGAGAGAGGAAAGATTAAGAAGGAAAGGGGGGTGATTAAGGAAAGAACAGACAAGAAGAGAAAGGGGATGAAAGACACCCATGGCCATGGCCTGCTGCCGCGTGTGTTGAGAGAAGAGCAAACAAGACAAAGGAAGAGAGAGACGAAGAAGGAGAAGAGGAGAGAGAGACAAAGAAGAGAGAGAAAGAGATGAGAGGAGAGAGAAAGAGAGATGAGATAAAGATGAGAGGAGAGAGAAGAGAGGAGGAGAGAGAAAGAGAGAAGAGAGGAGGAGAGAGAAGAGAGGAGGAGAGAGAAGATAGGAGGAGAGAGAAGAGAGGTGGAGAGAGAAGAGAGGAGGAGAGAGAAAGAGAGGAGGAGAGAGAAGAGAGAGAAGAGAGAAGGAGAGAGAAGAGAGGAGAGAGAAAGAGAGAAAAGAGAGGAGGAGAGAGAAACTTACCTTTAGTGAGGGTATCGATCTTTTTCTTCTCTCTCCTCTCTCTCTCTAAGATGTGCCACAATCTCAATACTAAAACTCTCAAATTTTATTCATGAAATTGAAGACTGAGGGAAGCCCTTTACATTTAGGTTTAGAACGTATTTATAGAATTGGGCTCAAAACATGGGTAGACGCCCAAAATCTACCCTAATTGATGATAATTACAATTTATTTGAATTAAATAAAATATAAATATTGGGGTAAAATGGCATTTTTACCCTTGCCTAACAATACATAAAATTAAAAAACAGTCTCTGCTGTTGCCCTAGAACATGCGTGATCTCCCATGGATGATTTTGGGTTGCTCCGGCACCCAGTTAGCAAAAAGATGATTGCTTTCTCGTTAGGCTCAGCATAATGATCGATTTGGTACCAACTTCTATTCATGGATTGCATTTTTAGGCCACGATCATAGGACTCAAATTTTGGATGAATCTTCAAAACTTCCGATCGATAGTGTACTCATTTATTGATGTATTTCTTTGATTTCTTCACATAATTTTATTATGAAAGCTGTCACGATTGCTTTGCATCAAACGCAACTCGATTTTGTGCCCGGATGAAGATTTTGCCCTCTTGGGTTTTTGGCTGAAATCTGAATTTTGGCGGTCGAAATTTACAGCAACTTTGTCGACTTTGTGTGTGAAATTCGACAGTTCATCATGTGCGAGGTTCAACCCAGAGGTAGCCTCATACGTTATGTACATGACAAAACTGGTTTCCCATCGATCTGGTACGTGAGCGTCGTGATACGGCTGCTCGAGTGGGTCATGCTATTGCTAATATTCTGCAACTGTCTTCATGAATCATGAACTTCTCTCTAGTTTTTGTCCCTGCTCGGGCATTGTCATGGGGCGTACCACATATCAAAACGCTCATTTTGACCAGATGAACACTCTAAAAAAGGTTTGGAGTGATCCGACTCGAAAGATGTGAGATGTAAGTCTCCAAAGTTGCTGCTCGTGATTGAACAAACCAGTCTCCTTTAATGGAGATTGGTGCAGGGAGGCTTCACGGGAATAGTGTGCAGCCTACCCTTTTTAATGTTTCACCCATAACGTTGTCCTAGGGCGTCTGTTTAAGCCGAAACTTGACAGGGGTTTTCTACCATACTAGATCAATTGGGGGTGGTTCCATAACTGTTTGACGCACCAAAAATAAGGTTCTAGTTATGGGTCTATTTCAAGGTGCTAGAGGCTGATTTTACCGAAATTGTTTCTTTGGTAAGTGGCCTTTTTAAGTCCTTAGGAAGAGTCTAACCTGTTTTAAGGCAATTTTGAGACTGTAAAAAATTACACTAAATGTCAGAGCTTTATTAAACGGCTTCTCTTTTATTCCGCATCGGGGACCCAAGGTGCTGAAAAATGTATTCAAACACTATGTGCTCATTCACTCATTCTTATTCTATTCTTTCTTCCCTCTCTTTATTATTTCTTTAACTACTCTACCCCAAAAACTAGAACCATTAATCCATAAATCCCATCAAAGAGGAGTATACTATATTTGGATTTCATTAGCAGTTTTCATGTGAGAGTCCATGTGAGATATCGAGTTTAAAAAAGGAGGCCGAATTCAAACCGAGCTGCTGGACAGTTGTAGGGCTTTCGTTCATTGATCTAAGAGGGAAATGGCACGGGCTTATCCCACGAACTCAAACCACGGTGAGGTAGGTTCTCGAGTCCATCACTTCATCGCTTTAAAATCCTATCATAGTTGAACATACCTATCCGTATGTAACACATGAGCTGCACATGTGCTTGTGAGGTGAAATGGTTGTTCGAGAGGGGGTCAATTGAACCCGGGCCCCTAAGGGAGCCCGAGCGAGGTAGATCCAGTCCCAACCAACTGGCAACTCCACTGAAGATAGGTCACCCTTTAGTTGGTTCGTCTGCTCTCAAACCAGTATCTCATCTCGCTCTTTCTTAAAAAGTGCAACTAATTACTCCTCTCTCATCCAAATGGGGAATTTCATTATTCTCACATTTGTAAATGTAACGACAAGAAGTAAGATTTTTCAATCTACTAATCCCATGTTTCTTTTGAGTGGTCTCTCTGACCCTACCATCCTAGCTTAGGCTCCGGTAAACTCAAGAAAGGGACCCCAAATCCCTTACTCCCTCTCTACTGGCATTAAAGGAAAGTCCATTGGTGTCAATTGAATGAGCAGTTCTAAAACCGCTGCCCTTCATGCTCACAGTGCTATGGGTGGATCTCCACCAGTCATAGGCTCAAGAGTGGTTCTAAGACCATTCCCTTTTCTCTCGCAACTGGTTCTTCTAAGACCATTGCTTTAGTGGGTAACCACAAGGGCAACCTGTCTCTACTCCACATGAGCACTACTCATACTGGTATATTGCCCCACACACATCATGCTGACCGATCTCTCGCAATACCATCAAATTTGAATGGCTCCAAAGCCATATTACCTCATGGTGATATACGACGATGTCTTGCCTTTGACTGCTAGACAACAATATTTGATGCCCCCTTCTCGACGATTGAGGATGGGGACAAGCTTCTTCAGGCAGGGACAAGCTTCCGAGAGACAAGCTTCTTTCGGCAGGGACCTCATGGTAATTGAGGACGAAGAGCCTCTTATTGCTGAGAATGAATCGCATTCCTTTCTTCATCCTCCTATCTTTGGTGGTGAGAGCAAGTATGATCTAATAATTATGGGCAACTGGTCGATTCCCCTTGCAACCTTGAGAGTGGGACTCATGTTTCCTGTTCGAAGGGAACCCATCATAGGCTCGGATTTTGTAGTTACCTCCTTTTTGGGACAAGTTATTCAACCTTGTATTTGGTGCATTTGAGGAGGGCTTTGTTGTTTCGTAAGCCATGATGCCTTTCCATGCACAAATCACCAAGCTCAACTATCGAAATGTCATTGCAGACAACAAACGCGATCTTCTTAGAGCCGATTATCAACTCTTCAACTAGGCTTCTCTCTCTAAGCTGATCATGTTCCCCTCTTTCTCAAAGAGGCTGATAGACAACCTCTTAGGCTTCGATGTTCCTTGCACGGACTTTTTCAAAACAAAAGTGATTGAGATGGCTCAACAAGCTAGGGAAGTTATGTGTTTAGAAGAGTCGGCTTCTATTGAGGAATATCCCTCCATCAAACCTCTACTAAGGTTTATTCCCGAGCCTTTGACTCTTACAGATTATGTGGTAGCACACTTGGGAAACCTTAGACCTAGCTTGCTCATGCGTTAGTTCGTTCACTCAAATTTCAAGATTTTCCCTTGAAAGTTCTTTGATATTTAAAGAGGCCGCCTGTTTTGAAAATGAGGAGGACATGGCTATTCTTGAACGTAACATTGGTGATTTGCAAAGCTTGATTATCATGGCTTGTGTGGTGGGAAAGGACTCATTTTCGCCTCAGTTGGAGCGTGGGGAATATCCTCCTTTTGTTTGAAAGTTTGCACTCCTCCAGGCAGCAGCTTTGAAAGATGGGATCAAATGGGCACAACAGGACCATTATAGGCTTAGCTTTGAGATATGAGCGGATAGTTCTATTTGTAATTCTTCGTATCTAAATTGCTGGCAATAGTGACATAATCCCCTCCTTTTGCCTTTTCACTAATATTTGTAGCAATCTTTGATTGATGAATTAAGTGACTCTTTTCTCTTCCATGTGAATGGCATGCCTTTTGCTCTTCCCTTTTCTTTTGTTTCACTGCTTCCGTCCTTTCGTGGTTTGAGATGGAGAAGAATAGCCCACACCTTGCTTCAGCTTGTGGCAGCCTGCTGTGGCTTCAATGCCCTCGAACAGGGGAGCAGTTGCTTCCTCACCCTTGAGTGTTTGATTAGAGAGGGGCTCATAGTTCATGGTTCTCATGATTTGATGTGCCTGCTCGCTATAAATTCTCCAGTCTAAGGGAGCTTTGGCTTCAATTTTAGGTACATTTCTTTTGAGTTCTTCGTAAGTCTTGGTCTCGGGGACAAACTCCCTTAAATGCTTTACAGTGATGCGCATAGCCTTCAATTGACTCTGCGGGCTACCCACCTCGCTTCTCAACACTACTATGGGGTCTCGTTCCTGAGAGCTAAAGGGCTGACTCCTATCCGTCTATACTTCTTCGACTACCCTGGAAAAGTGTAATACCTTCTTTTGACTGTCGGCTATCCCCATGTTCAGGGAGGATGGAACCTAGAGCTCTTTTCGTGGCGGTTGGTGCACCAGTTCTATCTCCAAAAGGGCGATGGAGACATGCAGAACCTTTTGCTGGTCTGATGAGTAGGTGACCCTAGGTGCTGGTAGGTCCACCTCTGGGGTTTCCTCAGGCTCAGGGGCTACTGTTGACTCGTCATTTTGTCCTGGCAAATTAGAAGTAGAGGGAGAAGCTTTATCTTTAGGAGAGGATACCATTACCTCGGAGACGTGGCAAGGCATACTTGGGTGGATAGGGGTCAAAGGGAGGATCTTGCCTTGTTTTTCCTCTTCTCTGAACATGTAATGTAATCATCTGCCCCAGATCCTCAATGTCATCATGAGACGAAGGTCCCGACTCTCTCATAGACTTCCGCTCATCATCTTTTGAGTTTTCTGGTTAGGAAGGTCTGTGAAATAGTACTTGGCATCGACATTGTGCGCCTCAGCCACAGGGAACGATCTTTTGTCAGCATAGACCGTGTGTTGTCTTCCGTCTCACTATACTTGAAACATTGATGGAGCGTGGAAAGAACCACCCCCTGATCGTGAAGCCAAGGATGACCAAGCAGGACGTTGTAAGAGGTATCGATGTCGATTATGTGAAACTCAGTGTAATCGCATTTCTCTTAGGCATTCTTGCTGCGGCATGGTGAGGCTGGTGTCTTTGAACGCCTTGTTTAGAGAGTCGAAGTCCAGGAATCGCCGAAAGATACCCGTAGAACTATTAGATGAGTGGGAAGGAGAAGAAGGGTTAGAATGTTTAGGGAAGCTTTTTACGTCATCGCTGGAGTTGGACATTTGTAGGGGGTATTTAAGGTCTTTCCCCGTCTTTCACCGTTGTGGGGTGTTTCTAACGTCGTCACCCATTTTGGTCGGCTCTTGAGATATTGATCACTCGGGGCCATCTGCCAGATTGGACGAAAAGATGAGGTGAGCTGTGCTTGGGATGAAGTCTTGCAAGGTCGGTAGCGGAGGAAGGGGTCTGAGGAATTCTTCCTTGACTGGTGGCTGAGGAAGATGATTCCTTCAGCAGGCTGACCTAGGTGTTTTTTGTCTCCTTGGGATCCCCGAGGGGGTGTTGGACCACCCCATCAGGCTTATGAGAGGCAGTGGCCTGGCGGACTACCTCGCATCTCAGGGACTTGAGCCTGCTTCATCCATGGTAGATTTCTCAGGGCTGAGAGGTCGAAGGCCCTGAGGAGTCAGTGCATACTCATGAGGGACCTACAGCGCGGCTTCTCCTTGAATGGGAGCGAGGGCTTGGGCATGTTCTGGAAAAATCGCCCAGTTGATGCGACCTTGCTGGACTTTCTCTGCCATTATGGCCTCGAACCCGGAGCATTTATTGAGTTCGTGGCCCCACACTTGGTGATAGAGGCACCAGAGTTTTTTTGTGCCCCAGGTAAGGCATCATGGCTACCTAGAGAGCTTAGAAGTGACGAGACCTTAGTGGAGCATCGCTTCGAAGAGGGCTAAGAGAGGGTCTTGCTCAGCGCTTCCCTGGGCTTGCATTGAGAGGTCTCCTTATGCAGGCGGGAGAGGGACTCTAGGGTGTCTTTCTGGGTCGCCTGGAACTTCCTAGCACTGCTGCATCTTTTCGGTCAAGAGCTTATGGAAGCCAATGCACTCGTTGATGTCATGGCCTCGTATCTGGTGATATGTGCACCAAAGGTTCTCGATCCCTGGAGGAAGGAACTTAGGCTACCCTGTCTGATTTGGGGTGGCGATTCCTTCTTCGATCATTATGGCGAAGAATGTATGAAGGATAGCGGGTGCCCCATCATCTTCTTGGATTGTGATTATGTGAGATGCCTCAACTGCCACAAACGCCTTTTTCACTTCTTCGAGCTTTATATGACCCTTGTTGATAAGGGCTTTGATAGGGTTGTTGAGCTTATAACAGTCATGAGTGGGGTGGCAGACCCTATTGTGATAAGCGCATTACCTCTCATTTGCCTCCTGCCCAGCCAACTCCATAGTATTGGCCTCCGACAACTGTATCATGTTCTGTTCTAGCAACAATAGAAGTAGTGCAGGTGTCAATTCCGTGTCGAAGGGGTCAACCTTATTCTGGTGCTCGGCCAAGTAGTAGCTTTACCCAGAGTTTTTAAGAGGTGGGACACTGTTGTAGGGCTGCTATTTGCCCTTAGCCCCTTGGCTGCAGACGCCCCGTGCCTTAGAGAGGTTCAGGCTTTGAGAAATCGAGCCTTTGGTGTCAGCCACGGTATCGCCGCGCTGATTACTGCCTTTTGATTGCCCCGACCGATGGGGCGTGAGTTTGAGCTGGCAGGTTGCTGATGGGTGTTGTCGTGCTTGAACAATCCCTCAATACAGACAGCCTTAGAGACGTGCTCTGACATGGAGGGTGGAATGAATGCCTCAAAATGTGGAACGATCTCAGGAAGCATGTTCCTTATGCAGGTCTGGATTGCTTCCTTCTCGATATTAGGAGTGGCATGAAAAGTTGCCAACTCTCTTCATCGAGTGATAAATTTATCAGCCGACTCACCAGGGTCTTGCATCAAGGTGAGAAGCTCGATGGTTTCCAAGTTCCTTTGGACTTAGTGTTGGTAGAACAACTGCTCCATTTCTTACCTGGTGTTCACCGAGTTTGGCGACAACCAAGCTTACCACTAGAAGGCTGGTCCTTCGAGAGTTTCGATCAACTGGTAGAGGAGAAGATGTCCATCAGTTGCCGTCTCCCGGCAGGCTGCCTAAAAGTGGGCCGTATGCTGGTGACGGGACGTGGTACCATTCAACAGAAGGAGGGGGAAATGACACTTGGTCAATGTACGAAGGATACAGATTTTTGTAGAGTGGCATCTCCTGCATGCCCAAGACCTTGTTCTTGAGGCTATGGTCCACCATACCATCTATGTCAGTTTGGGAGACTCCACGAGAAGAGGAGCTATCTTGAGAGACCGGTGGGGGAGCCTGCCTAGGAGTTGTGTCCTCACCAGTTGGGGAGTCAGGTGTAGAAGGGGCCCTGGAGGCCTGTAGATGCTCCATCTTTCCGAGGATGACTTGCATCATTTCCTCGAACTTGTTCATCTGCTCCTCCTGAGCATTGCTCGAGTCATTGAGCACCATGACACTGACCTTTTCTTCTAGTAGGTAAGAGGAAGGGGATGTAACGGACTGCCGACGCTGGCGAGTCATGCACAAAAAGTCAGTCTGAAGGGGCTCAGCCTACCCTGACTGGACTCAGGCTTTGTTTGCCGATCTTGTGAGGATCGGCTCTTGACGGTCTTCAAACTGTGGCTTCTGGGTGGTGATCACCTAATAGTACTTCTGGACTTGCTAAGGCTCTAGAGTTTGAAGAGGGAAAAAGGAATTACAAGGCCGGAGGCTATCTGGGGTGGCGACTTCGACTGCCTTGTAGGCTTCCCTAGTCATGACCTGTAGGCCTCTCTTCTGCTTAATCCTGAGGCGGTTGTGGACCTCATTCCAGAATCAAGCCTGAGACCTAGACTACCCCGTTTCCTTTGAACAGGGGAGGGCCATGTATTTGAGTTGGAGCAGGGAGTGGGGTCTAAGGATAGAGTGCAGCTTGGGTTCTTGTTTTGGAAGCTGGAGGCCTCTGTCCGACATCAAGCAGTTGCCCTGAATTCCTTTATGAGGTCAGCGTGTTCGGATGACCCGGGGCTGGATCAAGATGGTACTGTTAGGGAAGAACTTTGAGTGCCAGAGCTCGTGGTACCTGTTTGGCGTCGGGGGAGCGGTAGAGGAAAGAGGGGCCGGCTCGTGACTCCCCCTGGGTTTGGCTCCGGAAGGGACTTGCGAAGACTTGGGGGTTAGCTCGGGCCCAGTCAATGGCTTCAACCTGTGGAGTCCAAGACTCATGAGCTTGTGTTTATGAGGGACGAGGCGGGAGCTTGTCTCTCACAAGGTAAAGTTATGTGTGTCAGGAGGGAAGACAGAGCGGTCGACTCTCTTGTGCTCGAGGTGGCATATAACTAACGCTGCCCCGAGTGGTGGAAAGCGAATGCATGGCGTATGCAGGGTTTGGCCAGAGAAGGTCTAGTCTTGGATGTGAGCTGAAGGCAACATGAGGGTCATCTTGAGGTGTGGCTTGAGTGGATAGACCACGAGCCTTTGAGTGTGGGCAAGCGGTGAAGACCTCAGGGGATCCGCCCTTATGTACCGATCCTCCAGGTGTGGGGGCTCGGAGTAGTGAATGAGCACGAGGGTTTACCTTACGGCAAACCTTAGAAGCAATGAAAATTTGTTTCCCTTCCGCAGGGATGGACGGGGCATAGCAGTATGACTCGCAGGAGATTTGCCAGTAGCAGGGTGCGTGACAGAAGAAGTGCCGCCCATGCAAGGGGCCTTGGTGGAGAGTTCATCAGGGCGAGAAAGCAGGGAGGAAGGGACCTTTAAATCCCGTCTCGCATCGACCTAGTGAGAACTTGGGAGCCGGACCGTGAGTCCTGACTCAAAATAAGAGTAGGGAAGGAGGCTTGAGCGGCTCAGTTCCTTGGGACGGCCACGATTGTAGGGATAAGGAAATCCCTGACCCGGATGAACAGGTTGAACAACTCAAGTTCTATAGAAATTAGTGCAAAAAGTAGAGAAGGAAACTGGTCAAACAAGAGTGAACCGACTAAGGGGTAGTAAGTCCCCAGTGGAGTCGCCACGTTGATTAGGTGCCTCGATCTCGCCCTTCGGATCTAGGTGATCTGGTAGAACGTGTCTTGGGTCTCTGGTGGACCTGAGACTCGAGATCGCTCTTTCGGAACCTTGGTCGAGGGAAAGGGTATGTATACTAACCAATGTGAGAGGAATTTTAGGTGGGTTCGGGACTTACTTGAGCTGGCTCATGTGGGAGCCCTCTTAGATCACGAAGAAGGCCCCCCAGCTATTTTAGCTGGTTCAGAATCGCCTCCCTTGACCTGTAATCCTCTTGTTTTTTTACACAACACTTATATGGTTAATTTGCATGATAAGTGGGTCGAAAAGGACCCACCCATGTCTTAGGGAAATGCACATTCATGGGAGAAGGCGATGAAGTGCAAGGTTAGTCGAAAGGTAGAAAGGAGAAGAGAAATTAACAAAAGGGCTAGACTAGCATGATGGTCAGAAGTTGTCGACTCAGAGTGGTAGCAAGACGGGCATGATTCAAGGACTAGCACGACGTCAATACTACTCAAAACTGAGGTCGACGCGGTGGTACTAATCTAAGCCCACCTTTAGTCAAGTGAGAAGAGAAAGAGGTGGAGAGAAAAGAACAACACGACGAAGAGATGGGAAAGCCGGACATCGATAGATATCACGGTGGGGCAATTCAAGGAGGCGGCTCATCCCTTGTGGATGACATTAGCTCCTGACATGGCACATGGCGATGGTTTCTCCTAGGTCGAATAGTGATAGGCATTGGACACAGGGGGAACGACGATAAGCACCAGACACATGAAGGAATCTCGCAGACGGCGATGGGTGTTGCCAGGGCCTCTAACGTGTGGTGCTAGGTATCACTGTCTACATTAGATGCGTGGCAGAGGACTCCTACAGGCGGCAACACACTTCGCCATCTAGGTTCTTCACTGAGACATCAAAGCTATGTCTGTGGGCGACGATGGACAGAACCGTCTATAGCCTTCACTTAGATAAAGAGACAAAAGAGTAGGAGGGGAGGGAGACTCACGCATGATGCTGCCATCGCCATGCGCAACCTATGAGACCAAGGGAGAGGCATGCATGACACTGCCACTGCCGTGCACGACCTCTGCTAGGGAGTGAAACGAAGAAGAGGGAGGATAGAGGGGAGGAGGGAGAGAGAAGAAGAAAAGTAAAAGAACAGAGAGAATATTTACCTCAACCTTAGAGGTACCGATCGAAAGTTTCTCTCTCTTGTGTGTGTATGTGTTTGCCTTCTCTCCCTTTTTCTACTTACAATGGTGGTACGTATATATAGAAGTGTTCCCCAAACATAGGTGGATGATCAAAAGTACCCTAAATGTTAGAAATTAAGATTAAATTGATTTAAAAGCAATTACAAAATGGGGTACAAAATGACAGATTTGCCCCTTTCGAACAAGTCGTGGAATTTCAGAATAGTCTCTGTGTTGCCCTAGGAATTGTGTGTTCTTGCATGGTTGATCTGGGGTCATTCTGATGCCCGGTTGATCGTAAGATGATTGTTTTCTTGTACGGCTCGGCATGACCATCGATTTGATGCCAACTTCAAGCCATGGATTGTGCTTTGGTGAACGATCATGTGACTTGAATTTTGAGCAGATCTTGAAACTTCGAATCGATCATGTTTTTCGTTGTTTTCTTAGTTGAATCACACTGAGCATGCAGCTATGATCATGAGGCACCAAAGCAACTCGATTCCATAGCCGAACGAAGACTTTGCAAGTTTGGAAGTTTGGCCAGAATCAAGGATTTTGGCGATGAAATTTGCAGTTTGTTCGTTGGTTTTGTGTGCAGAATTCTACCGTTCATCATGTACAAGGTTCGGGTCAAAGATGGCCCAAGACGTTACGCCCGCAATGAAAATAGTCTCACGTCGATCAGACTCTAGAGCAGCGTGATTTGGCTACTCGAGCGAGGCACGATGCTGCTGAATTTCCTGCACTTTGTTCACGAATAAGCAACTTCTCCCTAGCTTTTCTTCGTGCTCGGGTATTGTCACATGGCGTGCAACTTATCAAATTGCTCGTCTTGACGAGATGAACATGCTCACAAAATTTGACGATAATCGGACGTAGGACGATCGAGATATGAGCATCAAAAGTCACTTGTCATGACCGTCCCTTTAATGGTGTTGTGTTGCAAGGTGGCCGCACGGGAATAGCATGCGGCTTCTCCTGTTTCACTCTTTCACCTATAACTTCTTCCTGAGGTGTCTGTTTGGCCTGAAACCTGACCCCTAGAGGTTTTCAATGGTGCCAGATCTAATGGTGGTGGTTCAACAACAATTTGAGATGCTAAAAATGTAGCTCTAGTTATAGGGTCCATTTCAGGGTGTAAGAGGCCGATTCTACAGGAACTGTTCCTCAGTCTGCACTGCCTTAGACATGTCAAAATATGACAAAATTTGGTAAGAAACTTTTGAGATACCTCATGAAGATCCTGGCTAATTTTGGTGCTGTTCTTGAGACTGTCAAAATTTCCACTATTTGCTTGGCCTTTATTGAGCGGGGGCCTCATGTTGATGAAAAATACTTTCCAATAGAGTGTAGGGGGTCTTTTAGGTCTTTCCCATGCCTAGACCATTAAGGAGTGCTTTTAACATTGTCACCCTCATTGGACGTGCTCCGAGTAGAAGATGGTATGGGAACATCTTCTTGACAGGATGAAGAAGGAGGAAGGACCATATTAGGGATAAAGTTCAGTAAATTTCGCAGTGGAGGATGGGGCCTGAGAAATTCCCTCTCAACTAAGGGTTGAGCAGTCTTGGTTTTTTCGTGAGCAACCCTTGGTGCCCACCTCCTTCTGGTTTTCTGAGGTGGTGATTGATTCGTCTCACTAGGCTTGTGAACAACCCTAGCTTGGCGAACTAATTATCGTCTTAAGGACTTGAGTCTGCTTTGACCGTGGTGGACTATCCATGGCTGGTAAATCAAGGGTTCCGCAGAGTCCGAGTCATTGATAGGAAGGTCCTCCTTTGGGAGATCCTCTTGTAACGATGGAGTAGTGACTAGGAGATCACTTACTAGGATGTTGTAAAATTCCTGATATTTCTGTATTTTCTTTCTGAATACATCATGAAAACTGGTGCATTCCAACAGGTAATGGCCACTCATCTAGTGATACGGGCACCAACGGTCTTCAGTTCCCTTAGCAAGGAGACGGGGTTGCCTTGCTTGCTTGAGTGTGATTATGCCTTCATGAAGCATTATAATGAAGACGGCGGAGAGGATATCAGGCATTTCGTCTTCCTCTTGGATGGTTACTGCAAGGGAAGTCTTGATTGCTCTGAAGGCCTTCTTTAAGTCTTCAAGCTTTATCTGCCGCTTTTGAATCAGGGCCTGGATAATATCTTTCAGTGTGTAGAAGTCATCTATGAGATGATTGATCCTCCGATGATAGGCACAATAATTCGCCTGAGTGTCAAGGATAGCTTGCTCGGGGAACTTAGCTTCTGGAAGCTGGATCATATTATGTTCCAATAATAATCAAAATAGTGTAGGGACCCATTCATTCTCAAAGGGGTAGACCTTAATCCTATGCCTAGTGAAATAATCACCCCAATCAAGGTTGGCCGGTGGGGGTACCCGATTGTATGACTGTGGTTGCTTGCCTACTTGGGACATTATTTTTGTTGTTGTCACCCCTTTCGAGAGGTTCAAAGTTTGGGAGGGAGCCTTATTTAAATTAGTGACCGTGACAACTACACTGATTACTCCTTTCTGTTGGCTGCCCCGTGTGTTAGTTCGAGGGTTACCATTGCCCCGGTTGTTTGCTAAGCTTGCAGACGATTGTCGTGACCCGCTATGGTGACGTGATAGAATTTCTATGCAGACTGATTTAGAGATCGGCTCTGACATGGAGGTCGGATTAGAGGCCTCGACATGTAGGACGATCTTGTGTCTCATTTTTTGCAAGAAAGTTTGGACTGCTTCCTTCTCGAGCATAGGATAGGATAGCGAGAAGCCCAATTTCTCCATCTTGATATGAACTGGTCCACCGACTCATCAGGATCTTGAGCCAGGGTGAGAAGTTCAATAGTTTGAACCTCTCTCTTAACCTCATATAAGAATTGATAGAACAGTTTCTCCATTTCTTCCCACGTACGCACTGAGTTTGGAAGAAGTCGAGCATACCACTGGAAAGCTGGGCCATCAAGGGTTTCAACAAACCGACTGAGAAAAAGTCTCCCTTTAGCCACTGTTTCTCAACATGCTACTTGAAAGTGGGCAATATGTTGGTTCAGGGACGTGGATCCATTGAATAAAGGAAGCTTCCCTTTCTTAAAATCTGAGGGAAATGGGACCTGGTCAATATATGAGGGGTACAACCTTTGATAAAGCGTCACACCCTGTATCCCCAAGATTTGTCTGTTCTTTAGGCTATGGGTCACCATAGCATCAATGTCTTCTTGAGAGACTGGGTGAGGGATAAAATTGTCTTGTGAGGCAAAAGGAGGGGATTACCTTGGAGGTGCACCATCAGAATGATGGGAATTGACCTCATGGTTGTGACATCGATACGATCGATCTTTTCCATCATTGTGTGCACGATATCCTCAAACTTTTTCATGCACTCTTCCTGTGCGTCACCAAGGTCACTTACAACCATTATGCTAACTGTTTCACTATGAAGGTCAACGTTAGTCGCAACTGAGGGCTTGCGAACTTGATGGGTCGCGCATGGTAGGTCTGTCAGTAGGGGGCCAGCATGCGTTGACTGAACTCGACTCTTGTATGCTGATCTTGTTTGGACTGGTTCTCGATGGTCATGAGACCGTGGCTGCTGAGTGGCTAGGTCATCTTCTATGACACTAACCACAGTGCAGGGCTCATGGAGCACTTCTTCAAGCTTCATTGTCTGAAGAGGGTAGAAGGGATTTCGGCGAAGAGGGTCCTCAAAGCGGGTTGCCCTGATCGCCTTAGTCATCTCTTTGGTCAGAATTCACAGACCTCTAACACGTTTAGCCTTGAGGTTTAGATGGACCTCACACTAAAACTACTATCTGGGTTGCGGCTGGTCAGCTCTGATTGCACAAGAGAGAGCTGTCTCCATCAGGTGCGTAGGATGAGGGCCACGTATTGGAGTCATCTTAGGCCGGGGAGGATGAACGACTCGATCTTCCATCAGGTCATTGCCCCGAGCTCTCTTGTGGGCTCCAGAGACACGACCAAAGTGACGAGGCTGGTTTAGGATGGTACTCTTGGGGAAAACCTTTGACTGCTAAGGCTGAAGGTGCTTGCTCGAAAGAGGAGTAGGCAGGAGCAGGGTTGACTCATGAGGAGGCGTAAGTAGAGGGCAAGGGGGCGTATGTGATGGCAACGCGTGTGAGCCCCTTGAAGAAGAATCATTAGTGATCTGGGGGTCAGCCCGGGCTCAAGCTAGTGGTCTGGCCTTTGGAGGCCGAGAACTATAAGCAGGTGTTTGTAAGGGAACAGGTGGAGGCCTGCCCCTTACAAGGTGCCCTTGTGTGTGCTGAGTAGGAAGATGAGGAGGTCGTCTCCTGTGTACTAAGGTTGGCGTAATGACAACATTGCCCCGAGCAGTGAGATGCATGTGATCAATGTGCGCAGGACCTGGCCTTAGAAGGTCGAATCTTGGGTGCTGACTTGAGTTAGCACAAGGATTTCCATGAGGTGTGGCTTGAGTGGGTGACCCATGAGCCTTGTGGTATGAGGGGTGGAGATCGAAGGGCTTTTGCCTCGATGTGTTGAGCCTCAAGGGATAGAGACTGGAGGTGCAGGAATGTGGGGGGTAGCCTTGTGGTGACCCACAGAAGCAATGACAACTTGCTCACTTTTTGCAGAAAGGGACTGGGTAGCCTTCTGGTGTACCTCAAGAATATTACCGTCAAGTGACTTGTTGGTGGCTAAGTGCACGTTGAGTGTGGCAACAGAAGTTCTGATAATGCAGGGTGCCTTGGTGGAGTTTCCACCAGAACGAGGAGATGGGGAGTAAGGGACATTTAAGTCCCACCTCACACCGGTCTAGGTTAAGACCTGAGAGCTAAACAAGAGGCCTTTGCTCAAGAGGATGGTTGGGAATGAAGTTAGAGGAACTTGTTCCCTAGGGACACTCTCGAATGCAGGGATAAGAAAATCCTCGATTCAGATGTCAGATGAATGGGTTACAGAACCTGCAAGCCATGAAATGTGAAGAGATAAAGAAAGCAGATAATAAAAGAAGCAACTAAGGGGTAGTGTGTCCCTAGTGGAGTCGCTAAGCTAGTTAGGTGCCTCTATCTCGCCCTCCAGATCTTTGAGGATCGGTCAGCACACATCTCGGGTTTCAGGGGAGACCTCAAACTTTTGAGATCACTCTCTCAGGAACCTCGTTTGAGAACCAGGGTGGGTATTACCAACAGGTGAGAGAGGAATTTAAGGTGGGTTCGGGATTTACTCGGGTTGGCTCGTGTGGGCGCCCTCTTAGATCATGAAGAGAGCCCCCTAGAAAAAAATGGATTAGAATTTCCTCCCATGGCTTGTATTCTCTTGTTTTCTGTAATCACACACATTTGGCAAATATTATAAGACAGGTGGGCCAACAGACCTCACCCTTTTCCTCTTTAGTGAATGTACATAAGCACACACATTTAAAAGAAGAACAGAAGAATAAAAGAAGAAGGATGGGGGAAAGAAGAATTTGATCAGGTGAGGAGATCAGCACTTCGACTAAGCTAGTGAATAGGTGGCCTGACGTGCTAGTAAAACAGGCTCGATAACTCAGATCGGCTCACAAGATTACTACTAGACGTCAACACTGATATTGACTAGTATAATGGTTAGTCTGTCGTGGAAATAAAGTGGGCACAATAATTTTGGCACAACAACATTACAGCTAGTCGACATGACTATGCTAAGAGGCTAATCTCAACCCTTCTTAATCAAACGAAAGGATAACATAAATTTAAATCATAAAAAGAGAGTAAGAAGTAAGCGAATAAGAAAGAGAAGAGAATAGAAAGAGAGGAAGTGAAAGAAAGAAGAAGAAGAGTGTGAGAGAGGAGAGAATGAATGAGAAGAATTTGAGAGACACAATCAGTGTCAGGCATCACCGGTTGGGTTTGAAGAGGAGGAGAAGGAAAGGGACAGTCGGTGCTAGACATTACTAGTTGGGTTAGAAGAAGAAGAGAGAGACATACACAGTCGGTGCTAGGCTTCATCAACTGTTTTAAAGAAAAGACTAGAGAGAAGACACAGTCGGCATTGGGCATCACCAGTTGGATTGAAAGACGAGAGAGATGGACACAGTCGGTGCTAGAAGTTCAGGTTCATGCAATATGGACCGAGGTTGAGCAGATTAGAGTCATGTAGTATGAATCGAGGCTAAGTAGTTTATGGTCATGCAGTATGGGCAGAGGCTGGCATGATGAATCGAGATTGAGCAGCTTAAGCTCATCCAGTATCGATGGAGGCTGAGCAGTTTAGGGTCATGCACTACGGACGGAGGCTGAGCAGTTTAGGGTCATGCAATATGGACTGAGGCAGGGAAGTTTAGGGTCACGTAGTATGGACCGAGGCTGAGAAGGTTAGGGTAATGCAGTATGGATGGAGGCTAAGTAGTTTAGGGTATTGCAATATGGACCGAGGATGAGCAATTCAGGGTCATGCAGTATGTATAGAGGTGAAGCAGTTTAGCGTCATGTAGTATGGACTGAAGCAGAGGAGTTTAGGGTCCGACAGTATGGACCGAGGCCGAGCAATTTAGTGTCATGGAGTATGGACCGAGCCTAAGCAGTTTAAGGTCATGCAGTATGGACCGAGGATGAGCAGTATAGGGTCAATCAGTGTGGAACGAGGCTAAATAGTTTAGGGTAATGCAGAATAGATCGAGGCTGAGCAGTTTAGGGTCATCTAGTATGGACTGAGGCTGACTTGTATAGGACAGTATGGGCATAAGTTGAGCAGTTTAGGCTCATGCAATATGGTCTTAGGCTGAGCAGTTTAGAGTCATGCAGTAGGGATGGAGGTTGCACAGTTTAGGGTCATGAAATAAGGACCGAGGCTAAGCAGTTGAGGGTCATGCAGTATGGACTGGGGCTTAATACATTAGGATCATGCAGTATGGACTGAGGCTGAGCAATTTTGGGTCATGCAATATAGTCCGAGGCTGAGCAGTTGAGGGTCATGCAGTTTGGACCGAGGCTAAGGAGTTTAAGGTCATGCAATATAGACCGAGGCCAAGTAGTTTAGGGTCCTACAGTCTGGACTGAGGCTGAGCAATTTAGGGTCATGTAGTACGGAGCAAGGCTGAGTAGTTTGGGGTCATGTAGTCTAGACCAAGGCTATACGGTATAGGGTCATGCAGTGTGGACCGAGGCAAAGTAGTTTAGGGTCATGCAGTATGTATCGACGCTGAGCAGTTTATGATTGTCCAGTATAAATCGATGTTGAGCAGTTTAGTGTCATGTAGCATGGACCAAGGCTAAGCAGTTTAGGGTCATGCAGTAAGGTCGAAGGCTGAGCAGTTTAGGGTCAGGCAATAAGGGACAAGGCTGAGCGGTTTGGGGTCCAACAATAATGACCAGGGCAAAGGACATTAGGGTCATGCAGTATGGACTGAGGCTAAATAGTTTAGTAGCATTCAATATGGACCTAGGCTGAGTAGTTCAAGGTCATGCAATATGGATCGAGGCTAAGCAGTTTAACGTCATGCATTATGGACCTAGGCAGAGTAGTTTAGGGTCATGTAGTATGGACCGAGGCTAAGCGGTTTAACGTCATGCAGTATGGATCGAGGCTGAGCAGTTCAGGGTCCTACAGTCTTGATCGAGGTTGGGTAATTTAGGGTCACGCAGTATGAAGCAAGGTTGAGCAGTTTGGGGTCATGCAGTATGGATCGAGGCTGAGCAGTTTAGGGTCATGTAGAGTGGACCGAGGCTGAGTAGTATAAGCATGTAGTATGGATCGAGGTTGAGCAATTTAGGGTCATGTAGTATAGACAGAGCCTGACCAATTTAGGGTCATCAAGTATGGACCGAGGCTGGGTAGTTTTTTGTCATGCAATATGGACCGATGCTGAGCAGTTTAGGGTCCTACAGTATGGACCTAGAGAGAGCAATTTAGGTTCATGCATAAAGGAGTGAGGCTGAGTAGTATAGGGTCTTACAGTATGGACCAAGGCTGAGCAGTTTAGGGTCATCCAGTATGGACCGAGGCTGAGCAATTTAGGGTCATGTAGTATGGACCGAGGCTGATCATTTTGGGGTCATTCAGTATGGACCGAGGTTGAGCTGTTTAAGGTCAGGCAATAACGACCGAGGCTTGGCAGTTTAGGTTCATGCAGAATGGACCAAGGCTGAGGACATTAGGGTCATGCAGCATGGACTGAGGTTGAGCGTTTAGTGTCATGCAATATGGACCTAGCTCGACTAGTTAAGGATCATGCAATATGGACTGAGGCTAAGGAGTTTAAGGTTATGCAGTATGGATCGAGGCTGAGTAGTTTATGGGTCCTGCAGTATGGACCGAGTCTAAGAAAAGTTAGGTTCATGTGGTATGGGCCATGGCTGAGCCATTTAGAGTAATGTAGTATGGATCGAGGTAGAGCAGTATAGGGTCATGCAGTGCGAAAGGAGGCTGACCAGTATATAGTCACGCAGTATGGACCTAGGCTGAGCAGTTTATAGTTATGCAGTAAGGACCGAGGCTGAGCAATTTATGGGCATGTAGTATGGAGCAAGGCTGAGTAGTTTAGAGTCATGCAGTATGGATCGAGGCAAAGCAGTTTAGGGTCATGCAGTGTGGACCGACGCTGAGTAGTTTAGGGTCGTGCAGTATGGACCAAGGCTATACAGTATAGGGTCATGCAGTGTGGATTGAGGCTAAGTAGTTTAGGGTCATGCAGTATGTATCGAGGCTGAGCAGTTTAGGGTTGTCCAGTATAAATCGAGGCTGACCAGTTTAGTGTCATGCAACATGGACCAAGGCTCACATGTTTAGGGTCATGCTGTATGGATGGAGGCAGAGCAGTTTAGGCTTAGGCAATAAGGGACAAGGCTGAGCAGTTTAGGGTCATGCAGTATTGACCAAGGCAGAGGACATTAGGGTCATGCAGGATGGACCAAGGCTGAGCAGTATAGGGTCATGCAATATGGTCCGATGCTGAGCGATTTTGGGTCATGCAGTATGGACAGAGGCTGAGCAGTTTAGGGTCCTACAGTATGACCAAGGTCGAGGAGTTTAGGACCATGCAATGTATACCAAGGAGGTGTAGTTTAGGGTCATGCCGTATGGGCCGCGGCTGAGCAGCATAGGGTCATGCATTTAGAACCGAGGTTGAGCTGGTTCAGGTCATGCAATATAGAAGGAGGTAGAGCAGTTTAGTGTCATACGGTATGGACCGAGGAGGAGTAGTTTAGGGTGAGGAAATAAGGAGGTCATGCAATATCAATAGAGCTTGAGCAGTTTAGGGTCGTATGGGTCGAGGCTTAACAGTTTAGAGTCATGAAGTATGGACCGATGCAGAGACGTTTAGGGTTCTGCAGTATGGACTGAGGCTGAGCAGTATAGGGTCATGCAGTATGGACCGAGGCTGAGACGTTTAGGGTCATGCAGTGTGGACTAAGGCTCAGCAATTTATGGTCTTAGAGTATGGATTGAGGTAGAGCGGTTTAGGGTCATGCAATATGGAACGATGCTAAGCAGTTTAGGGTCATGCATATGGAACGAGGCTGAGCAGTATTGGGTCTACGGTGTAGATCGAGGCTAAGTAGTTAAGGGTCATGTGGAATGGACTGCGGCTGAGCAGTTTAGGGTCATGCAGTACGGACCGTGGCGGAGTAGTATAGGGTCTTGCAGTATGGACCGAGGTTGAGCAGTTTTGGGTCATGCAATATGGACCGAGGCTGAGCTGTTTAGGGTCACGCAGTTTGGACGGAGGCTGAGCGCTTTAAGGTCATGCAATATGGACCGAGGCTGAGCAGTTTAGAGTCATGCAGCATAGACGGAGACTGAGGAAGCTAGGGTTGTGCTGTATGGATCGAGGCTGAACAATTTAGAGTCATAAAATATGGACCGAGGACGATTAGTTTAGGGTCATGCAATATGGATCGGGGCCATGTAGTTTAAGGTCATGTAGTATGGACCGAGGAGGAGCCATTTAGGGTCCTGTAGTTTGGATCGAGGCTGAGCAATTTACGGTCATGTAGTTTAGCGCAAGGCTGAGCTGTTTAGGGTCATGTAGAATGGATGGAGGCTGAGCAGTTTAGGGCCTTGCAGTGATGGCCGAGGCTGAGTAGTATAGGGTAATGCACTATGAACAGAGGCTGAGCAATTTTGGGTCATGTAGTATGGACAGAGCCTGAGCAATTTTGGGTCATGCATTGTGGACCGAGGCTGAGCAGTTTTGGGTCATGTAGTATGGACTGAGGCTGAGCAGTTTAGGGTCATGTAGTATGGGTCGAGGCTGGGCGGTTTTGGGTCATGCTGTATGGACTAAGGCTGAGCAGTAAAGGGTCATGAAGTATGGTCCGAGGTTGAGGAGTATAGGGTCATGCAGTATGGTCCGATGCTGAGCTGTTTAGGGTTATGCAGTATCGACCGAGGCTGAGCAGTTTAGGGTCCTGCAGTTTGGGCCAAGGCGGAGTAGTTTAGGGTCATGCAACATGTACCAAGATGGTGTAGTTTAGGGTTATGCCGCATGGGTCGCGGCTGAGCTGTATAGAATCATGCATTTATGACCGAGGCTGAGCAGTTTATGATCATGTAGTATGGAAGGAGGTGGCACAGTTTAGGGTCCAACAGTAGGGATCGAGGCAGAGAAGTTAAGGGTCAAGAAATGAGGATGGAGGCTAAGCAATTTGGGGTCATGCAGTATGGGCAGAGCCTGTGCAATATGGAAGAGCCTGTGCAGTTTAGGTTCAAACAGTATGGACCGAGGTAGAGCAGTTTAGGGTCATGCAAAATGGAACGATGCTAAGCAATTTATGGTCATGCAGTATGGGCCGAAGTGGAGCAGTATATGAGGACCGAGGCTAAGTAGTTAAAGGTCATGTTGTACAGATTGAGGCTGAAGAGTTTAGGGTCATGTTGTATAGATCGAGGCTGACCAGTTTAGGGTCTTAAAGTATGAGCCGAGGCTGAGCAGTTTAGGGTCAGGCAACATGGACGGAGGCTGAGCAGTTTAGGATTTTGTAGTATGGACAGAGGCTGAGCAATTTAGGGTATTGGAATATGGACCAAGGCTCAGCAGTTTAGGGTCATGCAGTATGGATCGAGGTTTAGGAAGTTAGGGTCATGCTGTATAGACTGAGGCTGAGCAATTTAGGGTCATGCAATATGGATCGAGGCCGAGCAGTTTAGGGTCGTACTGTATGGATCGAGGCTAAGTAGTTTAAGGTCATGCAGTATGGATCGAGGTAAAGCAGTATAGGGTACTGCAGTCTTGACGGAGGCTGAACAATTTAGGGTCAAGTAGTATGGAGCAAGGTTGAGCTAATTAGGGTCATGCAGTTTGAGGTCTTGTAGTGTTGGCCGAGGCTGAGCAGTATAGGGTCATGCAGTATGGATCGAGGCTGAGCCGTCAAGGGTCATGTAGTATGGACAAAGCCTGAATAGTTTATGGTCATGCATTATGGACCGAGGCTAAGCAGTTTAGGGCCATGTAAAATGGGCTGAGGCTGAGCAGTTTAGGGTCATGTATTATGGACTGAGGCTGAGTAATTTTTTACCATGCAGTAAGGACCAAGGCTGAGGAGTTTAGGGACATAAAGTCTGGATCGAGGCTGAGCAGTATAGGTTCATGCAGTATGGACCGATGCTGAGCAATTTAGGGTCATGCAGATGGACCGAGGCTGCGCATTTTAGGGTCCTACAGTTTGGACCAAGGCAGAGCAATTTTGGGTCATGCAATATGGGCCAAAGCTGTGCAGTATAAGGTCATGCAGTATGAACTGAGGCTAAGCAGTATAAGGTCATGCAGTAAGGATCGAGGCTGAGCAATTAAATGTTATGCAGTATGAAAGGAGGCAGAACTATTTAGGGTCCCACATTATGGACCACGGTAGAGAAGTTTAGGGTCATGCAATATGGACCGAGGCTAAGCAGTTGAGCGTCATGCAGTATGGACAGAACCTGAGCAGTTTAGGGTCATGCAGTATGGACCGAGGCTGAACAGTTTAGGGTCATGCAGTATTGACTGAGGCTCAGCAATTAAGGGTCAAGGAGTATGGATAGAGGCAGAGCAGTTTAGGGTCAAAAGACTACCGGTTTAAGGCCATGCAGTAGGAACAGAGCCTAAGTAGTATCAGATCATGTAGTATGAACCGAGGCTGAGCAGTTTAGGGTCATGGAGTATGGACTGAGGTTGAGCAGTTTAAGAACGTACACTATGGACTAAGGCTGAGCAGTTTTGGGTAATGCAGTATGGAACGAGGCTAAGCAATTTAGGGTCATGCAGTATGGACTGAGGTTGAGTAGTTTAGGGTCATCCAGTATGGACCGATGCTGAGCAGTTTAGGGTCATGCAGCATGGATCGAGGCTGAGCAGTTTAGGGTCATTCATTATGGATCGAGGCTGAACAGTTTAGGGTCACGTAGTATGAACCAAGGCAGAGCAATTTGGGTTCACGTAATGTGGACCAAGGCTGTAAAGTTTACGGTCATGCAGTATGGATCGAGGCTGAGCATTATAGGGTCTTGCAGTATGGACAGAGCTTGAGTAGTTTAGGGTCATGCAGTATGGACCGAGGCTAAGCTATTTAGGGTCATGCAGTATGGACAAAGACTGAGCACTTTAGGGCCATGAAGTATGGACAGAGCGAGAGCCATTTCGGGTCATGCAGTATGGACCAGGTTGTTCAGTTAAGGTCATGGAGTATGGACAGAGGATGAGTAGTTTAAGGTCATGCAGTACGGGTCGAGGTTGAGCCCTTTTGGGTAATGCAGTATGGACAAAAGCTAAGCAGTTTTGGGTCATGCAGTATGGACCGGCTGAGCAGTTTAGACCGGCTAAGCTGTTTAGGGTCATGCAGTATGGACTGATGTTGAGCAATTTAAGGTCATGCAGTTTGGACCGAGGCTGAGCAGTTTAGGGCCATGCAGTTTGGACCGAGGCAGAGAAGTTTATGGTCCCACAGTGTGGATGGAGGCTGAGCAGTTTAGGGTCATGTAATGTGGACCAAGGCGGTGCAGTTTAGGGTCATGCAGTGTGGACCAAGGCTGAGCAGTATAGGGTCATGTAGTAAGGACCTAAGCTGAGCAGTTTATGGTCTGGGAGAATGGAAGGAGGCTGAGAATTTTAGGGTCCTACAGTATGGATCGAGGTAAAACAGTTTAAGGTCATGCTATATGCACTTAGGCTGAGAAGCTTAGGTTCTTGCCGTATGGACAGAGCCTGAGGAGTTTAGGTTCATGCAGTATGGACCGAGGCTGAGAAGTATAGGGTCATGCAATATGGCCCGAGGCTAAGTTGTTTAGGGTCCTGGAGTATGGGCAGAGGCATGCAGTATGGACCAAGGCTGAGTACTTTAGGGTCACTCAGTATGGGCCGAGGCTGAGCAATTTAGGGTCATGCAGTATAAACCGAGGCTGAGCATTTTAGAGTCATGCAGTATGGATCAATGCAGAGCAATTTAGGATACTGTAGTATGGATCGAGGTAGAGAAGTTAGGGTCAAGCAAAATTGACCAAGGCTGAGCAGTTTAGGGTCATGCAGTATGGACTGAGACGGAGCAATTTAGGTTCATGAAGTATGGATTGAGGCTGAATAGTTTAGGGTCCTACAGTATGGACTGGACAGAGCAATTAAAGGTCTTGAAATGTGGACCAAGGTTAAGTAGTATAGGGTCAAGCAGCATGGGCTAAGGCTGGGCAGTTTAGGGTCATCTAGTATGGACTAAGGTTGTGCAGCTTAGGGTCTTGCATATGGGCCAGGCGTGCTGTTTAGGGACATCTAGTATTGATGGAGGCTGAGCTATTTAAGGTCAAGAAATATTGAATGAGGCTGAGCAGTTTTGGGTCATGCAGTGTGGACCGAGGCTGAGGACATTAGGTTCATGCAGTATGGACAGAGGCAGAGCTGTTTTGTATCATGCAATACGGACCAAAGCCGAGATGTTTAGGTCATGCAGAATGGACCGAGGCTGCAAAGTATAGGGTCTTGCAGTGTGGACCGAGACTAAGTAGTTTAGGGTCATGCAATATGGACCGAGGCTGAGCAGTTTAGGGTCTTGCAATATGGGCTGAGGCCGAGCAATTTAGTGTCATGGTGTATGGACCGACGCTAACCAGTTTAGAGTCATGTTTTGTGGACCGTTGCAGAAGAGTTTAGGGTCTTGTAATATAGATCAAGGAAGAGAAGTTTAGGGTCATCAAGGCTGATCCGTTTAGGGTCATGCAGTATAGACGGAGGTTGAGCAGTAGAGGGTTATGCAGTATGGAATGGGGCTAAGCAATTTAGGGTCTTGAAGTATGGACTAAGGCTTAGTAGTTTAGGGTGCTACAGTATGGACCGGGCATCGCATTTTAGGGTCATGCAATATGGATCGAGGCTGAGCAGTTTAGAGTCATGAAGTATGGATTGAGGCTGAGCTGTGTAGGCTCATGCAGTGTCGACAGAGGCTAAGTAGTTTAGGGTCATGCAGTACCCTCTGAGGTTGAAGAGTTTAGGGTCATGCAGTATGGACTGAAGCTGTGCAGTTTAGGGTCTTACAGTACGGACCGAGGTTGTGCAGTTTAGGGTCATGCAGTGTGGACTGAGGGTCATGTAGTATGGATCAAGGCTGAGATTTTTAGGGTCATGCAGTATTGATGGAGGCTGAGCAATTTAGGATCATGCAATATGGACCGAGGCTGCACAGTTTTGGGTCATGCAGTATGGACTAAGGCTGAGCCGTATAGGCACATGCAGTGTGGATCGAGCATAAGTGTTTAGGGTCATGCAGTATGGACTGAGGCTGAGGAGTATAGAGTCATGCAGTATGAACCGAGGCTAAGCAGTTAAGGGTCATACAGTACGGGCCGAGGTTGAAAAGTTTAGGGTCATGCAGAATGGATCGGGGCATAGCAATTTAGGGTCATGAAGTACGGACAGAGGCTGAGCATTTTAGAGTCAAGAAGTATGAAGTGATGCGGAGCGTTTTGGGGTCGTGCTGTATGGACCGAGGTAGAGGACGTTAGGGTCTTGCTGTATTAAACGAGGCCGAATAGTTTAGGGTCATGCAATATGAACCGAGGCTAAGGAGTTTAAGGTCATGTTGTAAGGACTGAGGCTGAGCAATTTAGGCTGAGCATTAAGTATGGATCGAGACTGAGCAATTTAGGGTCATCTAGTATAGAGCAAGGCTAAGCAGTTTGGGGGAATGTAGTATGGATCGAGGCTGAGCAATTTAGGGTCTTACAGTATGCATCGAGGCTGAGTAGTTTAGGGTCATCCAGTATGGACCGATGCTGAGTAGTTTAGGGTCATGTAGTATAGACCGAGGCTGAGCAGTATAGTTTCATGCAGTAAGGACCGAGGCTGAGAAGTTTAGGGTCATGCAGTATGGAACGAGGTTGAGCAGTTTAGGGTCCTGCAGTATGGTTCGAGGCTGAGCGGTTTAGGTTCATGAAATATGGACCAAAGATGTACAGTTACGGGTCATGCTGTATGGACCGAGGCTGAACAGTATAGAGCCATGCAGTAAAGACCGATGGAGAGCAGTAGGGTCCTGCAATATGGACTAAGGCTGAGTTGTTTAGGTTCAAGCAGTATGGACAGAGCTTGAGAAGTTTAGAGTCATGCAGTTTTGACCGAGGCTGAGCAGTATGGGGACATGCAGTATGGACCGAGCATAAGCTGTTTCCGGTCATGGAGTATGGGCCAAGGCCGAGCAGTTTAGGGTCATGTAGTACGGATAGAGACTGAGTTGTTTATCGCCATGCAATATGGACAGAGCCTCAGCAATTTCTGGCCATGGAGTATTTACCGAGGCTGAGCAGTTTAGGGTCATTAAGTATGGACCGAGGTTGAGCAGTTTAGACTGATGCAGTATGGACCGATGCTGAGCTGTTTAGGGTCATGTAGTTTGGATCGAGGCTGAGCATTTTAGGGTCCTAAAATATGGACTGAGGTAGAGCAGTTTAGCGTCATGCAATATGGACCAAGGATGTGCAGTTTAGGGTCATGCAGTACGGACCGAGGCTGAGAAGTATAGGATGATACAGTAAGAACCGAGGTTTAGCAGTTTATGGTTCTATAAAATGGACCAAGGCAGAGCAGTTTTGGATCATGCAACCGAGGCTGAGTAGCTTAGGGTCATGCAGTATGGACAAAGCCTGAGCAGTTTAAAGTCATGAAGTATGGACTGAGTCTGAACAATTTGGGCTCTTGCAGTATGGACGGAGGCTAAGCAGTTTTGGGTCATGGAGTATGGACCGAGGCTGAGCAGTTTAGAGAAATGGAGTATCAACCGAGACTGAGAAGTTTCGGGTCATGCAATGTGGACCTAGGCTGAGCAATTTAGGGTTATGCAGTATTGACCGAGGTTGAGAAGTTTATTGTCATGCAGTACGGACCAATGCTGTGCAGTTTAGGGTCATGCAGTATGGATCGAAGTTGAATAGTTTAGGGTCATGCAATATGGACCGAGGTTGTGCTGTTTAGGGTATTGCAGTATGGACAAAGGCAGAGCAGTTCGGGGTCAAGCAATATGGAGCAAGGATGAGCAGTATAGGGTCAGGTGGTATGGATCGTGGTCGAGCTATGCAATGTCAACTGCGGCTGAGCAGTATAGGGTCATGTAGTATGGATGGAGGCTGAGCAATTTAGGGTCAAGCAGTATGGACAGAGCCAGACCAGTTTAGGGTCATGCATTATGGACCGAGGCTGAGCAATTTAGGGTCCGGCAGTATTGTCCGACGATGAATAGTTTCTTCTCATGCAATGTGGAAGAATGTTGTGCAGTTTAGGGTCATGTAGTTTGGACCGAGGCTAAACAGTTTAGGGTCATGCAGTAGCGACCAATGCAGAGCAATTTAGGGTCCTTCAGTATGGACCGAGGCAGAGCAGTTTAAGGTCAGGCATTCTCGATCGAGGCTGAGCTATTTACGATCCTGCAGTATGGATCAAGGCTGAGGAGTATAGGGTCAGGCAGAATGGACCTAGGCTGTTCTGTTTAGGGTCATGCATTGTCACCGAGGCTGAGCAGTTTAGGGTCAAGCAGTATGGACAGAGCCTGACTAGTTTAGGGTCATGCATTATAGATCGAGGCTGAGCAGTTTCAGGTCATGTAGTATGGCTTGAGGCTGAGCAACTTAGGGTCATGCAGTATGGGCTGAGGCTGAGCAGTTTAAGGTCATTAAGTGTGGACCGAGGCTAAGCAGCTTAGGGTCGTGCAGTTTAGACTGAGGCGAAAACGTTTAGTGTCATGCAATATGAACCGATGCAGAGCAATTTAGGGTCCTGCATTATGAACTAAGGAAGAGCAGTATTGGGTCAAGCAATATGGACCAAGGATGAGTAGTTTAGGGTCTTGCAGTATTGACTGTATGGACCGAGGCTGAGCAGTTTTGGTTCATAAAGAATGAACCGAGGCTAAGCTGTATAAGGTGTAGTGTGGACCGAGTCTAAGTAGTTTAGGGTCAAGAAGTATGGAACGAGGAAGAGCACTTTACGATCAAGCAATATGGACCAAGGATATGCAGTTTAGGGTCATGCAGTGTGGAGTATACGGTCATGTCGTAAGCACCAAGGCTGAGCAGTTTAGGGTCACGCAGTATGGACAGAGACTGAGCAATATAGAGCCATGCACATAAGGACAGAGCCTGAGCAGTTTCGGGTCATGCAAAATGAACTTTGGTGGAGCAGTTTAAAATAATGGAGTGTGGATCTAGGCTGAGCAGTTTAAGGTCATGCAGTATGGACTGAGACTAAGCAGTTTTGGGTCGTGCAGTATGAACCCAGGCTGAGCAGTTTAGGGTCATGCAATATGGACAGAGGCTGAGCAGTTTATATTCATGCAGTATGGACCGATGCTAAGCAGTTTATGATAATGCAGTACGGGCTGAGGCTGAGCGGTTTAGGGTCATGCAGTATGGACCAAGGCGGAGCAGTTTAGGGTCCTGTAGTATGGACCGAGGCTACGAAATTTAGGGTCATGCAATATGGACCAAGGCTGTGCAAATTTAGTGTCATGCTTTATGGACCGAGGCTGAGCGGTACAGGGTCATGCAGGTAAGGACCGAGGCTCAGCAGCTTAAGGTTAGGCGTATGGAAGGAGGCTGAGCAGTTATGGGTCCCATAGTGTTGACCGAGGTAGAGCAGTTTAGGGTCATGCAATACGGACCGAGGTTGAGCAGTTTAGGGTCATGCAATATGGACAGAGCCTGAGCTGTTTAGGGTCATGCAGTATGGACCGAGGCTTAGTAGTTTAAGGTCATGCAGTGTGGACCGAGGCTAAGTAGATTAGGGTCTTGGAGTACGGATCGAGGCAGAGAAGTTTAGGGTGATGCAGTATGGACCGAGGCTGAGCAGCTTAGGGTCATGCAGTATGGAACGAGGCAGAGCAATTTAAAGTCAAGAAATATGGACTGAGGAAGAGCAGTTTAATGTCATGAAGTATGGATAGATGCGGAGCAGTTTACATGCAATATGGACTATGGCTGAGCAGTTTAGGGTCATGCAGTATTGATCGAGGCAGAGCAATTTAGGGTCTTAGAGTATGGATCGAGGTAGAGCAGTTTAGGGTCATGCAATATGGACCAAGGCTGAGCTGTTTAGGGGTCATGCAGCATGGACCGAGGCTCAGCAGTATAGGGTCATGCAGTGTGGACCGCGGCTAAGTAGTATGGGGTCATGCAGTATGGACCGAGGTTCAAGAGTTTAGGGTCATGTAGTATGGATCGAGGCTGAGCAGTTTTGGGTCATACAGTATGGACGGAGGCTAAGCAGTTTAGGGTCATGCAATATGGATAGAGGCTGAGCAGTTTCGAGTTATGCAGTATGGGCGGACGATGAGCAGTTTAGGTTCATGCAATATGGACCGAAGCTGAGTAGTTTAGGGTCATGCTGTTTGGACCGAGGCTGATATCCTTAGAGTCATGCATTATGGGCCGAGGCTGAGCAATTGAGGGTCAAGCAATATGGATTGAGGCCGAGCAGTTAGGGTCATGCAGTATGGACCGAGGCTAAGCATTTTAAGGTCACGTAGTATGGACAGAGCTTGAGAAGTTTAGAGTCATGCACTTTGGACCAAGGCGGCACAGTTTAGGGTCATGCTATATGGACCGAGGCTAAGCAGTTTAGGGTCATGGAGTATGGACCGTGGTAGAGAAGTTTAGGGTCATGAAGTATGGACAGAGACTGAGCAGTTTAAAGCCATGCAATAAGGACCGAGACTAAGCAGTTTAAGGTCATTCAATAACGATTGAGGCTGAGCAGTTAAACGTAATGCATTATGGAGTAAGCGCGACGACGTTAAGGTCGTGCTGTATGGACCGAGGCTGAACGATTTGGGGTTGACCGAGGCAGATCAATTTAGGGTCTTGCAGTATGGCCGAGGCTAAACAGTTTAAGGTAATATAGTATGGATCGAGACTGAGCAGTTTAGGGTCCTGCAATATGAACCGAGGCTGGAGAATTTAGGGTCATGTAGTATGGAGTAAGGCTGTGCCGTTTGGGGTCATACAGTATGGATTGAGGCTGACAATTTAAGGTCATGCAGTGTGGACCGAGGATGATAAGTTTACGGTCATGAAGTATGGACCGAGGCTGAGCAGTTTAGGGTCATGTAGTATGGGTAGAGCTTGACTAGTTTATGGTCATGTAATATGGACCGAGCCTGAGCAGTTTTGGGTCATGTAGTATGATGCTGAGTAGTTTAGGGTCCTACAGTATAGACCCAGGCCAAGCAATTTAGGGACATGGAGTACGGACCAAGGTTGAGCAGTATGGACAGTGGCTGAGCAGTTTAGGGTAATGCAATATGGACCGATGCTAAGCAGTTTAGGGTCATGCAGTACGTACCGAGGCAGAGAAGTTTAGGGTCATGCAGTATGGACCGATTCCGAGTAGTTTAAGGTTCTGCAGTATGGACCGTGGCAGAGTAGGTTTGGGTCAAGCAATAACGACAAAGGCTGAGCAGTATAGGGTGATGCAGTTAGGACCGAGGCTGAGCAATTTAGGGTCATGTATTATGTACCGAGGCAAAGCAGTTTTGGGTCCAACAGTATGGACCGAGGCAGAAAAGTTTAAGGTCATGCAATATGGATCAAGACTAAGCAATTTAGGGTCATGCAGTATGGATCGAGGCTTAGGAGTATAGGGTCTTGAAGTGTGGACCGAGGTCTTGTATAGGCTCATGCTGACAGTCATGCTGTATGGAGCGAGGCTGAGCAGTTTAGGGTCATGCAATATGGACCAAGGCTTAATAGTTTAGAGTTATGCAGTATGGGAGGTGGATGAGCAGTTTAGGGTCATGCAATATGGACTGAGGCTGAGCAGCTTAAGGTCATGCAGTATGGACTGAGGCTGACAATGTTAGGGTCATGCTGTAAGGATCGAGGTTGAGCGATTTAGGGTCATGCAATATGGACTGAGGCCGATCAGATTAGGGTCATGAAGTATGGACCAAGGCTGTGTAGTTTAAGGTCATGCAGTATGGATCGAGGCTGAGTAGTTTAAGGTCCTGAAGTCTGGACCGAGGCTGGACAATTTAGAGTCATGTAGTATGAAGCAAGGCTAAGCAGTTTAAGGTCATGCCGTGTGGACCGAGGCTAACCAATTTAGAGTCATGCAGTATGGACCGAGGATGAGAAGTTTAGGGTCATGTACTATGAACAGAACCTGACCAGTTTGGGGTTATCCCGTACGAACCGAGGCTGAGTAGTTTTGGGTCCTGCAGTACGGATAGAGGTAGAGCAATTTAGCGTCATGCAATAAGGACCGACGCTGAGTAGTTTAGGGCCATGCAGTATGGACCGAGGCTGAGAGGTATAAAGCCTTGCAGTGTGGACCGAGGGTAAGTAGTTTAGAGTCGTGCAGTATGGACCGAGGCTGAGCAGTTTATTGTCATCCAGCAAGTACCGAGGCTGAGCAGTAGAGGGTCATGCAGTATGGACTGAGGCTGAACAGTTTAGGACAAAGGCTCAGAATTTGCATTAAGGACCGAGGTTGAGTAGTTTTGGGTCATGGATTATAGACCGAGGCTGAGGAGTTTTGGGGCATGTAGTATGGACCGAGGCTGAGCAGTTTAGAGTCATGCATTATCGACCGAGGTTGAGTAGTTTAAGGTGGTCATCTAGTATGGACCGATGCTGAGCAGTTTAGAGTCATGTAGTGTGGATCGAGGCTTAGTAGTATAGGGTCATGCAGTAAGGGCCGAGGCTGAGCTTTTTAAGGTCATGCAGTATGGAACGAGGTTGTGCAGTTTAGGGTTGTACAGTATGGACCGTCGCTGAGCAGTTTAGGGTCATGCAATATGGAATAAGGCTGTGTAGTTAAGAATCATACTGTATGGACCGAGGCTGAGCAGTACATGGCCATGATGTTAGAACCAAGGCTACGCAGTATAGGGTCGTGCTATATGGACCGAGGCTGAGTAGTTTAGGGTCATGTAGTATGGGCCGAGCTCGAGTGTATTAGGGTATACAATTTGAACCGAGGCTGAGTAGTTTAGGGACATGGAGTATGGACCAAGGATGAGTAGTTTAGGGTCAGGCAGTACGGAAAGAGACTGAGCAATTTAAGGCCAGGCAATATGGAAAAAGCCCTAGCAATTTCGGGTCATGCAATATGTTCTGAGATTGAGCAATTTAGGGTCATGCAGTATGGACCGAGGCTGAGGACGTTAGGGTCGTGCTGTATGGACCGAGGCTGAGCAACCTAGTGTCATGTAGTATGGACCGAGGCCGAGCAATTTAAGGTCATGCAGTATGGGAGTAGTTTAGGGTCATGCAATATGGACTAAGGCTGTATAGTTCAAGGTCATGGAATATGGACCGAGGCTGAGAAGCATAGGGTGACACAGTAAGGACCGAGCCTGAGGAATTTAGGGTCATGTTGTCCGAAAGAAGGCTGAGCAATTTAGGGTCTTATGCTATGGAACGAGGCAGAGCAGTTTAGGATCACGCAACCGAGGGTGAGTAGTTTAAGGTCATGCAGTATGGAAAGAGCTTGAGCAGTTTAGGGTTAGGCAGTATGGACTGAGGCTGAGTAGTTTAAGCTTATGCAGTTTGGACCCAGGCTAAGTAGTTTGGAGTATGGACCGAGCCTGAGCAGTTTAGGGTAAAGCAGTATGGATCGAATTGAGCAGTTTAGGGTCAAGCACTATGGACCGAGGCTGAATAATTTTGGGTCATGCAGTATTGACCAAGGATGAGCAAGTTAGTGTCATGCAACATGGACCGATGCAGAGCAATTTAGGGTCCTGCAGTATGGAACAAGGCTGAGAAATTTCGAGTCATGCAGTATTGACCAAGGATAAGCAATTTTGGGTCATGCAGTATGGATCGATGTAGAGTAATTTAGGGTCCTACAGTATGGACCGAGGCAGAGCAGTTTAGGGTCAAGCAATATGGACCAAGGCTGAGCAGTTTAGAATCATGTAGTATGGACCGAGGCTGAACAGTTTAGCGTCAGACAGCATGGTTTGAGGCTGAGCAGTTTAGGTTCATTCAGTATGGACCAAGGCTGAAAGGTTAACAGTCCTACAGTACGGACCGAGGCAGAGCACTTTAGGGTCACGCAATATGAATCGAGGCTGAGCAGTTTAAGGTCATGTAGTATGGACCGAGGTTGAGCAGTACAAGGTGCAGTGTGGATCGAGGCTAAGTAGTTTTGGTTCATGCTTTATGGACTGAGGTTGAGAAGTATAGTGTTTAGTAGTATGGAGCTAGGCGGAGAAGTTTAGGGGCATTCAGTATGAACCGAGGCTGAGCAGTTTAGGGGCACGCAGTATAGCCCGAGGCTGAGGAGTTTAGGGTCATGCAGTATAGACTATCGCTGAGTAGTTTAGGGTCCTATAGTATGGACAGAGGTAGTGCAGTTTAGGGTCACGCAATATGAATCTAGGCAGAGCAATATAAGGTCATGTAGTATGGACCGAGGCTGAGCAGTTTAGGGCATTTAGTAAGGACCGAGGCTGAGCGGTTTAGGGTCATGCAATATGGACTGAGGCTGAGCATTTTTAGGTTATGCAGTATGGATGGTGGCTCAGCAGTTTAGGGTCATGCAATATGGGGCGAGGTAGAGAAGTTTAAGGTCACGCAGTATGGATCGAGACTGAGAACGTTAGGGTCGTGCTGTATGGATCGAGGCTGAGCAACTTAGTTTCATGCAATAGGGACCGACGTCGAGCAATTTAGGGTTGTGCAGTATGGATCAAGGCTAAGCAGTTTAAGGACATGCAGTATGGACCGAGGCTGAGCAGCTTAGGGTCCTGCAGTCTTGACCGAGGCTGAGAAATTTAGGGTCATGTAGTAAGGAGCAAGGCTGAGTTATTAGGGTCACGAAGTATGGACCGAAGCTGAGCTGTTTAGGGTCATGCAGTGCGGACTGAGGCTGAGTAATAAAGCGTAATGCAGTATGGACTGAGGCTGAGTAGTTTAAGGTCAAGCAGTTTGGACAGAGCCGGACCAGTTTAGGGTCATGCATTATGGACCGAGGTGGAAGAGTTTAAGGTTATGTAGTATGGACTGAGGTTGAGCAGTTTAGGGTCATGAAGTATGGACCGAGGCTGAGTAGTTTGGGGTCATGCCGTGTTGACCTACGCTGAGCAACTTTGGATCATCCAGTATGGACCGAGGCTGAGCAATTTAGGGTCATGCCGTATGAACAAATCTCGACCAGTTTAGGGTCAAGCATTATGGACCGCGGCTAGGAAATTTTTGGTATTGTAATATGAATCGGGGCTGAACAGTATGGAGTATGGATCGGGGCTGAGCAGTTTCGGATCAAGTAGTATGGATCGAGGCTGAGCAGTTTGGGGACATGCCGTCTGGACCGAGGCTTAGGAGTTTAGGGTCATGTAGTATGGATTGATGTTGAGAAGTTTAGGGTCATGCAGTATGGACCGAGGCTTAGCAGTTTAGGGTCCTGAAGTATGTATCAAGGCAGAGCTATTTAGGGTAATGCAATATGGACGAAGTATGTGCAGTTTAGGATCATGTTGTATGGACCGAGGCTGAGCAGTAGAGGGTCATGCAGTAAGGATCGAGGCTGTGTAGTTTAGGGTCTTACAGTATTGAAGGAGGCTGAGCGGTTTAGGGTCCTGTAGTCTAGACCGAGGCAGAGCAGATTAGGATCATGCAATATGGACAGAGCCCGAGGAGTTTAGGGTCATGGAGTATGGACTGAGGCTAAGGAGTTTAGAGTCATGCAGTATGGATCGAGGCTAAGCAGTTTAAGGTCATGGAGTATGGAGGGAGGTTGGGTAGTTAAGGATAATGCTGTATGGACCGAGGCAGAATAGTTTTGGGTCATGAAGTATGATTTGTGGCTGAGCAATTTAGGGTCATGCAGTATGGACCAAGGATGACTAGTTTAGTGTCATGCACTGTGGACCGATGCCGAGCAGTCTAGGGTCTTACAATTTGAATCGACGCTGAGGAGTTTAGGGTAATGCAGTAAGGACCTATGTAGAACGGTTTATGGTCCTTCAGTATGGAAAGAGGCAGAGAAGTTTAGGGTCACGAAATATAGACCAAGGCTGAGCAATTTAGGGTCATGCACTATGGACTGAGGCATAGAAGTTTAGGGTCATGCAGTATGGACCAATGCTGAGAAGCTTAGGGTCACGCATTATGGACCCAGGCTCTACAGTTTAGGGTCCTACAATAAGGTCCGAGGCAGAGCAGTTTAGGGCCATGTAATATGGGCCAAGTCTGTGCAGTTTAGGGTCATGTTGAATGGACTGAGGCAGAGCAGTACAGAGTCATGTAGTAAGGACCGAGGCAGAGCAGTTTAGGGTCATGCAGTATCGACAGAGCCCGAGCAATTTAGGGTCAAGCAATATGGACCGAGGTTGAGGCGATTTGGGTAATGCAGTACGGATAGAGGCTAAGCAGTTTAGGGTCATGGAGTATGGAGCGAGGCTGAGCAGTTTACGGTAATGCAGTACGGATCAAGGCTGAACCGTTTAGGGTCATGCAGTATGGGCCGAGCTTAAGCAATTTAGGGTCATGTAGTATGGACTAAGGATGAGCAGTTTAGGGTCATGCAGTATGGATCGAGGTTGAGCAGTTTAGGGTCGTGCAATATGGACCGAGTCTGTGTACTTTAGGGTCATGTTGTATGGACTGTGGTTGAGCAGTATAGGGTCATGCAGTAAGGACCGAGGCTTAACAGTTTAGGGTTACGCAGTATGGACAAAACCCGAGCAAATTAGGTCATGCATTATGGACCGAGGCAGAGGAGTTTAGGGTCATGTCGTATGGATCGAGGCTAAGTAGTTTTGGGTCAGAGAGTATGGAGCGAGGCTTAGTCGTTTGAGCTAATGCAGTATGGACCAAGGCTGAACCATTTAGGGTCACGCACTATGGACACAGGCTAAGCAGTTAAGGTTCATGTAGTATCGACCCAAGATGAGCAGTTTAATGTCATGCAGTATGGATCGATGCCGAGCTGTTTAAGGTCATGCAGTATGGACCGAGGTTGAGCAGATTTGGGTCATGCAGCAAGGACCGATGCAGAGCAGTATAAGGTCCTTCAGTGTTGATAGAGGATGAGAAGTTTAGTGTCATGCAGTATGGACGGATGCCGAGCAGTTTAGGGTCATGAGGTATGGACCGAGGCTGAACAGTTTAGCGTCTGGCAGCATGGTTCGAGGCTGAGCAGTTTAGGGTCATCCAGTATGGACCAAGGCTGAAAAGTTAACAGTCCTACAGTATGGACAGAAGCAGAGCATTTTAGGGTCATGCAATATGAATCGAGGCTGAGCAGTAGGGTCATGTAGTATGGACCGAGGCTGAGCAGTATAAAGTGCAGTGTGGACCGAGGCTAAGTAGTTTTGGGTCATGCTGTACGGACTGATGTTGAGAATTTTAGGGTCTAGCAGTTTGGACCGAGGCTGAGCAGTTTAGGATCGTATAGTACGGACCGAGGCTGAGCTGAGCGGTTTAGGGTCATGCAATATGGACTGAGGCTGAGCAGTTTCAGGTTATGCAGTATGGATGGTGGCTGAGTAGTTTAGGGTCATGCAATATGGGCCGAGACAGAGAAGTTTAAGGTCACGCAGTATGGACCGAAACTGAGAACATTAGGGTCGTGCTGTATGTATCGAGGCTGAGCAACTTAGTGTCATGCAATAGGGACCTACGCCCAGCAATTTAGGGTTGTGCAGTATGGACCAAGGCTAAGCAGTTTAAGGACATGCAGTATGGACCGAGGTTGAGCAGCTTAAGGTCCTGCAGTCTTTACCGAGGCTGAGAAATTTAAGGTCATGTAGTATGGAGCAAGGCTGAGTTATTAGGTCATGCAGTATGGACCGAAGCTGAGCTGTTTAGGGTCATGCAGTATGGAATGAGGTTGAGCAATAAAGGGTAATGCAGTATGGATTGAGGATGAGCAGCTTTGAGTCAAGCAGTTTGGACAGAGTCTGACCAGTTTAGGGTCATGCATTATGAACAGAGGTGGAATAGTTTAAGGTCATGTAGTATGGACTGAGGCTGAACAGTTTAGGGTCATGCAGTATGGACCGAGCTGAGTAGTTTTGGGTCGTTCCGTGTGGACCTAGGCTAAGCAGTTTTGGATCATCCAGTATGGACCAAGGCTGAGCAATTTAGGGTCATGGCGTATGAACAAAGCTCGACCGGTTTAGGGTCATGCATTATGGACCGAGGCTAGGAAATTTTTTGTATTGTAGTATGGATCGGGGCTGAACAGTTTAGGGTCATGGAGTATGGACCGGGGCTGAGGAGTTTCTGATCAAGTAGTACGGATCGAGCATGAGCAGTTTAGGGACATGCCGTATGGACCAAAGCTTAAGAGTTTAGGGTCATGTAGTATGGATTGATGTTGTGAAGTATAGCGTCATGCAGTATGGACCAAGGCTTAGCAGTTTAGGGTCCTGAAGTATGCATCGAGGCAGAGCAGTTTAGGGTAATGCAATATGGACGAAGTCTGTGCAGTTTAGAATCATGTTGTATGGACCGAGGCTAAGAAGTAAAGGGTCATGCAGTAAGGATCGAGGCTGTGCAGTTTAGGGTCTTGCAGTATTGAAGGAGGCTGAGCGGTTTAGGGTCCTATAGTCTGGACCGAGGCAGAGCAGTTTAGGATCATGCAATATGGACAGAGCCCGAGGAGTTTAGGGTCATGGAGTATGGACTGAGGCTATGGAGTTTAGAGTCATGCAGTATGGATCGAGGCTAAGCAGTTTAGGGTCATGGAGTATGGAGGGAGGTTGCGTAGTTAAGGATCATGCCGTATGGACCGAGGCAGAATAGTTTTGAGTCATGCAGTATGGTTTGTGGCTGAGCAATTTAGGGTCATGCAGTATGGACCGAGGATGAGTAGGTTAGTGTCATGCAGTGTGGACCGATGCCGAGCAGTCTAGGGTCTTACTGTTTGAATCGAGGCTGAGGAGTTTAGGGTCATGCAGTAAGGACCTAGGTAGAACGTTTTAGGGTCCTTCAGTATGTACAGAGGCAGAGAACTTTAGGGTCACAAAATATAGACCAAGGCTGAGCAATTTAGGGTCATGCACTCTGGACCGAGGCTTAGAAGTTTAGGGTCATGCAGTATGGACCGATGCTGAGAAGCTTAGGGTCACGCAGTTTAGACCCAGGCTCTGCAGTTTAGGGTACTGCAATAAAGACTGAGGCAGAGTAGTTTAGGTATGGGCCAAGTCTGTGCAGTTTAGGGTCATGTTGAATGGACCGAGGCTGAGCAGTACATGGTCATGTTATAAGGACCGAGGCTGAGCAGTTTAGGGTCATGCAGTATCGACAGAGCCCGAGCAATTTAGGGTCAAGCAGTATGGACCGAGGCTGAGGAGATTTGGGTAATGCAGTATGCACAGAGGCTAAGCAGCTAAGGGTCATGGAGTATGGAGCGAGGCTGAGCAGTTTATGGTAATGCAGTATGGACCAAGGCTGAACCGTTTAGGGTCAAACAGTATGGACCGAGCTTAAGCAATTTAGGGTCATGTAGTATGGACCGAGGATGAGCAGTTTAGGGCCATGCAGTATGGATCGAGGTTGAGCAGTTTAGGGTCGTGCAATATGGACCAAGTCTGTGTACTTTAGGGTCATGTTTTATGGACCATGGTTGAGCTGTATAGGGTCATTCGGTAAGGACTGAGGCTGGAAAGTTTAGGGTCACGCAGTATGGACATAGTCCGAGCAATTTTAAGTCATGCAGTATGGACCGAGGCAGAGGAGTTTAGGGTAATATCGTACCGACCGAGGCTAAGTAGTTTTGGCTCAGGGAGTATGGAGCGAGGCTTAGTCGTTTAAGGTAATTCAGTATGGACCGAGGTTGAACCGTTTAGGGTCATGCAGTATGGACACATGCTAAGCAATTAAGGGTCATGTAGTATCGACTGAAGATGAGCAGTTTAGTGTCGTGCAGTATGGATCGACGCCGAGCAGTTTAAGGTCATGCAGTAAAGACCGAGGTTGAGCATGTTAGGGTCATGTAGCAAGGACCGATGCAGAACAGTGTAAGGTCCTTCAATGTTGACCGAGGATGAGCAGTTTAGTGTCATGCAGTATGGACGGATGCCGAGCAGTTTAGGGTCATGCAGTATGGACCCACGTTGAGCAGTTTAGGGTCCTGCAGTAAGGACCGATGCATAGCAGTTTAGCGTCCTTCAGTACGGACCCATCCGTTATTTTGGATCGAGGCCGAGAAGTTTAGGGTCAAGAAATATGGACTAAGGGTGAGCAGTTTAGGGTCATGCAATATGGACCGTGGCTAAGCAATTTAACGTCCTACAGCATGGACCTAGGCTGAGCAGTTTAGGGTCATGAAATTAGAACTAAGGCTCAGAAGTTTAAGGTCATGCAGTATGGACTGAGGCTGAGCAGTATAGGGTCATGCAGTATGGAGCGAGGCTAAGTAGTTTAGGGTCATGCAGAACGAACTGAGGGTGTGCAACTTAGGGTCATATAGTATGGACCGAGGCAGAGCAGTTTAAGGCCATTCAATATGGACCGAGGCTGGGCAATTTCAGGTTATGTAGTATGGATGGTGGCTGAGAAGTTAACGGTCACGCAATTTGGACCAAGGCTGAGCAGTTTAGGGTCATGCTGTATGGACCAAGGCTGAGGACGTTAGGGTTGTGCTGTTTGGACAGAGGCTGAGCAATTTAGAGTCATGCAATATGGACCGAGGCCGAGCAGTTTAGGGTCATGCTGTATGGATGGAGGCTAAGCAATTTAAGGTCATGCGGTTTTGACCGAGGCCGAGCAGTTTAGAGTCTTGCAGGCTGGATCGAGGCTGAGCAATTTAGGTTCATGTAATATGGAAGAAGGTTGAGCTATATAGGGTCAAATAGTATGGACTGAGGCTGAGCAGTTTTTTATCATGAAGTGTGGACTGAGGCTGAGTAGTATTGGGTCACGTAGTATGGACTGAGGTTTAGCAGTTTAGGGTCAAGCAGTGTGGACAGATCTTAACCAGTTTGGGGTCATGTTGTATGGACTAAGGCTGAGCAGTTTTGGGTCATGCAGTATGGATCGAGGCTTAGCATTTTTGGGCCATGCAGTATGGATCGAGGTTGAGGAGTTTAGGGTCATCAGTATGGGTTGATTCTGAACTGTTTAGGGTCATGCAGTAAGCCCGAGGAAGTGCAGCTTTGGGTCATAAAATATGGACCAAGGCTATGCAGTTTAGGGTCATGTAGTATGGACATGAGCAGTTTAGAGTCTTGCAGTAAGGACCGCGACTGAGTAGTTTTGGGTCATGCAGTATGGAAGGAAGCTGAGCAGTTTAGGGTTCTGAAGTATGGGCTGAGGCAGAGCAGTTTAGGATCACGCAATATGGACCGCGGCTGAGTAGTTTAGGGTCATGCGGTATGGAAAGAACCTGAGATGTTTAGGGTCATGTAGTACGGACTGAGGCTGTTCAATATACGGTCACACCGTATGGACTGAGGCCAAGTTATTTAGGGTCATGGAGTATGGACCGAGGAGCTTAGGGTAATGCAGTATGGACCGAGGCTGAGCAGTTTAGGGTCATGTAGTATGGACCGAGGCTGAGTTATTTAAGGTCATGCAGTATGGACCGAGGTTGAGAATTTTAATGTCATGCAGTATGGATCGATGTTGAGCAATTTAGGGGCACACAATATGTACTGAGGCTGAGCGGCTGAGGGTCTTCCAGTAAGGATCGATGCAGAGCAGTTTAGGGTAAGCAATATAGACATAAACAGAGCAGTTAAGGGTCATGCAGTATGGACCGAAGCTGAGCAGTAAAGGGTCCTGCAGTATGGACCGAGGCTGAGAAGTTTAGGGTAAAGAAATATGGTCCAAGGCTAGAACATTAGGGTCATGCAGTATGGACTGAAGCTGAGAAATCTAATATGGATCGAGGCTGAGTTGTTTAGGGTCATGCATTATGAACCGAGGCTGAACAGTTTAAAGTTTTATAGTATGGACCAAGGCGGAGCAGTTTAGGGTCATGCAATACGGACTGAGGCAGAGTAGTTTAGTGTCATGTAGTATGGATGGACCGAGGCTGAGCCGTATAGAGTCAATAATTGTGGACCGAGGCTAAGTAGTTTATGGTCATGCAGTTTGGACCAAGGCTGAGGAATTTAGGGTCCTACAGTTAAGACCGAGATTGAGCAATTTAGGGTCACGTAGTATGGAGTAAGGCTGAGCTATTTAGGGTCATGCAATTTGGACTGAGGAAGAGCCATTTAGGGTCATACATTGTGGACCGAAGCTGAGCAGTATAGGGTCATGTAGTATGGACCGAGGCTGAGTAGTTTAGGGTCATGGCATATAGACCGAGGCTCAAACATTTAGGATCATGCAGTACGGACCGAGGCTGAGCCGTATATTGTCATGCAGTGTGGACTAAGGACAAGTATTTTAGGCAAACTGAGGCTGAGCAGTTTAGGGTCATGCAGCATGGACTAAGGCTGAGCAGTTTAGGGTCATACAGTATGGATCGAGGTAGAGCCGTTTAGGGTCATGCAATAAGGACCGAGGCTGGGCAGTTTTGGGTTATGTTGTATGGACGGTGGCTGAGCAATTTAGGGTCATGCAATATGGACAGAGGTAGAGCAGTTTAGGGTCATGCAATATGGACTAAGGCTGTACAGTTTAGGTCATGCAGTTTGGACCGACGATGAGAAGTTTAACATCATGCAGTATGGACCAATGCTGACCTTTTAAGGGTCATTCAGTATGTACTGAGGCTGAGTAGTTAAGGGTCATGCAGTAAGGGCCGATGTAGAGAAGTTTAGGGTCCTGCAGTATGGACCGAGGTAGGGCAGCTTATGGTGAAGAAATATGGACCAAAGCAGAGCAATTTAGGGTAATGCAGTATGGACTGAGGGTGAACAGCATAGGGTCATGCAGTATGGGCTGAGGATGAGCAGTTTATGGCCATGCAATATGGATCGAGGCTGAGCAGTTTACGGTTTTACAGTATGGAGCGTGGCAGAGCAGTTTACGGTCGAGCAATATGGACTGAAGCCGAGATGTTTAGGGTCATGCAGTATTGACCGACGGTGAGTAGTATAGGGTCATGCTGTGTGGATGGAGTCTAAGTAATTTAAGGTCATGCAGTATGGACCGCGGCTAAGCAGTTAAGGGTAATGGTGTACGGACCGAGGCTGAGCAGTTTAGGGTCATGCAGTGTAGACAAAGACTAACCAGTTTAGGTCCATGCAGTATGGACAGAGCCTGAGCTGTTTCGAGTCATGCTGTTTGAATAGAGGCTGTACAGTTTGGGGTCATGGAGTATGACTGAGGCTAGCAGTTTAGGGTCGTATTGTATGGACTGAGGCTAAGCCGTTTAGGGTCATGCAGTATGAACCGAGGTTGAGCAGTTTAGGGTCATCCAGTATGGACCGATGCTGAGCAGTTTAGGGTCATACAGTATGCACCGAGGCTGAGCAGTTTAGGGTCAGGAATTATGGACCGAGGTTGAGCAGTTTAGGGTCACGCAGTATGGGCCGAGGGAGAACAGTTTAGGGTCATGCAATATGGACCAAGGCTGTAAAGTTTAGGGTCATGCTGTATGGATCGAGGTTGAGCAGTATAGTGTCCAGCAGTATGAAAAGAGCTTGCACAGTTTTGGGTCATGCAGTATTGACCGAGGCTTAGCAGTTTAGGGTCATGCAGATTGGATGGAGACTGAGCAGTGTAGGGCCATGCAGTATGGGTAGAGCGAGAGCAGTTTCGGATCATGCAGTATGGACCAACACTGAGCAGTTACGGTGCCCGAACAAGGACCGAGGATGAACCGTTTAGGGTTCAGCGGTATGGGCCGAGGCTGAGCCTTTTTGGGTCATGCAGTATGGACCGAAGCTGAGCAGTTTTGGGTCATGCAATATGAACCGAGACTAAGCAAATTAGGGTCATGCAGTATGGACTGATGCTGAGTAGTTTAAGGTCATGCAGTATGGATCGAAGCTGAGCAGTTTAGGGTCATGCAGTATGGACCGAGGCAGAGCAGTTTAGGGCCCCATAGTGTGGACCGAGGCTGAGCAGTATGGACCGAGGCTAAGCAGTATGGACCGAGGCTGAGCTGTATAGGGTGATGCAGTAAGGATCGAGGCAGAGCAGTTTAGGGTCATGCAGTATGGATGGAGGTTGAACAATTTAGGGTCCTATAGTATGGACCAAGGCAGAGCAGTTTAGGATCGTGCAACCTAGGCTAAGTAGTTTAGGGTCATAATGTATGGACAGAGCCTGAGCAGTTTGGGGTCATACAGACAGAACCGAGGCTGAGCAGTTTGGGCTCATGCAGTATTGACCCCGTTTAAGATTTTTAAGGTCATGGAGTATGGACCGAGGCTGCGCAGTTTAGTGTAATGCTGTATTGACCGAGGTTGAGCACTTTAGGGTCATGAAGTACGGACCGAGGCTGAGCAATTTCGGACTATGCAGTATTGACCGAGGATGAGTGGCTTAGTGTCTTGCAGTTTAGACCAATGCTGTGCAGTTTAGGGTCATGCAGTATGGACCGAGGCTGAACAGTATAAGGCTCTGCGGTATGGACCGAGGCAGAGCAGTTTAGTGTCAAGCAATATGGACCTGGGCTGAGATGTTTAGGGTCATGCAGTATGGACCGAGGTTGAGAAGTCTAAAGTCCAGCAGTATGGAAAGAGCGTGAGCAGTTTAAGGTCATTCAGTATGGACCGAGGCTGGGAAGTCTAGGGTCATGCAGCATGGACCGAGATTGAGCTGTTTAGGGGTCATGCAGTATGGACGGTGGCAGAGTAGTTTCGGGTTTTACAGTAATGATCAAGGCAGAGCAGTTTAGTGTCATGCAATATGGACTGAGGCAAAGCAGTTTAAGGTCATGCAGTATTGACCGAGGCTGAGCAGTATGGGGTCATGAAGTGTGGACCGAGGCTAAGTAGTTTATGGTCATGTAGAATGGACCGAGGCTAAGTAGTTTAGAGTCATGATGTCTTAACCGACGCTGAGAAAATTAGAGTCATGTAGTATGGAGTAAGGCTGAGCAATTTAGGGTCATGTAGTATGGACCGAGGTTAAGTTGTTTAAGGACTTACAACGTGATCCGAGGCTGAGCAGTATAGGGTCATGCAGTTTGGACGGTGGCGGAGCGGGTTAAGCAATATTGACAGAGCCTGACCAGTTAGAGTCATGCATTATGGATCGAAGCAGAGCAATTTAGGGTAGTAGTATAGGGTCATGTCATATCGATTGAGGCTGATCAGTTTAGGGTCATGCAGTATGGACCGAGGTTGAGAGGTTTTGGGTCATGCAGTGTGGACCGAGGCAGAATAGTATTGAGTTATGCAGTATCGACCTAGGCTGAGAAGTTTAAGGTCATGCAGTATGGACAGAACCTGACCAGTTTAGAGTCATGCATCATGGACCGAGGGTGAGTAGTTTAGGGTCATGTAGTACGGACTAAGGCTATGCAATTTAGGGTCATGCAATATGAACCGAGGTTGAGCTGTTTAAGGTCATGCAGTGTGGACCGAGGCTGAGCAGTATTAGGTCATGTAGCATGTATTGAGGCCGAGCTGTGTAGGGTCATGCAGTATGGACAAAGCCTGACCAGTTTAGAGTCATGCATTATGGACCGAGGCTGAGCAGTTAAGGGTCACGTACTATGGACTGAGGCTGACCAGTTTAGGGTCATGGAGTTTGGATCGAGGCTGAGCAGTTTTAATTCATGCAGTATGGATCGAGGCTGAGCAGTTTGGGGTCATGCAGTACAGATCGAGGATGAGGGGTTTAGGGTCATGCAGTATGGACTAATGCTGAGCAGTTTAGGGTTGTGCCATATGGACCAAGGCTCAATAGTTTAGGGTGCTGCAGTATGGATCGAGGAAGTGCAGTTTACGGTCTTGCAATAAGGACCAAGGTTGTGCAGTTTAGTGTCATGCGGTATGGACCGAGGCTGAGTATTATAGGGTCGTGCAGTGAGGACCGAGGCTGAGTAGTATAAGGTCGTGCGGTGAGGACTGAGGCTAAGCAATTTAGACCGAGGCTAAACATTTTAGAGTCAGGCAGTATGGATTGATGCACATCAATTTGGGATCCAGTAGTATGGACTGAGGTAGAGCAGTTTAGGGTCAAGCAATATGGACTAAGGTTGAGCAATTTAGGGTCATGTAGTATGGACAGAGGCTGAGCAGTTTAGGTTCATGAAGTATGGACTGAGGCTGAGCAGTTTAGGGTCCCACAGTATGGACCGGCCAATGCAATTCAAGGTCTTGCAATGTGGACCGAGGCTAAGTAATATAGGGTCAAGCAGTATGGACCGAGGCTGGCCAGTTTAGGGCCATCTAGTATGGACCGAGGTTGTGCAGTTTAGGGTCATGAAATATGGACCAAGGCTGAGCAATTTAGGGTCATTCAGGATTGATGGAGGCTGAGCTGTTTAGGGTCAAGAATTATTGATCGAGGCTGAGTAGTTTAGGGTCATGCAGTATGGATCGATGCTGAGGACGTTAGGGTCATGCAGTATGGATAGAGGCAAAAACGTTTAGTGTCATGCAATATGGACCGAGGTCTAGATGTTTAGGGTCATGCAGTATGGACCGAGGCTGAGAACTATAGGGTCTTGCCTTGTGGACCGAGGCTAAGTGATTTAGAGTCATGCAATGTGGACCGTGACAGAGAAGTTTAAGTCTTGCAGTATGGGCCGAGGCAGAGAAATTTAGAGTCATGCTGTGTGGACCGGTGGTTGAGAAATTTCGGTTCATGCAATATGGATAGAGGCTCGGCAGTTTAGGGTCATGCAGTATGGACCGAGGTTAAGCAGTTTAATGTCATGCAATACGGACCAAGGCTGAGCAGTTTAGGGTCCTACAGTCTGGACCATGGCTGAGCACTTAAGGGTCATGTAGTATGGAGCAAGGCAGAGATGTTTAGGGTCATGCAGTATTGAAGGAGGCTGAGAAGTTTTGGGTCAAGCACTAATGACCAAGGCTGAGCAGTTTAGGGTCAAGCAGTATGGAGCAAGGCTGAGGATGTTAGGGTCATGCAATATGAACTGAGGCTGAGTTGTTTAGTGTCATGCAATATAGATCGAGGAGGACATGTTTAGGGTCACGCAGTACAGACCGAGGCTGAGCAGTATAGGGTCTTGCAGTGTGGACCGAGGCTAAGTAGTTTAAGGTCATGCAGAATGGATCGAGGCAGACAATTTTAGGGTCCTGTAGTATGGACCGAGGTTGAGTAGTATACGGTCATGCAGTATGGACAAAGTATGACCAGTTTAGGGTCATGCAGTTTGGGCCGAGGCTGAGCAGTTTAGTCTCATGCAGTATAGATTGATGCTGAGCAGTTTAGGGTCCTACAGTATCGATCGAGGTAGAGCAATTTAGGGTCATGTAATAAGGACCGAGGATGAGTAGTATAGGGTCATACAGTTTTGACCGAGACTAAGTAGTATAGGATCTTCCTGTGTGGACCGAGGCTAAGTAGTGTAGCGTCATGCAATATGGACCGAGGCTGTGCAATTTAGGGTCATCCAGTACGGACCGAGGAGGAGCAGTTTAGGGTCACACAGTATGGACCAATGCTGAGCAGTTTAGGTTCATTCAGTATAGACGGAGGCTGAACAATTTGTAGTCATGCAATAATGACTGAGGCTGAGCAGTTTAGGGTCATGCAGTATGAATCGAGGCTATGCAGTTTGGGGTCATGGAGTACAGACTGAGGCTGAGCTGCTTAGGGTCGTATAGTTTGCACTGAGGCTGAGCAATTTTGGGTAATGTAGTATGGAACGAGGCTAAGAAGTTTAGGGTCATGCAGTATGAATCGAGGTTGGGTAGTTTAGGGCCTTCCAGTATGGTCCGATGCTAAGCAGTTTAGGGTCATGCAGTGGGACCGAGGCTGAGCAGTTTAGGGTCATGCATTGTGGACCGAGGCTGAGCAGTTTAGGGTCACACAGTATGGACCGAGGGAGAGCAGTTTTGGGTCATGCAATATGGGCCAAGGCTGTAAATTTTAGGATCGTTCAATATGGATCGAGGCTGAGCAGTATAGGGTCCAGCAGTATGGAAAGAGCTAGAGCAAGTTAAGGTCATACTGTATGGACCGATGCTGAGCTATCTAGATTCATGCAAATTGGACAAAGACTGAGCGGTTTTGGGCCATGTAGTTTGGACATAGCGAGAGCAGTTTCAGGTCAGGCAGTATGGACCGAGGCTGAGCATTTATGGTTATTGAGCATGGACTGAGGATGAGTAGTTTATGTTCATGCGGTATGGCACGAGGCTGAGCTATTTTGGGTCATGCAGTATGGACCGATGCTGAGCAGTTTTGGGTCATTCAGTATGCACTGAGGCTAAGTAATTTAGGGTCATGCAGTATGCAACGATGTTGCACAGCTCAAGGTCATGCAGTATGGACCGCGACTGAGCAGTTTAGGATCATGCAGTATGGGGTCCCATAGTATGGACCGAGGCTGAGCAGTTTAGGGTCATGCAATTTGGACCAAGGCTGTGCAGTTTAGGGTCATGCAGTATGGGCCAAGGCTGAGCAGTATAGGGTCATGTAGTAAGGACCGAGGCTAAGCAGTTTATGGTCTGGGAGTATAGAAGAACGCTGACCAATTTAAGGTTCCTACAGTATGGACCGAGGTAGAGCAGTTTAAGGTCATGCTATATGGAAAGAGCTTGAGCGATTTAGGTTCATGCAGTATGGATAGAGCCTGAGCAGTTTAGGTTCATGTAGTATGGGCCGAGGCTAAGCAATATAGGGTCATGCAGTATGCACCGAGGCTACGTAGTTTAGGATTATGGAGTATGGGTCTAGGCAAAACAGTTTATGGTCATGCAGTATGGACCAAGGCTGCGCAGTTTTGGTCTGGACCGAGGCTGAGCAATTTAGGGTCTTGCAGTATAGACCGAGGCTGAGCATTTTAGAGTCATGTAGTATGGATCAATGTAAAGCAATTTATGATCGTGAAGTATGGACCGAGGCAGAGCAGTTTAGGGTCAAGCATTATGGACGGTCATGCAGTATGGACCGAGGCTGAGCAGTTTAGATTCATGAAGTATGGATTGAGGCTGAGCAGTTTAGGGTCCTACAATATGGACCCAGGCTGGGCAGTTTAAGGTCATCCAGTATGGACCGAGGCTGTGTAGTTTAGGGTCATCCAGTATGGACCAAGGCTGAGCAGTTTAGCGTCATTCAGGATATATGGAGGTTGAGCTGTTTAGGGTCAAGAATTATTGACCGAGGCTGAGCACCTTAGGGTCATGCAGTATGGACCGAGGTTGAGGACATTAAAGTCATGCCGTATGGACGGAGGCTGAAAAGTTCAGTGTCATGCAATATGGACCGAGGCCGAGATGTTGAGGGTCTTGCAGTATGGACTGAGGCTGAGAACTATAGGGTCTTGCAGTGTGGACTGAGTCTAAGTGATTTAGAGTCATGCAATATGGACCGTGGCTGAGAAGATTAGGTCTTACAGTATGGGCCGAGGCTGAGAAATTAGAGTCATGCTGTGTGGACCGTTGCAAAGCAGTTTAGGGTCGTGTAGTATAGATCGAGGAAGAGCAGTTTAGGGTCAAGCAATAGGGATCAAGGCTGATTAGTTTAGGGTCCTGCAGTATGGACAGAGGTTGAGCAGTAGAGGGTCATGCAGTATGGATCGAGGCTAGGAAGTTTAGGGTCATGATGTATGGACTAAGGATTAGCAGTTTAGGGTCCAACAGTATGGACCAGGCAGCGCAATTTAGGGTCATCCAATATGGACCGAGGCAGAGCATTTTAGGGCCATGCAGTATGGATTGTGGCTGAGCAGTAAAGGGGCATGCAGTGTCGATCGAGGCTAAGTCGTTTAGGGTCATGTAGTATGCTCTGAGGTTGAAGAGTATAGGGTCATGGAGTATGTACTGAGGCTGAGCAGTTTAGGGTCATACAATACAGACCGAGACTGAGCCGTTTAGGGTCATGCAATATGGACCGACACTGAGCAGTTTAGGGTCATCAGTATGGACCGAGGCTGATGGCGTTAGGGCCGAGGTTGAGAAATTTAGGTTCATGAAATATGGATAGAGGCCGAGCAGTTTAGAATCATGCAGTATGGATTGAGGCTAAGCTGTTTAATGTCACGCAGTAAGGACCGAAGTTGAGCAGTTTAAGGTCCTGGAGTTTAACCATGGCTAAGCACTTAAGGGTCATGTAGTATGGAGCTAGGCAGAGATGTTTAGGGTCATGCAGTATTGACGAAGGCTGAGCGGTTTTGGGTCAAGCAATAATGACCGAGGCTGAGTAGTTTAGGGTCATGCAGTATAGACCCAGGCTGGGGACGTTAGGGTCATGCAATATGGCCTGAGGCTGAGCTGTTTTGTGTCAAGCAATATAGACCGAGGAGGTGATGTTTAGGGTCATGCGGTACGGATCGAGGCTGAGCAGTATTGGGTCTTGCAATGTCGATCGAGGCTAAGTAGTTTAAGGTCATGCATAATGGAACGAGATTGAGCAGTTTAGGGTTTTGCAAGATGGACTGAGGTTGAGCAGTTTACGATCACGCAATATGGACTGAGCCTGACCAGTTTAGAGTCATGCAGTATGGGCCGAGGCTGAGAAGTTTAGTCTCATGCAGTATAGATCGATGCTGAGCAATTTAGCATCCTACAGTATCGATCGAGGCAGAGCAATTAAGGTCATGTAATAAGGACCAAGGATGAGTAGTTTAAGGTCATACAGTTTAGATCGAGACTGAGTAGTATAAGACCTTCCTGTGTGGATCTAAGCTAAGTAGTTTAGCGTCATGCAATATGGACCGAGGCTGAGCAATTTAATCTAGTATGGATCGAGGCTGAGCAGTTTAGGGTCATGCAGTATGGACGAAGGCGGAGCAGCTTAGGGTCATGCAGTGTTGACGGAGGTTGAACAGTTTAGGGTTAAGCAATAATGACCGAGGCTGAGCAGTTTAGGGTCATGCAGTACGGACCGAGGCTGAGGACGTTAGGGTCATGCAGTTTGGACTGAGGCTGAGCTGTTTAGAGTCATGCAATATGGACCGAGGTTGAGATTTTTAGGGTCATGTTGTGCGGACCGAGGCTGAGCAGTAAAGCGTTTTGTTGTGTGGACCGAGGCTAAGTAGTTTAGGGTCATGCAGTATGGACCGAGGCTGAGCAGTTTAAGGTCCTACAGTATGGACCGAGGCTGAGCAATTTAGGGTCACGGACTATGGACAGAGGTTGACTAGTTTAGAGTCATGCAGTATGGACCGATGTAGAGAAGTTTAGGGTCATGTAGTATGGATCGAGGCAGAGTAGTTTAGGGTCAAGCAATATGGACCAAGGCTGAACAGTTTAGGGTCATGTAGTGTGGATGGAAGCTGAGCATTAGAGGTTCATGAAGTACGGAACGAGGCTGAGCAGTTTATGGTCATGAAGTATAGACTGAGGCTGAGTACTTTATGGTCCTACAGTATGAACCGGGAGGAGCAATTTAGGGTCATGCAATATGGACCGAGGTTGTGCAGTTTAGGGTCATGCAGTATGGACTGAGGGTGAGCAGTATAGTGTCATTCAGTGTCGACGGAGGCTAAGCAGTTTATAGTCATGCAATATGGACTCAGGCCGAGGAATTTAGGGTCATGCAGTATGGATCGACGCTGAGCAGTTAAGGGTCATCAAGTATGGGCCTAAGCTGAGCAGTTTAGGGTAATGCAGAATGGATCGAGGCATAACAACTTAGGGTCGTGAAGTATGGACACAAGCTGAGCATTTAGAGTAAAGAAGTATGGAGTGATGCGGAGCATTTTAGGGTCCTTTAGCAGTATGGACCAAGGCTGAGAAGTTTAAGGTCATGCTGTAAATATCTAGGCTGACTAGTTTAGGGTTCTGCACTACCGAGGCTGAGCAATTTAGGGTCATGTTTTATAGAGCAAGGATGAGTAGTTTGGGGGCATGCATTATGGACCCAGGCAGAGCCGTTTAGGGTCATGCAGTATGGACCCAGACTGAGTAGTTTAGGCTCATCCAATATGGACCGATGTTGAGTTGTTCAGGGTCACGCAGTATGGACCAAGGCTGAGCAGCATAGGGTCATACAGTAAGGACCGAGGCTGAGAACTTTAGGGGCATGCAGTATGGAACGAGGCCAAGCAGTTTAGGGTCCTACAGTCAGGACCAAGGCTCAGCAGTTTAAGGTCATGAAATATGGACCAGGACAATGCAATTAAGGATCATGCAAATATGGACCATGGTTGAGCAGTACACGGCCATGCAGTAAGGACCGATGGAGAGTAGTTTTGGGTCATGCATTTTGGATCGAGGATGAGTAGTTTAGTTACATGCAGTATGGACTGAGCCTAAGCCGTTTAGGGTCATGGAGTATTGACCAAGGCTTAACAGTTTTGGGTCATGCAGAATGGACAGAGACTGAGCAATTTAGGGCCATGCAAAATGGAAAGAGCGTGAGCAATTTATGGTCATGCAATATGTACCGAGGCCAAGCTGTTTACGGTCATGGAGTATGGATAGAGGTTGAGCAGTTTCGGCTCATGCAGTATGGATCGATGTTGAGCTGTTTAGGGTCATGCAGTATGGACTGAGGCTGAATAGTATAGGTTCATGCAGTGGGGTCTGAGGCTGAGCAGTTTAGGGTCCTACAGTATGGACTGAGGTAGAGATGTTTGGGTCATGCAATATGGACGAAGGATGTCCAGTTTAGGGTCACGCAGTATGGATCGAGGCTGACTAGTATAGAGTGATGCAGTAAGGACCAAGGCTGAGCAGTTTATGGTCCTACAATACGGACAGAGGTAGAGCAGTTTGGGATCATGCAACCGAGACTGAGTAGTTTAGGGTCATGCAGTATGGACAGAGCCTGAGCAGTTTAAGGTCATGTAGTGTGGACTTAGGCTGAGCAGTTTGGGCTCATGCAGTATGGACCGAGGCTAAGTAGTAGAGGGTCATGGAGTATGGATCGAAGCTGATCAGTTTAGGGTAATGGAGTATGGACAGAGGCTGAGAATTTTAGGGTCATGCAGTATGGACCGAGGCTAGGCAATTTAGGGTCATGCAGTACTGATCGAGGATGAGCAGTTTATACTCATGCGGTACGGACCAATGCTGTGCAGTTTAGGTCATGCAGTATGGACCGAGGCTGAACAGTTTAGGGTCATGCAGTATGGACCTATGCAGCGTAATTTAGGGTCTTGCAGTATGGACCGAGGAAGAGAGATTTAGGGTCATGTAGTATGGATTGAGGCTGAGTAGTAAAAGGTCATGAGTTAAGGACTGTGGCTGAGCAGTTTAAGGTCATGCAGTATGGAAAGAGCTTGAGAAATTTAGAGTCATGCAGTTTGGACCAAGGCTGAGAAGTTTAGGGCCATGCAGTATCGACCAGGGCTAAGCAGTTTAGGGTCATGTAGTTTGGATAGAGGCTGTGGAGTTTAGGGTCATGCAGTATGGACAGAGACTAAGCAGTTTACTTCCATGCAATATGGAGAGAGTTTGAGCGGTTTCGGGTCATGCAGTGCTAACCAAGGCTGAGCAGTTTAGGGTCATAGAGTATGGACTGAGGCTGAGCAATTTAGGGTCTTGCAGGATGCTGAGCAGTTTAGGATCATGCAGTATGGACAAAGAGCGATGTGTTTAGAGTCATGCAGTTTGGACCAAGGCTACACAGTTTAGGGCCATGCAGTGTGGACCGAGGCTGAGCAGTTTACGGTCATGGAGTATGGACCGAGGCCGAGCAGTTTAGGGTCATGCAGAATGGATAGAGACTGAGCAGTTTGAGGCCATGCAATATGGACCGAAGCTAAGCAGTTTTGGGTCATGCAATATGGATCGGGGCTGAACAATTAAACATCATGCAGTATGGACTTAGGCTGAGCAATTTAGGGTCATGCAATATGGATCGATGCCGATCAGTTTAGGGTCATGCAGTAAGGATCGAGGTTAAGCAGTTTATGGTCATGCAGTATGGACCGAGGCTGAGCAGTTTAGGGTCATCTGGTGTGGACCGAGGATGAGATGTTTAGGGTCATGTAGCATGGAGTAAGGGTGAGTAGTTTACGGTCGTGTAGTATGAACAGAGCCAGATCAGTTTGGGGTCATGTAGTATGGACCGAGGCTAAGCAGCTTTGTGCTCTGTAGTAAGGACTATTGTTGAGCAGTTGAGGGTCTTAAAGTATGGACCCAGGCAAAGCAGTTTTGGGTCATGGAGTATGGACCGAGGCCATGCAGTTTAGGGTAACGCAAAATGGACCGTGGCTGAACGGTTTAGGGGCATGCAGTATGGACCGAGGCTGAGCAAATTAGGGTCATGCAGTATGGGCCAAAGATGCGTTGTTTAGTGTCATGCAGTATGGACCGATGTTGAGTAGTTTAGCGTCATGCAGTATGGACCGAGGCTGAGCAAATTTGGGTCATGCAGCATGGACTTAGGATGCACATTTTAGTGTCATGTAGTATGCATTGATGCTGTACAATTTAGGGTCATGCAGTACGGACCGAGGCTAAGCAGTTTAGGGTTATGTAGTATGGACCGATGCAGAGTAGTTTAGGGTCCTCCAGTATGGACAGAGGCAGAGTAGTTTAGGGTCAAGCAATATGGACAGAGACTGAGCAGTTTAGGACATGCAGTAAGGACAGAACCTAAGCAGTTTCGGGTCATGCAGTAGGAACTAAGGAAAAGTGGTTTAGCAACATGCAGTATGGACTGAGGTTGAGGACGTTAGGGTGGTGCTGTATTGACCGAGGCTGCACGATTTAGGGTCATGCAATATGGACCTAGGTCGATTAGTTTAGGGTCATGCAGTATGGATCGGGGCTAAGCAGTTTAAGGTCATGTAGTTTGGACCGAGGCTGGACATTTTAGAGTAATGCAGTATGGACCGCGGGCGACCAGTTTAGGGTCATGCAATATGGACCGAGACTGAGCAATTTAGGGTCATGCAGTATGGACCTAGGATGGGCTGTTTAGTGTCTTGTAGTATGGATCGATGCTTAGCAGTTTAGGGTCATGCAGTATGGACCGAGGCTGAGCAGTATAGTGTCATGCAGTATGAACAGATGCAAAGTAGTTTAGGGTTCAGCGGTATGGACCGAGGCAGAGCGGTTTAGAGTCATGCCGTATGGACCGAGGCTGAGCAGTATAAGGACATGCAATATGGACCGAGGCTGAGCAGTATATAGACATGCAGTATGTACCGAGGCAGAGCAATCTAGGGTCCTACGGTATGGACCGAGGCAGAGAAGTTTCGGTTCATGCAATATGGACTGAGGCTGTGCAGTTTAGGGTCATGCAGTATGGATCGAGGCTGAGTTGTATAGGGTCCTGCAGTGTCGGCCGAGACTAAGTAGTTTTGGGTCATGCAGTACGGTTTAAGGCAGAGAAGTTTAGGATCATGCAGTATGGACCGAGGCTGAGCCGTTTTAGCTCAAGCAGTATGGACAGAGCCTGAGCAATTTAGAGTCATGCAGTATGGACTAAGGCTACGGAGTTTATTGTCATGCAGTATGGACCGAGGTTAAGGAGTTTAGGGTCATGGAGTATGGGCCAAGGCTGAGTAGTTTAGGGTAATGCAATATGAAACGAGGATGAAATGTTTAGGGTCATGCACTATGGACCGAGGCTGACCAATTTAGGGTCAGGTAGTATGAGCCGAGGATGAGCAGTTTAGTTTCATGCAACATGGACCGAAGCTAAGTGGTTTACGGTCATGCAGTATCGATCAAGGTTGAGCAGTTTAGGGTCTTGCAGTGTGGACCGAGGCTAGATAATTAAGGGTCATGTAGTATGGCGCAAGGCTGAGCAGTTTCGTGTCATGTAGTATGGACTGAGGCTGAGCAGTTTAGGGTCATAGAGTATGGACCGAGGTTGAGCTGTTTAGGGTCATGTTGTATGGACCGATGCTGAGCAATTTAGGATCATGCAGTATGGATAGAGCTTGAGCAGTTTAGAGTCATGCAGTTCGGACCAAGGCTACGCAGTTTAGGGCCTTGCAGTATGGACCGAGGCTAAGCAGCTTAGGGTCATAGAGCAGGACCGAGGTTGTGAAGTTTAGGATCATGCAGTATGCACAGAGACTAAGGAGTTTAGGGCCATGCAATATGGACCGAGGCTAAGTAATTTGAGGGTCATGTAGTACGGTCTGAGGATGAGCAGTTTACGGTCATGCAGTATGGATCGAGGTTTAGCAGTTTAGAGTTATACAGTAATGGATCGAGGCTGAAGCGTTTCGGGTGATGCAATATGGACAGAGGCTGAGTAGTTTTGATTTATACAATATGGATGATGGATGAGCAGGTTAGGGTCATGCAATATGGATCGAGGCTAAGAAGCTTAGGGTCATGCAAAATGGACCGAGGCTGAGGGCTTTAGGGTCGAGCTGTAAGGACCTAAGCTGAGCGATTTAAGATCATGCAATATGGACCATGGACGATCTGTTTAGGGTTACGCAGTATGGACCGAGGCTAAGCAGTTTAAGGGATTACAGTATGGACCGACGCTGAGTAGTTTAGGGTCCTGCAGTCTGGACAAAGGTTGGACAATTTAGGGTCATGTAGTATGGACCGAGGCTGAGCAGTTTAGGGTCATGCAGTATGAACCGATGTTGAGCAGTTTAGGGTCATGCTGTATGGACAGAGCTTGAGCCGTTTAGAGTGATGCAGTTTGGATCTAGGATCGACAGTTTAGGGCCATTCAGTATGGACCGAGGATAAGCAGTTTAGGGTCGTGGATTAGAGACCGAGGCTGAGCAGTTTTTGGTCATGCAGTATGGGAAGAAACTGAGTAGTTTAGGTCCATCCATTATGGACCGAGGCTAAGCAATTTAGGGTCGTGCAATATGGACTAAGGCAGAGCAGTTTAGCATCATGTAGTATGGTCTGGGGCTAAAGACGTTTGGGTCGTGCCGTATGGACCGAGGCTGAGCCATTTAGGGTCATGTAATATAGAAGGAGGCCGATTAGTTTAGGGTCATGCAGTATAGGCCAAGGCTAAGCAGTTTAAGGTAATGCAGTATGGACCAAGATTAGCAGTATAGGGTCCTGCACTCTGGACCGATGCTGAAGAATTTATGGTATGTAGTATGGAGTAGGGCTGAGCAGTTTAGGGTCATGCAGTATGGATCGAGGCAGAGCAGTTTAAGGTCAAGCTGTGTGGACCGAGGATGACAACGCAGTATGGACCGAGGTTGAGCAGTTTAGGGTCTTGTAATATGGGCAGTGCCTATCTAGTTTGGGGTCATCTAGTATGGACCGAGGCTGAGCAGTTTTGGGTCATGTAGTATGGACCGATGCTGAGCAGTTTAGGGTCCTACAGTATGGCTCAGGCAAAGTAGTTCAGGGTCATGGAGTATGGATCGAGCCTGAGCAGTTTAGGGTAATGCAGTATGGATTGTGGCTGAGCAGTTTGGGGTCATGCAGTATGGATCGAGGCTAAGCATTTTAGGGTCACGCAGTGCGGACCTAGGATGAATTGTTGAGTGTCATGTTGTATGGACCGAGGTTGAGTAGTTTAGGGTCATGTAGTACGGACCTAGGCTGAGAAGTATAGGGTCATGCAGTATGCACCGATTCATTGTAGTTTAGGGTTTTGCAGTATGGACAGTGGCAGGGCAGTTTAGGGTCATACAGTATGTACCAAGGCTGAGCAGGTTTGGGTCCATAGTTTGAGTTGACGCAAAAAATTTTAGGGTCCAGCAATATGGACCATGACCAAGCAGTTTAGGGTCATGCAGTATGGACCGAGCCTTTGTAGTTTAGTGTCATGCAGTAAGGATAGAGTTTGAGCAGTTTACAGTCATGCTGTAAGGACCGAGGTTGAGCAGTTTAGGGTCATACAGTGTAGGCCGAGGAAAAGAAGTTTAGGGTCATGCAATATGGATCGAAGCTGAGTAGTTTCGGGTTATGCAGTATGGACGGTGGATGAATAGTTTAGGGTCATGCAATATGGACTGAGGCTGCGTAGCTTAAGTTCATGTAGTATGAACCTAGGCTGAGGACGTTAGGGTCGTGCTGTAAGGACTGAGGCTGAGCAATTTAGGGCAATTCAATATGGACTGAGGCCGATCAGTTTAGGGTCATGCAGTATAGACCAAGGCTAAGCAGTTTAAGGTCATGCAGTATGGACCGGGGCTGAGCAGTTTAAAGTCCTGCAGTCAGAACCGAGGCTGGAGATTTAGGGTCATGTAGTATGGAGTAGGGCTGAGCAGTTTAGGGTCTTGTAGTATGGACCGAGGCTGAGGAGTTTGGGGTCATCCAGTGTGGACCGAGGATGATAAGTTTACAGTCATGCAGAATGGGCCAAGGCTGAGAAGTTTAGGGTCATGTAGTATGGTCAGAGCCTGATCTGTTTAGGGTCATGTATTATGGACCGAGGCTGAGCAGTTTTGGGTCATGTAGTGTGAACCGAGGCTAAGCAGTTTTGGGTCCTACAGTGTGCCCCAAGAAAAGCAGTTTAGGGTCATGGAGTACGGATCCAGGCTGAGCAGTTTAGGGTAATGCAGTATGGACCGTGGTGGAACAGTTTGGGGTCATGCAGTACAGACCGAGGCTGAGCAATTTAAGGTCACACAGTACGGACCTCGAATGAGTTATTTAGTGTCAAGCAGTATGGATCGAGGCTGAGTAGTGTAGGGTCATGTAGTACGGACCTAGGCTGAAAAGTTAAGGGTCATGCAGTATGGACCGATTCAGAGTACTTTAGTGTCCAGCAGTATGGACCATGGTAGGGCAGTTGAGGGTCATACAATATGTAACAAGGCTGAGCAATTTGGGTCCTATAGTTTGGACGGAGGCAGCGAAGTTTAGGATCATACAATATGGACTAAGACCAAGCAGTATGGACCGAGCCTATGTAGTTTAGGGTCATGCAGTACGAACTGAGTTTGAGCAATTTACAGTCATGCTTTATGGACCGAGGTTGAGGAGTTTAGGGTCATATAGTATGGACCGAGGTAGAAGACTTTAGGGTCATGCAATATGGATCGAGGCTGAGTAGTTTCGGGTTATGCAGTATGGAAGGTGGATGCACAGTTTAGGGTCATGGAATATGGACTGAGACTGAGTAGTTCATGCAGTATTGAACGAGGCAGAAGCCTAACTCGTTTAGGGTCACATTGTATGGACTGAGGTTGAGCAGTTTAGGGTCATGCAGTATGGACCGAGGCTGAGCTGATTAGGGTCATGCAGTGTGGACCAACGCTATGTAGTATAGGGTCATGCAGTAAGGACCGAGGTAGAGCAGTTTAAGGACATGTAGTATGGACAGTGGCACCGCAGTTTAGGGTCCTGCAGTATGGAACAAGGAAGAGCAGTTTATGGTCATGCAATATTGACCAAGGTCGTGCAGTTTAGTGTCGTGCAGTATGGACCGAGGCCGAGCAGTATAAGGTCGTGCAGTAAGGACCGAGGCTGGACTGTTTAGGGTCATGCAGTATGGAAGGAGGCTGAGCAGTTTAGGGTCCAATAGTATGGATCGACGCAGAGCAACTTAGGATCATGCAATATAGACAGAGGCTGAGCAGTTTAGGGTTGTGCTGTACGGACCGAGGCTGAGCAGTTTAGGGTCATGCTGTACGGACCGAGGCTGAGCAGTTTAGGGTTTTATAGTATGGGCCGATGTAGAGCAGTTTAGGGTCATGCAATATTGACTGAGGCTGAGCAGTTTAGGGTCGTGCAGTATGGACTGAGGCTGAGCAGTATAGTGTCATGCAGTGTGGACCTAAGCTAAGTTCTTATGCTCATGCAGTACGGACCAAGGTTGAGTAGTATTGGGTCATGCAGTGTGGACCTAGACGAAATGGTTTAGGGTCATGCATGGTGGAAAGAGCTTGACAAGTTTAGAGTCATGCATTATGGACCGAAGCTGAGTAGTTTAGGGTCATGTACTATGGACGGAGGAGGATCAGTTTAGGGTCATGCAGTATGGACATAGGCTGAGCAACTTTGGGTCATGTAGTATGGATCGAAGCAGAGCAGTTTAGGGTCATCCAGTCTGGACAGAGGCTGAGTTTAGGGTCATGCAGTATGGATCGATGCTGAGTCGTTAAGGGTCAGGCAGTATGGACCGAGGCTGAGTAGTTTAGAGTCCTGCAGTATGGACCGAGGCAGAGCAGTTTGGGGCCTTGCAATATGGACCAAGGCTGTGCATCTTAGGGTCACGCACTATGGATCGAGGCTGAACAGTAAAAGGTCATGCAATAAGGATCGAGGCTTAGCAATTTAGGGTCATGCGTTATGGAATGAGGCTGAGCAGTTCAGGGTCCTATAGTATGGACCGAGGCAGAGCAGTTTGGGGTTGTGCAGTATGGACGGAGCCTGGGCAATTTAGCATCATGCTGTATGGACCGAGGCTGAGTAGTTTAGGGCCATGATGTACGGACCGAGGCGAAGTAGTTTAGGGTCATGGAGTATGGACCGAGGTTTAACAAATTAGGGTAATGCAGTGTGGACTAGGCTGCGCAGTCTAGGGTCATGCAGTAATGATCGAGGTTAAGCAAATTATCGTAATCCTGTAGGGACCGAAGATGAGTTGTTTAGTGTCACGCAGTATGGACCGAAGCTAAATAGTTTAGGGTCATGCAGTTTTGATCGAGGCTGAGCAGTTTGAGGTCATGCAAAATGTACTGATGAAGAGCTGTTTAGGGACCTGCAATATGCACCGAGGCAGAGCAGTCTAGGGTCAAGCAATATCGACCAAGGCTGAGCAATTTAGGGTCATGCAGTATGGACCGAGGCTGAGCAGTGTAGGGTCATGAAATATGGACCGAGGATGAGTTGCTTTGGGTCATATAGTATGGACCGAGGCCGAGCAGTTTCAAGTCATACAGTATGACTCGAGCCAGCGCATTTTAGGGTCATGATATATGGACTGAGGCTGAGCAGTTTAGGGTCATGCAGTATGAATCGAGGCTGAGCAATATAGGGTCATGCGGTGTGGATCGAGACTAAGAATTTTTGGATCATGGAGTATGGACCGAGGCTAAGCAGTTTAGGGTATTGCAGTATGGACCTAGGATAAGCAGTTTAGTGTCACGCAATATGGATCGATGCTGAGCAGTTTAGGGTCAAACAGTATAAACCAAGGCTGAGCAGTTTAAGGTCATGCAGTACAGACTGATGCAGAGTAGTTTTGGGTCAAGCAATATGGACCTAGGCTAAGAAGTTTAGGATCATGCAGTATGGACCGAGGTGGAGCAGTATAGGGTCATGCAGCGTGGACCGAGGCTAAGTTGTTTAGGGTCATTCAGCAAGGACTGAGGCTAAGCCGCTAAGGGTCATGTAGTATGGACCGAGGCTGAGCAGTTTAGGATCATACGGTATCGACCAAGGCTAAGCCGTTAAAGGTTAGACAATATGGATGGTGGCTGAGCAGTTTAGGGTCATGCAATATGGATCGGGGCAGAGCAATTTATGGTCCTGCAGTATAGACCGAGGCTGAGGACATTAGGGTTGTGGTGTATGGACCGAGGCTGAGCAATTTAGGGTCATGCAATATGGATCGAGGTCGTGTAGTTCACGGTCATGCAGTATGGACCGAGGCTAAGCAGGTTAAGGTCATGCAGTACAGACTAAGGACGAGCAGTTTGGAGTCCTTCTGTCTGGACCAAGGATGAGCAATTTTGGGTCATGCAGTATGGACCAATGCAGAGCAGTTTAGGGTCATGCAGTTTCGATCGAGGCTGACTAGTTTAGGGTCAGGCAGAATGGACCGATGCAGAGCAATTTAGGGACCTGCAGTATGGACCGAGGCTGAGCAGTATAAGGTCATGTAGTATGGATCGAAGCTGTCCAGTTTATGGTCAAGCAGTATGGACAGAGCCTGACCAGTTTAGGGTCATGCTGTATGGACTGAGGCTGAGCAGTTTTGGGTCATGTAGTATGGACTGATGCAGAGCAGTTTTGGGTCCCGCAGTTTGGACTGAGGCAGAGCAATTTAGGGCCAAGCAATATGGACTAAGGCTAAGTAGTTTATGGTCATGCAGTATGGGCCGAGGCTGAGCAGTATAGGGTCATGCAGTTTGAACAGAGGCTGAGATGTTTAGGGTCATGTATTACAGACCACGGCCGAGTTTAGGGTCCTATAGCATGGACCGAGGCAGAGCAATTTAGGGTCATTGAATATGAACTGAGGCTGAGCAGTTCAGGGTCATGCAGTATGGACCGAGGCTAAGAAGTATAGGGTCATGCAGTGTGTACCGAGGCTAAGTAGTTTAGGTTCATCCGGTAAAGGCTGAGCCTGAGCAATATAAGGTCAAGCAGTATGGACTGAGGCTGAGCAGTTTAGCGTCATACAGTATGGATCGAGGTTGAGCAGTTTGGAGTCTTGCAATATAGACCGAGGCTGAGCAGTTTCGGGTTATGCAGTATGGACTGAGGCTGAACAGATTAGGGTCATGCATTATGGACCGAGGCTGAGCAGTTTAGGGTCATGTTGTATGGACTGAGGCTGAACAGATTAGGGTCATGCATTATGGATCAAGGCTGAACAATTTACGAACATGCAGTAGGGACCGAGGCTGAGCAGTTTAGGGTCTTGCAGTCTGGGCCGAGGTTAAGCAACTTATGTTCATGTAGTATTTTGTAAGGCTGAGGTATTTTGGGTCATGCAGTCTGGACCAAGGCTGAGCTATTTAGGGTCATAGAGTGTGGACCTAGACGGAGCAGTATTAGGTAATGCAGTTTGTGCCGATGATGAGCAGTTTAGGGTCAAGCAATATGAACCATCGCAGAGCAGCTTAGGGTCATGCAATATGAACCAAGGCTGTCAAGTTTAGGGTCATGCAGTACGAACCGAGGGTGAGCAATTTAGGGTCTTGCAGTAAGGAGTGAGGTTGAGCAGTTTGGTCATGCATTATAGAAGGACGTTGAGCAGTTGAGGGTCGTATTGTATGGAACAAGGCAGAACAGTTTAGGATCATGAAATATGGGCCGAGGCTTAGCAATTTAGGGTCTTGCAGTATGGAAAGAGCCTAAACAGTTTAGGGTCATGCATTATCGACCGAGGCTGAGAAGTTAATGGTCATGTAGTATGGACTGAGGCTGAGCAGTTTAGGGTCATCGAGTATGGATCGAGGATGAGCAGTTTTGGGTTATGCAGTATAGACCGAGGCTGAGCAATTTAGGATCATACGTTATGGATAGAGACTGAGCAAATTAGGATCATGTAGTATGAACTGAGGATGAGCAGTTTACGGTCATGGACTAGAGACCAAGACTGAGCAGTTTTGGGTCATGCAATATGGACCGAGGCTGAGTGGTTTTGGGTCATCCAGTAGGGACAAAGTTTGAGCAATTCAGGGTCATGCAGTATGGACCGATGTTGAGAAGTTTAGGGTCATGCAGTATGGAACGAGGCTGAGCAGTTTAGGATTTTACATTATGGACTGAGGCTGAGCAGTTTGGGGTCATGCAGTGTGGACCGACGCTAAGCCGTATAGGGTTATGCAGTGTGGACTGAGTTTAAGTAGGTTAGGACCATACAGTACGGACTGAGGCTGACCAGTTTAGGGTCATGCAGTATCTACCGAGGCTGAGGATTTTAGGATCATACGGTATGAATAGAGGCTAGGCACCTTAGGGTCAGGCAATACAGACCGAGGCTGATCAGTTTCGGGTTTTGCAGTATGAATGGTGGCTGCGCAATTTAGGGTCATGCAATATGAACCGAGGCTGAGTACTTTATGGTCATGCGGTATGGATCGAGGCTAAGGAGTTGGGGTTGTGCTATATGGATTGAGGCTGAGCAATTTAGGGTCACGCAATATGGACTGAGGCCAAGCAGTCCAAGGTCATGCAGTACGAACAGAGTCTGAGTAGTTTGGGATCATTCAATAGACTGAGGAGTTTAGGGTCATCCAGTATGGACCGAGGCTAAGCAGTTTAGGGTCATGGAATATGAACCGAGGCTGAGCTGTTTAGGATATTGCGATATGGACCGAGTCTAAGAAGTTTAGGGTCATGCAGTACGGACCGAAGTTGAGCAATTGAGGGTAATGTTGTATGGACCGAGGATGAGCAGTTGAGTGTCATTTAGTGGGGAACAATGCTGAGCAGTTTAGGGACATGCTGTGTGAACCGAGGCTGATCAGTTTAGGGTCATGCAGTATGGACCGATGCAGTGGAATTCAAGGTCCTGCGGTATGGTCCGTGGAAGAGAAGTTTAGGGTTAAGCAATATGAACCATGGCTGAGCTACTTAAGGTCATGTTGTATGGACCGAGCAGTGTAGGGTCAAGTAGTATAGACCGAGGCTGAACAGTTTAGGGTCATATAGGTTGGACGGAGGCCAAGCTGTTTAGGGTCCTACAGTATGGATTGAGATAGAGAAATTTAGGGTCATGCAATATGGACTGAGGCTGAGCATGTTAGGGTCATGCAGTACAAACTGAGGCTGAGCAATATAGGGCCATGCAATGTGGAACGAGGCTAAGCAGTTTAGGGACATAGAGTATGAACCGAGGTTGAGAAGTTTAGGGTAATGCAATAAGGACCGTGGCTGAGCAGTTTAGGGTCATGCAATATGGACCGAGGCTAAACAATTTAGGGTCATGCAGTATGGATCGAGGATGAGCAGTTTAGTGTCATGCAGTATGAACCGATGTTGAGCAGTTTAGGGTCATGCAGTATGGACCGAGGCTGAGCAGTTTAGGGTCCTGTAGTATGGACCGAGGCAGTGCAGGTTTTGGTCAGGCAATATGGACTAAGGCTGAGTAGTTTAGGGTTATGCAGTATGGATCGAGGGTGAGCAGTATAGGGTCATGCAGTGTGGACTGAGGTTATGTAGTTTAGGGTCACACAGTACGGACTGCAGCTGAGCAGCTTAGGGTCATGCAGTATGTCTCGAGGCGGAGAAATGTAGGATCATGCGGTATGGACCAGGGTCATGCAATATGGACCAAGGCAGAGCAGTTTCGGGTTATGCAGCATGAAAGGTGGCTGAGTAGTTTAGGCTCATGCAATATGGACCACGGCTGACTAGTTTATGGTCATGCGGTATGGACCAAGGTTGAGGAAGTTAGGGTCGTGCTGTATGGATCGGGGCTGAGCAATTTAGGGTCACGCAATATCGACCGAGGCCAAGCAGTTCTGGGTCATGCAGTATGAACTGAGGTTGAGCTGTTTTGGTTCATGCAGTATGGACTGAGGAAGAGCAGTTTGGGGTCATGCAATATGGACCAAGAATGTGCAGCTTAGAGTCATGTAGTACAGATCGAGGCTGAGCAATATACGGTCATGCAGTTTGGACCGAGGTTGAGCAGTTTAGCGTCATGCATTATGGAAAGATGCTGAATAATTTTGGGTCATGTAGTATGGAGTGAGACAGAGCAATTTAGGATCATGCAATATGGACCGAGGTTAAGCAGTTTGGGGTCATGCAGTATGGACAAAATCAGAGCAGCTTAAGGTCATGCAGTATGGACCGAGGCTGAGGAGTTTAGGGTCATGTTGTATGGACCGAGGCTAAACAACTTAACGCCATGGAATATGGACTGAGGCTGAGCAGTTTAGGGTAATGCAATATGGACCGAGGCTGAGAGGTTCAGGGTCTTGCAGTATGGTCCGAGGTTGAACAATTTAGGGTAATACAGTATGGATCAAGAATGAGCAGTTTAGTGTCATGCAGTATGGAACAATGCTGAGATGTTTTGGGTCATGCCGTGCGGACCGAGGCTGAGCAGTTTAGGATCATGCAGTATGGACCGATGCAGTGCAGTTTAGGGTCCTGCGGTATGGATCAAGGCCGAGAAGTTTGGGGTCAAGCAATATGGACCATGGCTGAGCAATTTAAGGTCATGCTGTATGGACCGAGGGTGAGCAGCCTAGGGTCATGCAGTATGGACCAAGGCTAAGCAGTTTAGGGTTATATAGTATAGACAGAGGCCGAGCTGTTTCGGTCCTACAGTATGGACTGAGGAAGAGAAGTTTAGGGTACTGAGGTTGAGAGGTTTAGAGTCATGCAGTATGGATCGAGGCTGAGCAGTATAGGGTCATGCAATGTGGATCGAGGCTAAGTAGTTTAGGGTCATGGAGTCTGGACTTACGCTGAGCAGTTTAGGGTAATGCAATAAGGACCGTGGCTGAGTGGTTTATGGTCATGCAAAATGGACTGAGGCTGAGCAATTTAGGGTCATGTAGTATGGATCGAGGATGAGCAGTATACTGTCATGCAGTAAGGACCGATGTTGAGCAGTTTAGGGTCATGCAGTATGGACCCAGGCTGGGCAGTTTAAGGTCCCGCAGTATGGACCAAGGCAGAGCAGTTTTTGGTCAAGCAATATGGACCAAGGCTGAGTAGTTTAGGGTCATGTAGTATGGACTAAGGCTGAGCAGTATAAGGTCTTGCACTGTGGACCGAGGTTAAGTAGTTTAAGGTCATACAGTACGGACTGAGGCAAAGCAATTTAGGGTCATGCAGTATGTGCCAAGGCTAACCAGTTTAGGATCATATGGTAATGACTGAGGCTGAGCAGTTTAGGGTCATGCAATATGGACCGAGGCAGAGCAGTTTTGAGTTATGCAGCGTGGAAGGTGGCTGAGCAGTTCAAGCTCATGCAATATGGACCGAGGCTGAGCCCTTTATGGTCATGCGGTATGGACCGAGGCTGAGGAAGTTAGGGTTGTGCTGTATGGACCGAGGCTGAGCAATTTAGGGTCACGCAATATGGACCGAGGCCAAGCAGTTCAGGGTCAGGCAAGACCAACTAAGACAGAGCAGTTTTGGGTCATGCAGTGTGGACCCATGCAGAGCAGTTTTGGGTCATACAATAAGGGCCGAGGCTATGCAATTTGGGGTCCTATTGTATGGACCGAGGCTGAGCATTATAGGGTCGTGCAGTAAGGACCGAGGCTAAGCAGTTTAGGGTCATGCATTATGGAAGCAAGCTGAGCAGTTTAGGGTCCTATAGTATGGATTGAGGCAGAGCAGTAAAGGATCGTGCAATAAGGACCGAGGCTGAACAGTTTAGGATCGTGCAGTAGGGACAGAGCCTGACCAGTTTAGGGTCATGCGGTATGGTCCGAGGCTGAGCAGTTTAGGGTCATGCAGTATGGGTCGAGGCTAAGCAGTTTAGGGTCATGGAGTATGTACCAAGACTGAGCAGTTTAGGGTAATACAATAATGACCGGGGCTGAGCAGTATTGAGTCTTGCAGTATAGACCGAGGCTGAGCAATTTAGGGTGATGCAGTCTGGACCAAGGATGAGAAGTTTAATGTCATGCACTACGAACCGATGCTTAGCAGTTTCAGGTCATGCGATGTGTAGGGTCATGAAATATGGACCAAGGCTGAGCAATTCAGGATCATGCATTATGAACCGTTGTAGAGCAATTTAGGGTCCTGCTGTATGGACCGAGGCAATGCAGTTTAGGGTTATGATGTATGAACCAAGGCTGAGCAGTTTAGGGTTTTACAATATTGACCGAGGCTGAGCAGTTTTGGGTCATGCAGTGTGGACCGAGGCTGAGCAGTATATGGTCACGCTGTATAGACCGAGGCTGTGCAGTTTAGGGTCATGCAGTATGGACAGAGCCTGACCAGTTTAGGTTCATGCATTATGGACCAAGGCTAGGCAGTTTAGGGTCATGTAGTATGAACTGAGGCTGCGCAGTTTAGGGTCATGGAGTAGGGACCAAAGCTGAGCAGTTTTTTATCATGCAGTATGGACCGAGGATGAGCAGTTTAGGGTCATGTAGTATGGACCGATGCAGTGTAGTTTAGGGTCTTGCGGTATGGACCGAGGCAGAGACGTTTAGGGTCAAGCAATATGGACCATGGCTGAGAAATTTAAGGTCTTGCAGTATGGACCGACGCTGAGCAGTGTAGGGTCATGCAGTAACAACAGAGGCTAAGTAATTTAGAGTCATACAGTATGGACCGAGGCCGAGCTATTTAGGGTCCTTCAGTATGGACTGAGGCAGAGACGTTTAGGGTCATGCAATATGGATTGAGGCCGAGCAATTTAGAGCCATGCAGTATGGATCGAGGCTGAGCAGTATAGGGTCATGCAATGCAGACCGAGCCTAAGTGGTTTAGGGTCATGGAGTATGGACGCAGGTTGAGCAGTTTAGGGTATTGTAATAAGGACATTGGCCGAGCAGTTTCGGGTCATGCAGTATTGACCGACTCTGAGCAATATAGGGTAATGCAGTGTGGACCGAAGATGAGTAGCTTAGTGTTGGGTCATGCAGTGTGGGCCGTGGAAGAGAAGTTTAGGGTCATCCAGTATTGACTGATGCAGTGCAATTTAGGGTTCTTCCGTATGGACTGAGGCAGAGAAGTTTAGGGTCAAGCAATATGGACCAAGGCAGAGAATTTTAAGGTCATGCAGTAGGGACCGAGGTTGAGTGGTGTAGGGTCATGCAGTATGGACCGAGGCTGAGAAGTTTAGGGTCATACGGTATGGACCGAGGCTGAGCCGTTTACGGTCATGCAATATGGACCGAGGCTGAGCAGTTTTTGGTTATGCAGTATGGACGATGGCTGAGCAGTTTAGTGTCATGTGATATGGATCAAGGCAGAACAGTTTAGGGTCATGCACTATGGACCTCGGCTGAGGATGTTAGGGTCGTGCTATATGGACCGTTGCTGAGCAATTTAGGGTCGTGCAATATGGATGTTTAGGGTCATGCAGTATGGATCGAGGCTAAGAAGTTTATGGCCATGCATTATGGAGCGAGGTTAAGCAGTTTACATCCCGTAGTCTTGATCGAGGCTGAGCAATTTAGGGCCATGTAGTATGGAGCAAGGTTGAGCTATTTAGATTCTCGCAATATTGATCGAGGCTGAGCTGTTTAGGGTCATGCAGTGTGGACCGTGGCTGAGCAGTATTGGGTCATGCAGTATGGACCGAGGCTCAGCAGTTTAGGGTCAAGCAGTATGGACAAAGCCGGACCAGTTTAGGGTCATGCAGTATGCGGTCATACAGTATGGACCGATGCAGAGTAGTTTAGGGTCCTACAGTATGGATCGAGGAAATGCATTTTAGGGTCAAGCATTATGATCCAAAACCCCGCAGTTTATGGTCATGTAGTTTGGACCGAGGCTGAGCAGTATTGTGTCATGCAGTATGGACCGAGGCTGAGCAGTTTAGGCCCATTGACAGAGAAAGAGCAGTTTAGGGGCCTAAAGTATGGACCGAGGAGGAACAGTTTAGGGTCATGCAATATGGACTGAGGCTGAGCAGTTTAGGGTCATACAGTATGGACCGAGGCTGAGCAGTTTAGGGTCATGCAGTGTTGACTGAGGCTAAGTAGTTTAGGGTCATGCAGTACGGACTAAGCGCAGTTTACGGTCCTGCAATATGGAACGAGGCTGAGCAGTTAAAGGTCATCAAGTGCGGACCAGGGCTAAGTAGTTTAGGGTCATGCAATATGGACCGAGGCTCAACAGTTTCGGGTTATGCAGTATCGATGAAGGATGAACAATTTAGGGTCATCCAATATGGATCGAGGCTGAGCAATTTTGGGTCATGCAATTTGGACGAACGCCAAGCAATTTAGGGGTATGCAGTATGGACACAGGCAAAGCCGTTTGAGGTCATGCAGTATGGACCGAGGCTGAGCAGTTTAGGGTCCTGCAATCTGGACCGAGGCTAAGCAGTTTAGTGTCATGTTGTATGGACTGAGGCTGAGCAATTTAGGGCCAAGAAATATGGACGTAGGAAGAGCAGTTTAGTGTCATGCAGTATGGACAGATGCTGAGCAGTTTAGGGTCATGCAGTATGGATAGAGGTTGAGCAGCTTAGGGTCATGAAGTATTGACCAAGGCTGAGCAGTTTCGGGTCATGCAGTGGGAACCGAGGCTGAGCAATATAGGGTACTGCATAATAGACCAAGGCTGAGCAGTTTGGGGTCATGCAGTATGGAAAGAGCCTGAGCAATTTAGGTTCATGCTTTATGCCCTGAGGCTGAGCAGTTTAGGGTCATGTAGTATGGACTGAGACTGAGCAGTTTAGGGTCATGGAGTGTGGACCGAGGAAGAGCAGATTTGGGTCATGCAAAATGGACCGAGACTGTGCAGTTTAGGGCCATGCAGTACGGACCGAGGCTGAGCAGTTTAGAGACATGCAGTATGGACTAATGCTGAGCAGTTTAGGGTCATGCACTATGGATTGAGGCTGAGCAGTTTAGGGTCCTGCAGTATGGATCGAGGTAGAGCAGTTTAGGGTCATGCAACATGGACCAAGGCTGAGCAGTTTAGGGTCATGCAATATTGACTAAGGCTGAGCAATCTGGGGTCATGCTGTAAGGACCGAGGCTGAGTAGTTTAGGGTCTTACAGTAGGAGGCTGAGCAGTTTAGGGTCCTACAGTATGGATTGAGGCAGAGTAGTTTAGCGTCATGCAATATGGATCGAGACTGAGCAGTTTTGGGTCATGCAGTATAGATAGAGCTTGTGCAGTTTAGGGTCATGCAGTTTGGACCAAGGCTGAGCAGTTTAAAGTCATGCAGTTTGGACCGAGGCTCAGCAGTTTAGGGTCATGGAGTATGGTCTGAGGCTGAGCAGGTTTGGGTCATGCAGTATGGATAGAGACTGTGCAGTTTACGGCCATGCAATATGGACAAAGCCTAAGCAGTTTTAGGTCATGCAGTATAGACAGATGCTGAGCAGTTTAGGGTCATGGAGTATGGACCGAGGCTGAGCAGTTTAGGGTCATCCAGTATGCACCCAGGTTGAGCAGTTTAGGGTCATGCAGTATGGACCGGGGCTAAGTTGTTTAAGGTCTGCACTATGAACCGAGGCTGAGCAGTTTAGGGTCCTACAGTATGAACCGAGGCAGAGCGGTTTATAGTCATCCAATATGGACGAAGGCAGTGTAGTTTAGGTGAGCAGTACAGAGCCATACTGTAAGACCGAGGCTGAGCTTCATAGGGTCATGCAGTATGGAAGGAGGCTAAGGAGTTTAGAGTCCTATAGTATGGACCGAGGCAGAGCAGTTTAGGATCTTGATGCAGAATGGACAGAGCCTGAGAAGTTTAGGGTCACGCAGTATTGACCGAGGCTGAGCAGTTAACGGTCATACAATATGGACCAAGGCCAAGCAATTTAGGGTCATGGAGTGTGGACCGAGGCTGAGCAGTTTAAAGTAATGTAGTATGGACCGAGGCTGATCAATTTAAGGTCATGCAGTATGGACCGAGGCTAAGCAGTTTCAGGTCATGCAGTATGGACCGAGGCTAAGCATTTTAAGGTCATGCGGTATGGACGTAGGCTAAGTCATTTAGGGTCATTCAATATGGATCGAGGCTAAGCAATTCAGGGTCACACAGTGTGGACCGAGGCTGAGAAATTTAGGGTCATGTAGTATGGACCGAGGCTGAGCAGTTTATTGTCATGCAGTAGAGACCAAGGCTGAGTAGTTTAGGGTCATGCAGTGTGGATCAAGGCAAAGAAGTATAGCGTCATGCATTGTGGACTGAGGTTGAGCTGTTTAGGGTCATGCAGTATGGACCGAGGCTGAGCAATTTAGGGTCATGCAGTATAGACCAAGGATGAGCAGTTTAGAGTCATGGAGTATAGGCCGAGGCTGAGCAATTTAGGGTCATGCAGTATGGACCGAGGCTGACCTGTTTAGGGTCACGCATTATGGATCGAGTCTGAGTGGTTTAGGGTCATGCAGTATGGATCGAGGCTGAACAGTTTAGAGTCATGCTGTATACCCCGAGGCTAAGCAGTTTAAGGTCATGCAGTATGGACCGAGGTTGAGAAGTTAGGGTTCTGCAGTATGGATCGAGGCTGAGAAATTTAGGGTCATGTAGTATGGACCGAGGCTGAGTAGTTTAGGGTGATGCATCAGAGACCGAGGCTGAGAAGTTTAGTGCACATGCACACCGCGCGTGCGCAACTCTACTCATTTGATTTCTGTGAAATTCGTGCTTCTTTTTACGCGCAATTGTGGCGGCTAGTGCACCATTGTTCACCCTACTATTTTCCCCATGTTCACCCAAACACATTCGCAATAAGTGCCACCAAATTGCCCTCCGTAGAAGTTTAGTGCACATGCAAACCGCACACGCCTAACTAAACGTGGGCGATTCGTGCAAAAAGCGTGCAATTTTTTCCCTTGCAAATGTGGCGGCATATGTACAATTGTGCACCCTACTATTTGCCGCACATTCCCTCAAATAAGTGCGCAAGAAGTGCCGCCAAATTGCCCTTCGTTAGAAGTTTAGTGAACATGCGTACCGTACGACTATAACTCAACGCGTGCGATTTGAGCGTAAACTGTGCCACTTTTTTGTGCACAATTGTGGCGACTTGAACTCTACTATTTGCCCCACATTCTCGCAAACACGTGCACAAGAAATGCCACCACAATGCCCTCCGTACGAAGTTTAGCGCACATGCGCACAGTGCGCGCTCAACTCAAGATGTGCGATTCGCATGAAAACCGTGCTAATTACTTGCACGCAATTGTGGCGGCTGGTGCAAATATGTGCACCCTACAATTTTCCCTAGGTTGCCCCAAATACATGCGCAAGAAGTGCCACCAAATTGTCCTTTGTACGAAGTATAGTGCACATTCGTACCACATGCACGTAACTCAATGCGTGCGATTCGCTTGAAACCGTGTCATTTTTTGGAGCGCAATTGTGTCGGCTTGTGCACAATTTTGCACCTTACTATTTCCCTCACGTTTCCCCAAACACGTGCACACCAAATTGCTCTTTGTACGAAGTTTAGTGCACATGCGCACCGTGCTCGCTCAACTCAACGCGTGCGATTTACACGAAAATCGTGCTGGTTTTTTGCGCAACATTGTGGCGGCTTGTGCACAATTGTGCACCCTCCTATTTCCCCCACGTTCTCCCAAACACGTATGCCAGAAGTTCCACCAAATCGTCCTCCGCACGAAGTTTAGTGCACATCAGTGCCGCACGAGCTCAACTCAACCTGTGATATTCGCTCGAAAACCGTTCTGTTTTTTTGTGCTCAATTGTGGCAGCTTGTGTACAATTGTGCACCCTACTATTTGCCCAATGTTCCCCCAAACACGTACGCAAGAAGTGCCTCCATATTACCCTCCGTAGAATTTTAATGCACATGCGAACCGCGCATGCTCAACTCAATGTGTGTGATTCGAGCAAAAATCGTGCCTTTTTTTTCCACGCAATTGTGGCAGCTAGGGAAGAATTGTGCACCCTACTATTTGCCCCATGTTCCCCCAAACACATGCGTAAGAAGTTCCACCAAATTTCCCTCCGTAAGAAGTTTAGTGCACATGTGTGCCGCGCGCGCTCAACGCAACGCGTGCGATTTACACGAAAACCGTGACGATTTTTTACGCGCAATTGTGGCGGCATGTGCACTATTTTGCACCCTACTATTTACCCCACGTTCCCCCAAACAAGTGCGCAAGAAGTTCTGCCAAATTTCCCTTCATAAGAAGTTTAGTGCACATGCGCACCGTGCGACCTCGACGCAACACGTGCAATTTGAGCGAAAACTGTGCCATTTTTTTGCACACAATCGTGGCGACTTGTGCACAATTGTGCACTCTCCTATTTGCCCATAGTTCCCGCAAAAACGTGGGTAAGAAGTGCCAGAACAATGCCCTCCGTACGAAGTTTGGTGCACATGCGCATCGCACGTGCTCAACTCAATGTGTGAGATTCGCGCAAAAACCGTGGCGTTTATTTGCGCACAATTGTGGTGGCTTGTGCACAATTGTGCACCCTCCCCACGTTCCGAAAAAACATGTACAAGAATTTCCCAAGAAGTGCCACTAAATTTCCCTCTATACAAATTTTAGTGCAGTTGCGCACCGCGCGTGCTCAACTCAATGCGCTCGATTCGGGTGAAAACCGTGCCTTTTTTGCATGCAATTGCGGCGGCTTGTGCACAATTTTGCACCCTACTTTTTGTCCCAGGTTCCCCCAAACACATGCGCTAGAAGTTCCACCAAATTGCCCTCCGTCCGATGTTTAAAGCACATACGTACTGGATGCGCTCAACACAACGTGCGCGATTCATGCGAAAACCGTGTCATTTTTTAGCGCACAATTTTGTCGACTTGTACACAATTGTGCACCTTACTATTTCCCTCACATTCCCTCAAACATGTGCGCACGAAGTGCCACCAAATTGTCCTCCGTATTTAGTTTAGTGCACATGTGTACCACGCGTGCTCAACTCAATGTGTGCGATACGCATGAAAACCGTGCCATTTTTTTACGTGCAATAGTGGCGGCTTCTGCACAATTGTGCTCCCAACTATTTGTCCCACGTTCCCCTAAACAGGTACACAAGAAGTATCGCAAAATTGCCCTCCATACGAAGGTTAGAGCACAAGCGCATCGCGCTCGCTCAACTCAACGCGAGAGATTCGCGCTAAAACCTTGCCAATTTTTTACACGCAATTGTGGCGGCTTGTGCACAATCATGCACCCTACTATTTGCCCCATGTTCCCCCATACATATGTGCTAAATGTGCCACCAAATTGCCCTCTGTACGAAGTTTAGTGCACATGCGCATGCCGCACGCTCAACACATCGCGTGAGATTCGCACGAAAACTGTGCCGTTGTTTTTAGCACAATTGCGGCAGCTTGTCCACAATTTTTCACCCTACTATGTGCCCCATGTTCCCCCAAACATGTGCGCAAGAAGAGCCATGAAATTTCCCTCCGTACAAAGTTTAGTGCACATGCATGCGAAAAACTCAACACGTGCGATGCACGTGAAAATCGTGTCGTTTGTTTTAGAGCAATTGTGGAGGCTTATGAACAAATTTGAACCCTAATATTTGCCAAACTTTCCCCCAAATCCTTACTCAAAAATTGGCACCACATTGCCCTCCGTAAGAAGTTAGTGCACATGCGCAACCCAACTGGTGCGATTCTAGTGAAAACCATGCCTTTTTTTACGTGCAACTGTGGCAGCTTGTGCACAATATTGCGCCCTACTATGTGACCCACGTTCACCCAAATTACCCTCCATAGGAACTTTAGTGCACATACGTACCGCGTGTGCTCAACTCAACGCGTGCGATTCACGCGAAAACCATGCCTTTTTATTACACACAATTGTTGCGGCTTATGCACAATTGTGCACCCTACTATTTTCCCACATTCCCCCAAACACATGTGCAAGAAGTTCCACCAATTGCCCTTCGTACGAAGTTTAGTGCACATGCGTGCCACGCGCACTAAACTCAACGCATGTGATTCTCGCAAAAATCGTGTCGTTTTTTAGGTGCAATTGAGGCCGCTTGTGCACAATTGTGCACCCTAATATTTACCCCATGTTCCCCCAAACACGTGCGCAATAAGTGCCACAAAATTGCCTCCATATGAAGTTTAGTGCGCTTGCGCAGCGTGCGCGCTCCACTCAATGCGTGCGATTCGCGTCAAAACCTTGCCATTTTCTTACACACAATTGTAGCATCTCGTGCACAATTGTACACCCTACTATTTGTCCCACATTCCCCCAAACACATGCATTAGTAACACTACCAAATTTCCCTCCGTATGAAGTTAGCACATGCAAACTACGCGCGCTCAACTCCACGCGTGAGAGTCGTGCGAAAACCGTGCCATTTTTTTCCACGCAATTGTGGCGGCTTGTGCATAACTATACACCATACTATTTTCCATACGCTCCCCCAAGCACAGGCGCAAGAAGTGCCACCAAATTGCTTTCTGTATGAAGTTCAGAGCACCTGTGCTCCACGTGCACACATATCAACTCATGAGATTCGGGTGAAAACTGTGGCATTTTTTTGTGCGCAATTATGGCAGCTTGTGCACATATGTGCACCCAACTATTTGCCCAACTATCCCCCAAACACGTGTGTAAGAAGTACAACCAAATTTCCCTCTGTAGGAGCACATGCGCACCACACGTGCTCAACACAATGCGTGCGAAACTATGCCGTTATTTTGCACGCAATTGTGTCGGCTTGTGCATAGTTGTGCACCCTACTATTTGCCCCACATTCTCCCAAACCCTTGCGCAAGAAGTGCCACCAAATTTCCCTCCGTACAAAGTTTAGTGCACATGCGCACTGCCGCGCTCAACTCAACTCGTGCCACTCTCGCGAAAACCGTGCCTTTTTTTACTCGCAATTGTGGCGACATGTGCACAATTGTGCACCCAACTGTTTGCCCCATGTTCCCCCAAACACGTGCACAAAAATTTCCTCCAAATTGCCCTCCGTAAGAAGTTTAGTGCACATGAGCACTGCGCGTGCTCAACTCGATGTGTGTGATTCGTGCAATACCCGTGCATTTTTTTACGTGCAATTGTTGAGGCTTGTGCACAATTGTTCACCCTACTATTTGCCCCACGTTCCCCAAATCTGTGCGCAAGAAGTGCCACCAAAATTCCCTCCGTACGAAGTTTAGTGCAAATGCATGTCATGCGCACTCAACTCAATGCGAGTGATTTCTTCAAAAATCGTGCATTTTTTGCATGCAATAATGTCGGCTGTGCACAATTGTGCACCCTACTATTTGCCCCACGTTCCCCCAAACACGTGCGCAATAAGTGTTACAAAATTTTCCTCCGTAGGATGTTAAGTGTTCTTGCACAGCGTGCGCGCTCAACTCAACACTTGCGATTCGCACGAAACCCATGCCGTCTTTTTGCCTGCAATTTGTCGCGGCTTGTGCATAATTGTGCACCCTACTAATTGCGCTATGTTCCCCAAAACACGTGCACAAGAAGTGCCACCAACTTTCTTTATGTATGAAGTTTAGAGCACTTGACTCAACGCCTACGATTCCCACGAAAATCGTGCCTTTTTTTTTTCACGCAATTGTGGAGGCTTGTGCACAATTTTGCACCCTACTAATTGCCCCATGTTTCCCCAAACACGTGCTTAAGAAGTGCCACCAAATTGCCCTCTGTACGAAGTTTAGTACACATGCACGCCACACGCTTTAACTCAATGCATGTGATTCGCTGGAAATCACGTCGTTTTTTTGCGTGCAATTGTGGCAGCTTGTGCAGAATTGTACACCCTACTATTTGCCCCATGTTCTCCCAAACACATGGGTAAGAACTGCCACCAAATTTCCTCCGTAGGAAGTTTAGTGCCATGCAAACCGCGCGTGCTCAACTCAACGTGTGTGATTCCTGAGAAAACCGTGTTGTTTTTTTACGTGTAACTATGGCAGCTTGTGCACAATTGTGAACCCTACTATATGCCCCATGTTCCCCCAAACACATTCGCAAGTAGTGCTACCAAATTGCCCTCCGTATGAAGTTTAGTGCACATGTGAACTGCTCGCACTCAACTCAACCCGTGCGAGTCAGGTGAAAACTGTGCCATTTTTTTCCGCGCAATTGTGGCGGCTGCCCATATATGTGCACCCCTGCTATTTTCCCTATGTTCCCCCAAACACATGAACAGAAGTGCCACCAAATTGCTTTTTGTACAAAGTTTAGAGCACCTACACACCGTGCGTACACATATCAACGCGTGCGATTCAGGCGAAAACCGTGCCGTATTTTTTCTTGCAATTGTGCCGGCTTGTGCAGAGTTGAGCACCCTACTATTTGCCCCACTATCCCCCAAACACTTGCGCTAGAAGTGCCACCAAATTTACCCCTGTAGGAAGTTTGGTGCACAAGCGCACCGCCCTTTCTCAACACAACACGTGCGATTCTCGCGAAAACCGTGCCATTTTTTTGCACACAACTCCATATTGGATCGATGCTGAGTAGTTTAGGATCATGCAATTTGGATCGAGGCTCGGCAATTTAAGGCCCTGCAGTATGGACCGAGGCAGAGCAGTTTAGGGTCGTGCAATATACATCAAGGCTGTGCGGTTTAGGGTCATACAGAATGGATCGAGGCTGAGCTGTATAGGGTCATGCAGTAAGGTTCGAGGCTGAGCAGTTTACGGTCATGCAGTATGGAAGGAGGCTGAGCAGTTTAAGGTCCTTTAGTATGGACCGAGGCTGAGCAATTTAGGGTCACGCAATATGGACCGAGGCCAAGCAGTTTAGGGTCATGCAGTATGGACCGAGGCTATGTTGTTTAAGGTCTTGCAATACGAACCAAGGATGAGTAGTGTAGGGTCCTACAGTCTGAACCGAGGATGAGCAATTTAGTATCATGAAGTATGGAGCAAGGCTGAGCTTTTTAGGGTCATGCAGTATGGACCGAGGATGAGTTGTTTACGGTCATGCTATGCGGACCCAAGTTGAGCAGTTTAGGGTCATGCAGTATGGACCAAGGCTAAGCAGTTTAGGTCGCGCAGTATGGACAGAGCTTGACCAGTATTGGGTCATGCATTATGGATCGAGGCTGAGCAGTTTAGGGTCATGCAGTATGGACTGATGCAAAGCAGTTTAAGCTCTTGCAGTATGGACCGAGGTAGAGCAGTTTAGGGTCAAGCAATATGGACCAGAGATGAGCAGTTTGGGGTCATGTCGTATGGACCGAGGCTGAGCAGTATAGGGTCATACAGTATGGACCAAGGCTGAGTAGTTTAGGGTCATGCTGTATGGACCGCGGCTGAGCAGTTTATGGTTTCACAGTATGGACCAAGGCAGAGTAGTTGAGGGTCATGAACATGGACTAAGGCTAAGCCATTTAAGGTCATGCAGTATGGACCGAGGCTGAGTAGTATAGGGTCATGCAGTGTGGATCAAGGCTAGGTAGTTTAGGGTCATGTAATACAGACTGATGTTGAACAGTTTAGGGTGATGTAGTATAGACCGAGGCTAAAAGGTATAGGGTCATACAGTATGGATCGAGGCGGAGCAGTTTAGGGTCATGCAATATGGACCGAAGTTGAGAAATTTCAGGTTATGTAGTATGGATCGTGGCTGAGCAGTTAGGGTCACACAATATGGACAGAGGCTGAGCAGTTTAGGGTCTTGTAATACAGACTGAGGCTGAACAGTTTAGGGTGATGCAGTATGGGCCAAGGCTAAGAGGTTTAGAGTCATACAGTATGGATCGAGGCAGAGCAGTTTAGGGTCTTGCAATATGGACCGAGGTTGAGCAATTTCAGGTTATGCAGTATGGACCGTGGCTGAGCAGTTAGGGTCACACAATAAGGCTGAGCAGTTTAGGGTCATGTAGTATGGATCAAGGCTGAGGGCATTTGGGTCGTGCTGTATGGATCGAGGGTGAGAAATTTAGGGTCATGCAATATGGACCGAGACCAAGCCGTTAAGAGTCATGTAGTATGGACCGAGGCTAAGCAGTTTAAGGTCATGCAGTATGGACCGAGGCATTGCAGCATAGGTACAGACCGAGGCTGAGGAGTATAGGGTCATGTAGTATGGATCGAGGCGGAGCGGTTTAGGGTCGGGCATTATGGAAGGAGGCTGAGCAGTTCAGAGTCCCATAGTAAGGATCGAGGCAGAGCAGTTTAGAACCATGTAATATGGATCGAGGCTGAACAGTTTGGGGTCATGCAGTAAGGACGGAGCCTGAGCAATTTAAGGTCAAGCAGTAAGGGCCGAGGCCGAGTAGTTTAGGGTCATGAAGTATGGACCGAGGCTAAGCTATTTAGGGTCAAGGAGTATGGACCGAGGCTGAGCAGTTTAGTGTAATGCAGTATGGACCAAGGCTGAGCAGTTTAGGGTCATGCAGTACGGATCGAGGTTGAGCAAATTAGGGTAATGCAGTATGGACCGAGGATGAGCAGTTTAGTGTCATGGACTATGGACCGATGCTGAGTGATTTACGGTCATGCAGTTTAGATCGAGACTGAGCAGTTTAGGGCCATGCAAAATGGACCAATGCAGAGCAGTTTAGGGTCATGCAAAATGGACCAATGCAGAGCAGTTTAGGGTTCTGCAGTAGGGACCGAGGCAAAGCAGTATAGGGTCAAGCAATATGGACCAAGGCTGAGCAGTTTAGGGTATTGCAGTATGGACAGAGGCTGAACATCGTAGGGTCAAACAGTATGGTCTGAGGCTGAGTAGTTTAGGGTCATATAGTATGGACCGAGGCAGAGCTGTTTAAGGTCCTACAGTATGAACCAAGGTAGAGCAGTTTCGGCCATGCAATATGGACTGAGGCTGAGCAGTTTAGGGTCATATAGTATTGATCGAGACTGAGTAGTATAGGGCCATACCATGTGGACCAAGGCTAAGCAGTTTAGGGTCATGGAGTATGGACCAAGGCTGAGCAGTTTAGGGTAATGCAGTATGGACCGAGGCAGAGCAGTTTAGGGTCATGCGGTATGGACCGAGGCTGAGCAATATAGGGTCATGCAGTATGGACTGAGGATGAGCAGTTTAGTGTCATGCAGTATGGATCGATGCTGAGCAGTTTTGGGTCATGCTGATGGCCCGAGGTTGAGCAGTTTAGGGTCATGTAGTATGGGCCGATGCAGAGCAATTTAGGGTCCTGCAGTATGGATTGAGGCAGAGCAGGTTTGGGTCAGGGTCATGCAATATGGACCAAGGTGGAGCAATATAGGGTCATGCAGTGCCGACCGAGGGTAAGTAGTTTAGGGTCATGCAGTACGGATTGAGGCAGAGCAGCTAAAGGTCATGCAGTATGAACCGAGGCTGAGAAGTTTAGGATCATAGGGTATGGACCGAAGCTGAGCAGTTTCAGGTCGTACTGTATGGATCGAGGCTGAGCAATTTAGGGTCATGCAATATGGACCGAGGCCAAGCGGTTCAGGGTCATGCAGTATGGATCGAGGCCGAGCAATTTAGCTTTTTAAAGTATTGATCGAGTCAGAACAGTTAAGGTCATGCAATATGGACTGAGGTTGAGTAGTTCAAGGTCATGCAAAATTGACCGAGACTGAGCAGTTTTGGGTGATGAAGTCTGGATCGAGCCTGTGCAATTTAGGGTCATGTAGTTTGGCGTAAGGCAGAGCTATTTAAGGTCATGCAGTTTGGATCGAGGTTGGGCTGTTTAGGTTCATACAGTGTGGACCGAGGCTGAGTAATATAGGGTCATGCAATTTGGACCGAGGCTGAGCGGGTCAAGCATTATGCACAGAGCTTGACCAGTTTAGAGTGATGCATTACTGACGGAAGCTGAGAAATTTAGGTTAGCAGTTTAGAGTCATGTAGTATGGACTGAGGCTGTTGAATTTAAGCATGCAGTATGAACCTAGGCTGAGCAGTTTTGAGTCATGTAATGTGGAACGAGGCTAAGCAGTATAGGGTCATGCAGTATGGGCCGAGGCTGAGCAGTTTAGGGTCATGCAATATGGACAGAGCCTAACCAGTTTAGGGTCATGCATTATAGACCGAGGCTAAGCAATTTAGGGTATGGATTGAGGCTGAGCAGTTTAGGGTCATGGAGTAGGGACCAAGGCTGAGAGGTTTTGGGTCATGCGAACCGAGGCCGAGCAGTTTAGCGTCATGCAGTATGGACAAAGGCTGGGTTTAGGGTCATGCACTAAGGACAGATGCTGAGAAGTTTAGGCGCATGCTGTATGGACAGTGGCTAAGTAGTTTAGGGTTCTGCAGTATGGACTGAGGCAGTGCAGTTTGCAGTCATGCAATATCTACCAAGGTTATGCAGCTTAGGTCATGTGGTACGGACCAAGGCTGAGCAGTATAGGGTCATGCAGTAACGATCGAGGCTGAGCAATTTAGGGTCATACATTATGGATGGCGGATGAGTAGTTGAGGGTCTTATAGTATGGACGGAGGCAGAGAAGTTTAGGATCATGCAATATGGACCCAGGCTGAGCGGTTTAGGGTCATGCAGTATGGACAGAGCCGGAGCAGGTTAGGGTCATGCAGTATGGACCGAGGCTGAGGGGTTTAGGGTCGTGCAGTATGGACCGAGGCTAAGCAGTTTCAGGTCATGGAGTATGGACCGAGGCTAATGCAGTATGGCGTGAAATATGGACCAATGTTGAGTAGTTTAGCGTCTTGCAGTATGGACCACGGCAGAGCAGTTTAAGGTCAAGCAAAGGCGGAGCAGTTTAGGGTTATGCAGTAAGGACCGAGGTTGAGAAGTATAGCGTCATACAGTATGGACCGAGGCTGAGCAGTTTAAGGTCATACAGTATGGACCCAGGCCGAGTTGTTTAGGGTCCTACAGTATGGATCGAGGCAGAGTAGTTTAGGGTCCTGCCACATGGACTGAGGCTGAGCAATTTAGGGTCATGCAGTATGGACTGAGACTGAGCAATATTGGGTCATGCAGTGTGGACCGAGGCTAAGCAGTTTAGGGACATGGAGTATGGACAGAGGTTGTGCAGTTTAGGGCATGGCACTCAATTGCCAGACTGGCCTGGTTCTGACTGACGAGGTCCGTACAAATTCCTCGGCTTCATAATCACAAACATTCCGCATGAGGCTTAGGACTTTGACAAGATCCCTCAAAAACGTATCTTCTCCCCCTAAAGTCTCAATGGACGGACCTATGAACAATGCATCCCTATGTTTAACCATCCTAGTTGCACCATTGCGTGAATCTCCTCGGCATTCACGTAGTCCTGTGGCTAGGAAGAAAAAAATAACTGCTGAGAAAATTATCCAAATGTTGCCCTTCTCACTTCTCTCGAAGCACAACAATCGGTGGGGCAAGCTGTTTGAACACATTTTTTAGCACCTTAGTTAAGATCTTCATCAATAATCCAAAAGGCTATTTGTCAAGTTTCATCACGATCAGACATGTCTAAGGCAATGAACACAAAGAAACAATTTCAGAAAAATTAGCCTCTAGCACCCTAAAATGGACCCCGTAACTAGAACTATCTTTTTGGTGCGTCAACTTGAGATGGGACCACTGTCATTGGATCTTGCATAGTTGAAAACTCCTCTGGGTCAAGTTTCGACTTAATCGTTCACTCCAAGACAAAGTTATGTGTAAAATACCAAAAAGGGGTGGGAGGCGCACTATTCCCATGCGGCCACCTTACACAAAAGCATCATTAAAGGTGGCTGTTTTTATAGTCACTGGCAGTGACTTTTGGGGTCAATATCTCACTCTTTCGGAGTTGGATCATACTCAAACTTTGTGAGCGTGTTTGTCTCGTCAAGACAAGTGATTCAATATGTGGTATGCCCCATGACACTGCCCGACCAGGGAGAAAAACTAGAGGAAAGTTGTTGATCTGTGAAGAAAAGTTGCAGAAAATTCATCAGTAGCGCCCCCCACTCCGGTGACCAAATCACAACGCTCACGTACTCAATTGACGTGAAACTAATTGTATTATATGTGTAAGGTTTGTGGCTATCTTCAGTCTGAACCCCACGTACGATGAACGAATGGATTTCACACATAGAGGCAACAAAGCTGCTGCAAATTCTGGCAGCCAAATTTCAAAATTCCGAGCATAAACTCAAGATGACAAAATCTTCATCTGGCCACGAAATAGAGCCACGCTAGTTGTAATGTGATTGTGATGGCATGCTCAATGTGATTCAATGAAGAAATCACGAAGAAACATTAAGGAATAAGCACACAATCGATCCAAAGTTTTCAAGATTCATCCAAATCTCAAGTCTCATGGTCGTGGCTTAAAAACACGATCCATGGCTCGAAATTGGTATCAAATAGATCGTCATGGCGAGCCCTACAAGAAAATAATCATCTTTGGATCAAACGGGCAACAGAACAACCCCGGATCAGTCATAGAAGATCACGCAAGTTCTCGAGTAGCAGCAGGGACTGTTATGGAATTCAACACATTGTTAGGCAGGGACAAAACAGTCCTTTTGCACCCATTTTTATAATTTATAATCTCTCCCTTTCTCACTCCTCTTTTTCATCTCTATCTCTCTTTCTTTCTCTTCTTCTCATCTTTATCTCTCTCCTCTCTCTCATCTCTATCTCCCTTTCCCTCTCCTCTTTCTCTCTCTCTTCTTTTGGCACAGTCGGTGAAGCCTAAGGCCAACTGTATCTTCCCTCTCTTCTTTGTCTAACCCAATCGGTGAAGCCTAGTGCCGACTGCTTCTTCTCTCTCCTCTCTTCTTAAATACAATCGACGAAGTTTAGTGCTGACTGTATCTTTTTCTCTCTTCTCTTTCCAATTCAGCCGATGATGCTCAACACTGACAATGTCTTCTCTCTCCTGACTTCTTAAACACAATCGAAGAAGCCTAGCACCGACTGTGCTTGTTTCTCTCTTCTCTTTCCAACCTAGCCGATGATGACTAGAGCCGACTGTGTCTTTCCTTCTCTTCCTCTTCCAACACAACCGGTAATGCCTAGCACTGACTGTGTCTTTCACACTCTTTTCTCCTTCCTTCTCTCTTCTCTCACACTCTTCTCCTTGTTTCTTTCTTTTCCTTTCTCTCCTCTCTTTCTTATTCTATTACTTCTTACTCTCTCTTTATGATTGTCATTCTTTCTGTTGTCCTTTCATTTGATTAAGAAGGGTTGAGATTTGCCTCTTATGGTAGTCCTGTCATCTAGCCGTAATGTTGTTGTGTCAGAATTCCTGCGCCTGCTTATCGCCACGACAGACTAACCATCGTGCCTAGCTAGTCAGTATCGGTATTGACATCTAGTAGTAACCTTGTTGAGCTGGTCTGAGTTACCGAGCCTGTTTTACTATCACATCAGGCCAATTACCAACCAACTTAATCACTATGTTGATTCCCCCGCCTGGTCAAATTCTTCTTCCCCCCATATTTTTTCTCTCGTTCTTTCCTTCTTCTTTTGAATGTGCACGCCTACATACGTTCACTCAAAAGGCCAAGTGAGGACCCACCTATCTTATAACCTTTGTTATATATGCGTGATTACAGAAAACAAGAGAATACAAGCTAAGGGAGGTCATTCTGAACCAGTTTTATTACTGGGGGGCTTTCTTCATGATCTAAGAGGGTGCCCACTCGAGCCAGCCTAGTAAGTCCCCAACCCACCTTAAATTCCTTTCTCATCGGTTGATAATACCTGCCCTTATTCTCGAACGAGGTTCCCGAGAGAGCAAAGTCAAAGTCCCGGGTCTCCCCTGAAACATGAGACACGTGCTGCCTAGTCATCCAGATCCGGAGGGTGAGATCGAGGCACTTAACCAATTGCAACTGACTCAGGGAAGTAGTTCTGTAGGGTTGGCAATGGAGGAAGTGGCTTGAGGAACTCGACCTCAGTCTAGGGTTTAGGGAGTTTCATCTTTCGACGAGCGGCTCTTGGTGCTCGACTCCTTCTACAATTTTTGGGAATGGGTGCATGGTTAGATTCATGAGGCTTAGGGGTCAACCTTGATTGGCTAACAGCCTCCCTCTTCATGGATTTTATTTTTTTTCATCCTCGATATACCTGTCGTGGTTCGAAAGTCGAGGGTTCATCAGAGTATAAAGGCTTGGGCAGCGTGTCATCATAGGGGATCTGTGACTGAGTGACCTCACGTGTTGACAGTTCAGTGGATTGAACATGATCCTTGAGGATAGATATGATGGAGCATCCTCCTCGTACTTTCTTTGACATTATTGCTCGGAAGCCAAAACACCCATCTAAGTCATGGCCTCGTATCTGGTGATATAGGCACTAGAGGTTTTCAGTCCCCTGAGCAAGGTGCCTGAGCTGTCTTGACGGCTTCGGTGTGATGACCCAACTTGGAGCACTATGCAAAATAGGACCTGCAGAAGATCTGGTGGTAGTTCATGAAGCCGATATACTTGTTCGAATTCTTCTTGAACTTTCACCAGGTAAGATGCTTCAACTACCCCAAATGCCTTCTTGAGGCTATCGAGCTGTATCTGCCCCTTTTGAATTAAAGCCTCGATATGATCCTTAAGGATGAAGCAATCCTGAATAGGATGCCCTAAAACTGTGTGATATGCGCAGTAATTCTTATGGGTGGTAAAATCAGCATCTTCTGGCGGTTTCGCCTCAGGCACGGTGATCATCTGTTTCTTAATCAACATTTGGAGTAAAGTCGGGACCCACTCCCTGTCGAAGCTATAGACTTTCTTTTTCTATCCTCCCAATAGTCTTTTTTGTAGAGTTTCCGAGGTGGAGGGACCTTATTGTAGGACTGGGTTTTCTTACCTATCTGAGGTGTCCCCTGAGCATTTCGAGGGTTCACCCCCTTGGAGAAATCCAAAGTTTGAGGTGAGGCCTTCTTGGGGTCTGATACAGTGACAGGAGCGCTGATCACTCTTTTTTGTTAATTGCCCCGAGAATTGTTGCGACCATTATTAGAGCTTCGATTGTTTTCCCCATTTGATGATGAGGTTTGAAGCTTGCCATGATGCTAAAGGAGTCTCTCTATTCAAACTGCTTTGGAGATCAGATCCGATATAAAGGTCGGGTTTGATGCCTCAACATGCAAGGAGATTTTCGGCCGCATGTTGTGCACACATGTTTGGACTGCATCGATTTTAGGCATGAGGGTAGTTTGATATGCAGCCAGGTCTCTCCATTTTGCGATGAATTGATCAATCGACTCATCTGTGGGTCAATGTGAGAAGTTCAATAGTTTGGACTTCCCTTTTAACCTCTTAGAAATGTTTGTAAAACAATTGTTTCATTTCTTCCCAGGTCTTCACTGAGTTCGATGGGAGTCTAGCATACCACTTGAATGCTGGTCCGTCAAGAGTTTCAACAAACTAATGGAGAAGAAGCCTCTCATCAGCTACTGTTTCTTGATACACTGAATGGAAGTGGGCAATACGCTGGTGAGGGAAACTCGTGTAGTTGAAGAGCGGGAGTTTCCCCTTCTGGTAATTAGGGGGAAATGGGAGTTGGCCGACATAAGATGGATAGGGCTTCCGATACAAGGTTGTATCTTGAACGCCCAGAATCTATCTTCCTTGTAAACTGTGAGTGATGATGCATCGATGTCAGCTTGTTAGACCTGTGGAGAAAAGGAATGGTCATGCCCAAGAGGTGACTGCCTCGAGACCGGATTAGATGGATGAGGAGAATTGGCTTCCTTGTGCGATGAGTTCCCAGGAAGTCAGGTACTTTCCATTAACTCGATCTTCTCCATCATCTTACGTATCATATCTTCAAATCGATTCATGCGGTCCTCTTAATCGTCATTGGGCTCATCAACCACCATCACGTTGATTGTTTCTTCAGGAGGATTGACCTCTTGTGCGGTTGGGGCCTAGCCTACCCTCCGGATCAGGTGCGGCAAATCGGTTAGCAGGGGTTCGGCATGCCCCGACTGAGCTCGATATTTGTACACTGATCGGGTCAGGTCAAGACCGATTCGCGACGGTCTTGGAACCGCAGGGACTGCGAGGTTGGGTCGTCTCCTACGACATTAACAACCATGCAGAATTCTTTTACCTCAGGTTCTGCTGCAACCTGTAGTGGGTAAAAGGGGTTCTCGGCTAGAGAATCAGCAAGCTCTCTTGCTCTGAGTGCCTTTGGGTCTTCTTTTAGAAAAAATTGCAGGCCCTGGCCATGTTTGGTTCTCAAGCTCTGGTATACCTCATTCCAGAACCGAGACTGGGACCATGATTGTGAATGGTTTTCTTTCCTCAAACATGACGGGCCGCCTCCATGAGGTGAGGCAAGGGATGTGGGCTAGAAACAGAAGTTAGCTCTTACTTCTGTCTTGGCATGGGGAAAGATGGGGGATGGAAGACTTCATCACTCAAGGGAGCCTTGTCCCGAGCTCTTTTGTGGGCACCGAAGATAGGGCCGATTTGAAGAGGGTACCTCTAGATGGTACTCTTGGGGAAAGCCTTTGACTACTAGGTCTTGAGTGGGTTGTCAAGAGGAGAAGAGACGAATAGGAGAGGAGACATCGGCCAGTGACCTTTCAGTTGGGGCCTTGGAGGCGTCCTTGGGGGTTGCATGTGTGTGCCACTTGCAGAAGGGTTTCGGGTGACCTGAGGTTCAACCCGGGCTCTAGCAATAGGTCGAGCCTTAGAAGGCCACGGATTGCGAGCACTTGTTTGTGAGGGAATGGCCTTGTGACCATCCCTCACATATTGAACAGGCATGTCGTGGGAAAGACAACGAGGGGCTCGTCTCTCGTGTACTCAGCTAAGCGCAACTAGAGGGCTGCCCTGAGTAGTAGGATATGTATGCAGTAGGTATACTAGGCCAGGTCTGAAAAGACCCAAGCTTGGACAGTGGTCCAAGGCAGTCTGAAAGTTACCCTGAGGTGTGGCTTGAGTGGATGGACCACGAGCCTTAGTGCATTTATGGGAGGTGGCAGTCTTAGCGCCTCCTCCTTGACATGTCAAGCCTCATGCAACAGGGGTTGAATGTGGTAGAAGATGGGGGGAAGCCTTACGGCGACCCACAAGAACATTGGCAGGTGAACTGCCATGCATAGGAAGGGAAGGGATGACCTTTAGTCTGCCTTGAGTAGTGGGATAGGCTGGTGATTTGTCTGTAGCAAGGTGCATACTGTGTATGGTGGCTAGTGCGCCACCCATGCAAGATGCATTGGTGGGAGATCTATCAAGGCTAAGAGATGGGGAGTGAGGAAATTTGGGGTCCCTCCTTGCACCAATCCAAGTTAGGACCTGAGCGCACGACATAGGGTCGACACTCAAAAGGAAGGTCGGAAACGAGGTTCATTGAACCTGTTTTCGAAGCGAACTTACGAGTGTGGGGATCAGAATATCCCGACTCGGATGAAGGGGTTGACTAACCTCAAAGACATGTGTGTGTAAGTGAACATGAAATTGAAGAAAGGAAATCCAAACATGGATGATCCAACCAGTGGAGTTGCCAAGCTGGTTAGATGCCTTGATCTCGCCTTCGGGTCGGGATGACCTGATGGTGTGGTTCTTGGGTTTGAGATGGACCAGGGACCTGAGACCGCTCTCTCGTGAACCTTGTAAAGGAGACGCGAGCAAGAATACCAACTAATGAGAGAGGAATTGAATCGTTAGGCGGGACTTACCTCACCTGGGTCCATGACGCACTCGGGCTAACTTGCGTGGGCGCCATCTTAGATAACGTTGGAATTCCCCGTGGCCTGTGGCCTGTTTAGAATCATCTCGCTTGGCTTATTTCTTCTTCCCTGTAATTTTACACACACATTAGGGTACAGACAAGTGGATCAGAAGACTCCCCGTTGTCATTAGGTGAATGCACACGAGCATGTACATTCGAAAGGGAAAATGTGGAAACGATGTTATCGAGTCCGTGTCGATTGAACAGCCTTTCAGCGTCTTCTTAACAAGAGGTTCGTGACATCATTTCTTAATGAAAATTGAAAGCGAAAGATAGTGAGATGAAGAAAATGAGGAAGAGGCAAAGAAGGACAGTGAAAGAAAATAGTAGAATATAGGAACAAAGATCAGCTTGTCTTTCACTAATTTTTCAGAAAGAGAGAGGAGAAAGTATAGATAGAAAAGAGAGATGAAAGGCTAGTATGTCTTTCAACTAGTCCTTCAAAAAGAGAGTAGAGAGAAGATTCTTAAAGAGAAACGAAAGGCTAGTATGGTTTTCAACTTGTCTCTCATAATGCAAGTGATTAAAGAAAAATAAAGGGAGGAGGCTAGTTTGGCTTTCACCTAGCTCCTTCAAATAAAAAAAGAAAAAAACATTTAACATTAAAAGGGAAGAGAGAAGGAGAAAAGCGAGAAAAAGAAAGGAATGAGTAGACACAAACCGCAGCTTATGAGTGAACACAGACAATGGCTTGCTGCCGTCTGTGAATAGAGACAAACAGAGCACAGACGGTGGCTTGTTGACGTCTGTGATGAGAGAAAAGAAAGAGAGAGGCAGAGCATAGACGGTGGCTTGTTGCCGTCTATGAAGAAAGAGAAGAGAGATAGAGAACATAAGTAGTGCCTTAGCGGCCGTCTATGAAAAAGAGAGAAGACCGAATATAGACGATGGCTTAGCTGCTTTCTGTAAAGAGAGAGAAGAAAGATAGAGAACACAAGCTGCAGCTTAGCTACTGTCTGTGAAAAAGAGAGAAGAGAAAACACAGATGGTGGCTTAGCTGTCGTTTGTCAAAAGAGAGAAGAAAGAAAGGGAAAGAGCACAGATGGTGGCTTGCTGCCATCCTTGAAGAGAGAGGAGAGAGAGGGAGAAAACACAAGTAGCATGTCACGAACCTGCCCCCCTAACCCCTACTGGAGGGCGACAGAGTGCGGGATCGCGACCGGAGGTTGCGAACATCACTCAGGTTGGAGTGGCTCAACACATAAAGACACGAAATTAAAAGCAAACCATGAAAGAAAGCTAAAATAAATCCATTCACAAACAAATATCACTTCAAAAGTACAGTCGTCTTATTCATTCAATATCAAAAGTCTTTACAATTACTTTAAGGCACTACTGGCCCAAAATACACAAAATAAAGTACATATCATCATGCTGAAACAACCAAATCATACTATGACGATCTTCTGAAGACGACTTTTCAAACTTCTTAATTTCAAACTTCAACCCCCAAACTGCCACCACTTTAGCACAGAAGTCAACACTCTTCACTCTACAGTTATGTAAATAAGATGGAATGAGCTAACAGCCCAGTAAGCTTATCTACACCATTGCATACCAACTAGTATAACAGCGATAGCACTATGCAGTGTACATATATATACATTCACAAAGTACCAAGTGGAGTCCTCCAATATGCTTTCCAATATTCTCACGATATTATGAAGAAGCAGTCTAATATGCAGCACATGAGTCATAAATCATTTTACTACAAACAATACAGTAGGGGAAACATAACACAATTGCAAAATTAGCAAAGCCTACACCCGAAGTAGAGGTTCTATTGCTCAGGTTAAGCCAATCCTGCCGCTTAAAGCCTCTACCCTCATTCAGGAGACAGGACAACGACAAGTGGGTGCCTCACTTCATAATACCCTCACACACACACACACACACATCCCCAACGCACTTTGGGGATTCAATAGGCACTGCCTTACAAGGCACGGCCCTCTCCTTATGCCCTTCTGGCGAGAGTGCGTTACACTATCATTGGGTGACCCAATGCGTAGTGCCTATAAAGATCTGCGGGGCAAGACCCTCCTATTATTTACATCCTGACTCCCATCCTATCATAGGGAGTGAGGCAAAGATCGCAACTTCCAGCACCATCATTCACATAGTAGGTGCCCTTCCCATCAGGTAGCTGTCAGCACCATTATTCACATAGTAGGTGCCCATTCACACATCACATAAGCAGCACAGCACCATCATTCACATAGTAGGTACCCCTTTCTCATACCACATACGCTGCATGATACCATCATTCACACAGAAGGTATCTATTCACATATCACATAAGCAGCATGATACCATCATTCATACATTAGGTATCCATTCACATATCACATAAGCAGCATGATACCATCATTCATACAGTAAGTATCCATTCACATATCACATAAGTAGCATGATACCTTCATTCATGCAATAGGTATCCATTCACATATCACATTTGATAGTGGCACATCATATTAAGCAATATCATAATGATAGTACCATGGTAATCATGACATTATTTTATTTAATTTTTACCGCTCACTTTCCTGTCATAAAGGGCAATGACATGCGCTCACCATGAGGGTCGTAACTTTTAGACCGCTTAGAGTTTGAAGCTGATTCCAAAAAAAAATTTGTACTAAACACACCTATCCTTCAAACGGGATTGGTATGAAGACAATTAGACCTCTTTTAGCCTTTTAAAGGTTCAAAGAGGTGATGGTTTACTGGCTGCACCTTGCGGTGCACAGAGGACAGCTACATACCCCGCTTCATAGCACTATCACTCCCAAACTGTGAAGCAACTTGTGACAGTTTCAAAAGAAAAGTTTGATCCAAGACGTACATATTTCTAACAAAGTTAATTTTAAAGCATTTCGATTTCATTTGGTGGTTCAAAAATTCGTTCCAAACAAGGCGATAATTCTGGATTTTATCAAAACTACAAACAGCGACATACCTTCATAAAATGAAGTATAAATTTCAATTTAAAAAGAGTTTCAAAATAGTTCCTCCATGAAAATTTTAGCTCATTTAAAGATATTTCAAATGGTTGTGATTTGGCTGAAAATGAACTTCGTTTGGTTGGTTAAAATCAGTGACCACAGTGGCATTAATGAAAAATCCAGGAAAAACAGTCAATAGTGATGTACCTTCCCATTTTGAAATATAACTTTATTTTTATAAAGAATTTCAACCGTGGGAAGAAATGAATATTTTACTAGACTCGTATATCCTTCCAATGGCGGTATTTTGAGGCCAATCGGACCCCATTGGTCTCTTTAAAAGCCACTTCCAAACACACACATAATTCTAGAATTTCACAGTGGCATACAACATGTCTCAAGAACACATTCCATGACCTTCATTTCATGGTGAGGAACATGATAATAACCATTCTCTCACAATGCACACACATAACATACATTTCTTACATAATCTAAGAGTCATATATTCATTCTCAACATCCACCATTTTAATAGAACAAAATCCCCAAATTTGCTACATCACATATACTTCCATTGCTCATTTCACATGCATAAATCCCCATGCATCCTTATGACTACAATGCAATGGTGATGGATCCACTTACCTGATCAGTAATGGTGCCTTCTCACAAACTCTTATTACACAGATCACACCCACCCAACAATGGCTGCTCACCAATCTTTCCCAACCTTGCCTTAGAGAGAGAGAGATGAAGGAAGGATGAGTGGCGTGCGTGAGAGGGTAGCTTAAGTACTCATGAGATGAGGCAGTGGCAAAGTGGCACTAATGGTTGGGCAAGTGGCACCCAAAGCAATACAAGTGGTGAACACTCTTCATGCACGCTAGAGCCATGGGTTGTGCCTTATCCCTTCTTCAGCCGGTGATACCCACACGACGTAGCCCATCCTTCAGCTCACACGCGCACGTGGCATTACCCCCCCTTCTATCGTCGTGCCCCTTCTCTCCTTCACATCTATTACTGTGCGCTTTCACTGCGCCTATTCACCTTCACTGCTCTACCGTGCTCTCCCATCACCGTGCGCCTACCATTGCAAGACTCTCTTACGCCTACCTGCCGACTCACACTGTCGTGCGCCCCATCGCTGTGCGACTCTTCTCTCCTTCTATAACTGTGCGGCCCACACTCTACTTATCCTGCCGTGCACTCAACCGACCGGGATAGTCTGGGTCCTTACACTGCAGCTTAGTTGCCATCTGTGAAAAGATAGAAGAAAGAGAAAGAACACAGACGAAGGCTTGCTGCCGTCTGTGAAGAGAACGAAGAAAAAAATGCACAAATGGCGGCTTAGCTGCCATCTGTGACAATAGAAGACGAGAAAGTAGGGAAAAGAGAGCACACATACGGTAGCTTAGCTGCCATATGAGAAGAAAGAGAGAGAAAGTAGGGAGATAGAGAAGAGAGAGAATATAGGAATGGCAACAAGGCCCACCAAAAAGGGTACGCCCACATCATTGTCCCTGTGAGAGGAGAGAGATAGAGGGAGAAGACAAAAGTCGCAACGAATCCCACCAAAAAGGGTAGGCCCATATTGCTGCCCTTGAGAAGAGAGAGACAGAGAGAGAGGGAGGAAAGAAAGTAGAAGATGAGAGGGAAAGGACTGATGAGGAGAGAGAAAGGAAGGAAGAAGAGAGAGAAAAGAAAGAAAAGGAGAGAGAAAGGAAAGAAGGGAAAGAAGAGGAGAGGCAAGAGAAAGTTACCTTTGAGGTCCAGGGGTACCCATCCAGATTTTCTCTCTCCTCTCTCTCTCTCTCCAAACTGTGACCTAAGACTCAAGCAAAAAAAGGGGAATTTTTAATTGATGAAAGAAGACCCTTTACATGTTGGGAGTACATCCTTATACAGAATTTAGATCTAAACATGGGTGGATACCCAAATTCTAACCTAATTGATGAAAATTAACCATAAATGAATTACATAAATTCAAAGAAAATAGGGCAAAATGATGATTCTGCCCTTGCACCAACAATTCATGAAATTCCAAATCAGTCCCTGAAATGGCCATGCAATCTTCACGATCATCCGAGATCCGTTCGAGGTCCTTCTAGTCTTCATCCGGCCAAAAGACTATTCTTTTCTTGATCATCTCGAGAAGATGATCATTTTGATACCCTTTTTGAGCCATGGATCGGGCTCTCGGGCTAAGATCATGTCGTAACAAACATGCGAAAATGTGCAAACTTAGATTTAAGATTCAACCCATTTCTCAGTGTTTTTCACCGGTTTGTTCACTGTAGCATGGTGAGCATGTTTCCACGATCATTCTACAAAAAGAACGACTCGATTTGGTGCCCGGACGATCGTTTTCCAAATTAGGAAACTTTGGCTGGAGTTCAAATTTCGGTGGCCAGAATTTGCAGCAAATTTGTAATCATCGTGTGTCGAATCTGATCGTCCATCACATGCGAGGTTCAGCTCAGATGAATCCTCTGACCTCGTGCTTGTAATGGGTCAAGTTTGAGGTCGATCCGACATGCGAGCGTTGTGTTGTGGCAGTTCGATCGAGGGGACATGCTACTGAAAATTCCTTGCTACTTTTGGAAATTTTCAGTGAAATTCTCTCTTCGATTTCTTTGGGTTCGGGCCGTGTCATCTTGCGTGCCCCATATCAAATCGACCAGACCGACGAGACGAACATGCTCCCAAAATTTTGGCTCGATCCGACCCAGCATTAGGAAGATACGCCCATGTGAAGTTTGGACTTGAAGCCGAAGCACTATTTAACTGGAAAACCTGTCTGAAAGCTTCCAATTTGGATTCATGGTTTCTCGACGCCGATAATCAGACCAACTATTGCGGGTGGGCTGGTGTTCATTGCGACGATGGTGGACATGCATTTGAGATAAGCCTTTACAATTGCAGTTTGAGAATTACTCTTAATGAGTTCAACTTCTTGTCATTACCCTATTTAATCCACCTCAATCTTAGTTCGAACAATCTTGAAGGTGAGATCTCGAAGTGTATTGGCACTCTTTCGATGCTCAGTGTATTGGATTCGAGCAGCAGCATGTTTAAGGGTTTAGTGCAGTGGAGATTAGCAATCTTACAAAGTTTCAATTCATTTCTCTCACATACAACTCCCTCTCAGGACGGATCCCTTATCAGCTTCGTAAACTGAAACCGGTAAGGTTTCTGGACTTTGGAGAAAACTATCTGACTTCTCCCGACTCGACAAGATTTCTGGGCATGGAGTCTCTTACTTACCTTTCTTTAAGCGATAATTCTTTAACAGAGTTCCCAACCTTCATTTTTGGATGCAAGAATTTGGTACACATGGATTTTTCATGGAATTCAATAATTGGTTCCATTCCAGTTGAGCTCAAGAAGGTAACAAACTTGCAGGAACTCATGCTAGATGGCAACAATTTCACAGGTTCAATTCCTCATGAAATTGGCTTAATCTCAGGTCTCTAAAGCGTAAAATTGAGTAATAATTATTTTATGGGTGGATCCATCCCCGTGTCTCTTAGGCAACTTTGGGCTCTTGACAATCCACATCTCTCTAGGTGTGGGTCGAACTCTAGCATCCCATCTCATCTTGGGCTTTGCACAAACCTAAGTTACCTAGACCTTGGTGGAAATAATATAACAGGTTGTTTAGCAGCATCATTTGCTGCATTGAGTAGAATTTCTGACTTCAGTATTAAAAACAATATCTTACTGGTTCAATCCCTTCATACATTTTCATCAATTGGCCTGATTTAAGAAGTTTGGCTCTCAGAGGCAACTTATTCACAGGACCAATACCCTCATAAATAGGGAATTTAGCAAATCTTTACAAATTGGATCTTGCAAATAACCAACTCAATGGTTCACTCCCATCCTTCATTTGAAACCTCCCAAAATTTGTTTCCTTGTTTCTTCAAGGCAACCATCTCACTAGTTTTCTTCCTCCGGAATTATGGAACCTTAAAGACTTCAAAACTTTAAATCTAGGATCTAATGATGTCACGACCCCACCCCATGACCCCTACCACACCAGCAGGAGGGCGACAGAGTTCGGGACCGCGACTGGGAGTAGTGAATGCCACTCATGTGGGAGTGCGCTCAATGTTTTTTAGAAGGCGGAATCAAAGCAAACCACAAAAGAAAAGAAAAAAACCAAGCACACAGACACAAAGAACTTGACAAAGTAAATTCAACTTATAAATATATACAAGCTCCAAAATTTTATTACAATCATGTTCGGGGCATCAAAGGCCCAACATCTAAATTATAATACTTCAAATAACACAACTATAAGGTCACCGCCTACAACACCTACAATCGAAAGAATATTCCTTTGCCACACCCAAAACTTCAACCGCCAGCCACGAGTACCCAACTGCCCACTTTCAAAGATTATAGGCTATCACTCTACACAAAGAAAATCAAAGGGATGAGCTATAAAGCCCAGTAAGTGAACACATCTAGCCTATACAATGATATTCATAAACATTGCGCCAAAAATTCATGCAGATGTCATAACATGAAATTATGTGTCACAAATCTTTTAGTAATGATGGAAGAAGTGTAAATCAAATATTCGGAATATCATACATCGCATGAGATAACAGTTACCCCATCATTTTATCAAATAACAAATCAAAATTTCAGGCAAAACACACATACAGGCAATCTTAGTTCCTCCTACTCCAGAAGTAGAAGTCTTATTGATCAGGCCAATCTAATCCTGTAACTTGGAACTTCTACCCTCGCTCAAGAGGGAAGACAATGACAATGGGTGACCCATTTTGTAATGTCTTCACACACACACACACAATCCCTAGTATGCTTTAGGGCTTTCAATAGGTTGTGGCCTTGCAAGACACGACCTCTCCTTATGCCTTTCAAGTGAGAGGGAGTTACATTACCAATGGTTGACTCAAAGCGTAGTGCCCATATAAATCCAGGGGGCGTGACCCTCTTAGATATTCACAATCACATCCCAATCCCATTCCTATCATTGGGTAAGATCTTAACTGTCGGCATAACTTTATTATCATATCAAAACATATTACATTACCAACAGGTGACTCGTTGTGTAGTGCCTTATACAAAAGTCTCAGAATCTCATATCATACTACCAATGGGTGACCTATTTTGTAGTGATTCATATCATAGTCTCATCATATCAGATTCTCACCACCAATGGGTGTCCCATTGCATAATGGTTCAAATCACAGTCTAATCATATCAGAGTATGACTATACACATGCATATCTCATAAGCATTTACTCATGCCCAAGCATGTCTTATCACAATTATTCAAGAATTCATGATCATTCACTTTATCAAAGGTATGCATATCCAATAATTCATAACATAATAGAATTTTCATTATGAAGACCTCTTGAAAATTTGGCCTAACTTCCATTCCATGAAGATTTTAATCATAGTCCCAAAACCAAATTAAACATAAATTCATCTACCTTTCATTTAGAAGTGGTTTAGCCTTACTCAGAAACATATGGATCAATGAATAGTCATTCATAAAACAAGCAATGTGTATGAAGTTTTACTGCAACTGATAATATAGTAAAATATGCATGCAAACGAGGACATAATTCCCAAATCACAGAGAATTTCGATATAGTTCCAAAGAAAAATTTTAAATAGACACACCCATATTTCATTTAAAACTACTTTTAATCCATTTGGATACCATTTTATTAGTCAAACATTCAGTACAAAATGAGCAATAGTTCTGGAAATTATTGCAAATGATAACAGTGACATATCCACACATACAGAGACATAACTTCCAAATTATGAGGAATTTCAAGATATTTTCAAAACTAATTTTGAAGTGGACACGTCCATATTTTAAATAAAAGTAGTTTTAGGTCATTCAGACACCATTTGGTTAGTGAAAAATTCCTTACAAACTGAGTAATAGTCCTAGAAACTGCTGTAACTGGTAACAGTGATATATCCATATAAACAGAGACATAACTCCTCATCCATAAGGAATTTCAACATAGTTTCAAAACCAATTTTGAATTAGACACAAATATATTTCATTTTAGACTAGTTAGAAGTCATTTGGACACTATTTGACTAGCTAACAGTCTGATACAAATTAAGCAATAGTTCTGGAAATTCACTGCAACCTATAACAGTGACATATCTATGCAAATAGGGGCATATTTCTCAAACCATTAGGAATTTAAACATGTTTCCGAAAGAAACTTTGAATTAGACACCCATGTTTTAAATAAAAGTAGTTTGAGGTTATTTTGATATCATATGATCAGTCAAAAGTTCGTTACAAAAACATGCAAGGTCCCTGGACATTCATAGCAAGGTTTTTGGCACATCTTATAAAATGATCAATAACTTTCAAATTAAATTAGATATTAACAAAATACCTATGTCATCTTAATTTAGACATACAAGGGTACTCTTCCATAGATTTTCATGACCAATAGAATTATTTTCAGTCCTAAATTCATCATGCCAATAAAATCCAAAGTTTTGTAAAAACAGTGCACAAACACCCACCATTTCACTAGCATGCAGCCATATTCCTATCAAAATCACACTTATACTCTGCTTAATTTTGCATGATTTAATAAAACTATGGAAACATGAGTGTGAGGTCCACTTACCTGTGCTCAAATATATCCCAAAATCCCCTACATAGGTCACTTCCAAGCTCCTCAATAATGGTCCCAAGGGGTGAAAGCTTGAAGTGTTGAGAACCGGTTCTCAAGGATGAGTGAATGAACAAAGCTTGGGGGAGGAGAGAGGGCGCTTAAATATGCCAAGAGTGGGAGTTGGCAATTCGAATTTGCCAAGTGGCATTCACATCCTCATGCAAAGGGACAAGTGGCACGCATGTGAGTATGCAATAGATAAATGGCACTCCAGTGGTAGGCATGGGCTCGATGGGGTCGCACATGGCGGCCTCTCTTCTCTCTTCTCACACGCATGGTGCCCTTCTCTCTCTTCTCACACGCATGGTGCCCTTCTCTCTCTTCTCACACGCACGACGGCCTCTCTCCATGCACACACGGTGGCCTTCTCTCTCTTTTCACACACACAACAACCTCTCTCCTTGCATGCATGGCAGCCTTCTCTCTCTTCTCGCATGCAAGATGGCCTTTCTCCTTTCGTGCACGGCGGCCTTCTCTCTCTTCTCGCACGTACGGCAGCCTCTCTCCTTGCACGCACGGTGGCCTTCTCTCTCTTCTCGCACGTATGGCAGTCTCTCTCCTTGCATGCACGGCAACCTTCTCTCTCTTCTCTTACTGCCGCGAGCGTGTCTCTAAGCCCGGTAAATCTAGGTCGTTACAAATGAATTTCAAAGGACATTACTCCCTAGGCCTCACTCTCAAGATCATAAACTTCTCCACATAAGCAACAGCTTTTCTGGAAATTCCCCAGTTGATTTGTACCAAAACAATAAACACCCAAATGTCTATTCCTCCAATGTTTTGCCAAATCAGATCTGCAATAAGTCAAAGAGCCTACAAAATTGTGTGAGCATGGCTACATCCCTAGTGGAAATGACTTATTTGAAATTTCGGAAGCTAGAATTCTACGTCTCAAGGACAACCGACTTTCAGGTTCCATTCCATGAAACATTGGGCAACTCATGCAGAATCTGAGATGGTTTCATGTCTATGATAATTGTGTTACGGGATTGATTCCCAACTCCGTAGAAGAGATGGTAAATTTGAGTGGTCTTGTACATTCAAGAAATAAACTGTTGGGTCCTATTCCTGCTACCTTCCTAATTGATCGGCATTTCTTGAACCTTAGTCACAATGCATTATCAGGTGAGATTCCATTGTCATTGAGAAGTTTTTCAAAATTCAAGGTTATTGATCTCAGTGAGAACAAGTTGTCAGGGAGCATTCCATCTTGGATTCGCAAACGCATCAAGGCACTTCGTGCTTTCTCATAAGATCTAATATGTTCAGAGGAACTATTCCTCAGGGGATATCACACATATATTCACTTCAAGTTCTAGATCTAGCATTCAATAATCTATCAGGCACCATCCCAACTATTTTGAACAACTTAACAGTAATGATCAGGTCCAAGACACCAGAGGATTACAGAGTGGACTTGGATATATCTACAGGTGGTATTGAAGAACGTTATTTTTTCCCTATCGGTATATTTGTAAATGGGAAATTTTGAGCATATCAACGGAAATATTCTCCTGAGAATATTCTCCTGAGACAATGATCGACTTTTCAAGCAATAACTTATCAGGAAGGATTCCAGAATAATTGACAAACCATCTCAGCGGGAAGATTCCAGACAAGATTCAAAAGATGGGGGGGGAGTTTGCAATACCTTGATTTATCAAACAATATGCTTTCTAGTAAAATTCCTCGAGGCATGCCACCTATATCATTCTTAAGCCTTTTGAACTTGTCCTTCAATAATTTATCAGGCCCAATTCCTTATAGTGGCCAAATGATTGCTCCATCATAATACGGGAACCCACATCTTCGTGGTCCTCCTCTTTTGGAGAAGTGCACTAGCAACGAGTCAGACCCAAATTCAAGCAATAGCAGGGATATGAGAGACGGAACATTAGAGAATCCATGGTTTTGGATGAGTATTGATATGGGCTTTGGTATTGGATTCAATGGGGTTTTTTCAGTGATTTTTGTTTGAAGGCAATGGTCATATTCCGTTCTTGAGTTCATGGATTGAAATTTTGATTACGAGATTCCAAACTCTAATTTACAATTGTATGGGTAGGTGGTATTAGGTGGAAGGGATGGAGAGGGGGGGATGGGATTGATTTATTTAAATCATGGTTTTTGAGAGAGAGAAACAATTGTTTAAATTTTGGGTTGAGAGAGAGTTATTCAAATCATTGTTAAGCATAGAATTAGATTTGAATGGATCAAACCGACCCAGCTCGGTCTACTAGGCATTGGATAAACTGGGTTAGGGTTCCTAATTTTGTTCTAGAAGTTGACATGCACACACGCACGTCAAATCTAAAGAGAGAAAATTCAGTGCAGTACAGAAAAATATTAAAATCAAATTAGATATTATTAGTCCATTATGTTAAACCTTAGGGAAAACCCTACCAATTTCAGTTCTATATAGTCAAACCCTAATTTTCATTGACAAATTAAGGCCTAGGATATAAATTCGGTAGGCACTCTCTCAGAAAAGGAAAAAGTTTATATAGAGCCTAGGCTCTAAACAATCAAATTGGAGCCTACCTCCAAACTTTCATTAGAAGATGTTGTTTTGATGCCCACATATCATCAAATTGATCATCTCAACATCAAGATGCAAGGACATGAGAAAAAAATGAATTTCAAGCTTTGGAAATAGTGCATCTTGTAATGCATATTTGGACCGTCAATTTTCAAGATTTTCAAGTTTTCATAGATCTACTCGATCTACACTATTTTTTAAGCTTTAAATTTTATAATTAAAGTTAATAATATATTTTAAGGCTGCCACAAAGATTTTCAATATTGAAACCACTTTTCTCGACGCTATTTGAAGGTGGGCTCTAATTTGATTGTTTAGATCCTTGGCTGTATACAAACCGCACCCAAAAAGAAAAAGCAATAAAAGCACGGACTAAACAACGCGCGACTAGATACGAGAACCAACTCTGAGTCTTCGGGGTGTCAGGTTGATCAGCTCGGCTAGGTAAGTTATTTATTGATTTTATTTTATTTATTTAATTTGATTTAGTTTATTTTCAATTTTAGGGTTTTTTGGTAGGATTTTGAGTGATCTTAAGCTGGATCTATTGGCAATTCTTAAAGATACCTAGTTTTTTGAGACCGGGTTTCTTTTATAATTGTAATTTGAGAAACCCTAATAATCTTCATCAATCATTAATTTTAACTTGTTTAAAGAAAAAATTGAGGGATGTTTCATTTAAGATCTAGTGGGATTGTGCTGCGAAGAATTATTTATTTTTTAGATTAATCAATTATGCTTGAATATAATGGTGCGGTTTGTATAGCACCCAGGCTCTAAATATTCAAAGTAAAGCACAAGCACCTTCACATAGTGTCGAGAAATGTGGTTTTAATACTGAAAATCTTTGTAATAGCTTCAAAATATAGCGTTTTGTTTGGGCACTTAGATACCCTTATCCTATAGTGTAGTAACTTTTTTGTCTAGGGGTATTTTAATTGAGAAAAACGTTTATATAAGGATGCAACCTTATAATGTAGAACTACTGATGCACCTCAAAAATCCTTCGAAAAAGGTAGTTTTAACATTGAAAAACCATTTGATTGATCATCTCGACATCGAGATGTATGACCATGAAAAATAAAAAGATTTCAAGTCTTAGAAATAGTGCATTTTACAACATTTTATCTACACCGTCCATTTTCAAGATTTTCATATATTTATAGATCTACATGATTTTAACCATTTTTAAAATTTAGAATTTTATAATTATATATAAAAATAGATTTTGAGATAATCCTAAGAATATTTTACATCAAAGTTATATAACCATGATAAATTTGAAGGTGCACCTTACCTCTACAGCTACGGATGTATCCATATGCCAACTACACCCTTTAAGTAATTAGTCAAGGGTAAAGTAGAAATTCCTATTAGAAACAAAAACATTTATTAACAATAGTGGACAATGACATCACCGACATGGTGCATGACATCATCATTATTATTTTTAACTACTAATAGAATGCCACTATTTTTTTTATAAAAACATCTATTCTAACCTTCTAAATGATAAAAAATGCCTCTACTTCAAATTTTTGTATTACAATTCAAGGGTATTTAAGTGTTCAAAAATATTGAGGACCTTAAGGGTATATAACACAAGTGGTGTAGCCTAACGAAACCCTAAAATATATCTTCATCTCTAATAATAAAACTTAAAGCTTCAAAATAGTGTAGGTTGAGCAGATCTATGAGATCTTGAAGATTGACAGTTAAAAAATGTGTTACAAGATGCACTGTTTCTAAAACCTAAAATCCTTTTTTTTTTTTTTTTTCGTTTCCATACATCTTGAAGTAAAGATGATCAATTTGAAGATATTTGGGTATCAAAACAAACCTCTTCTAGTGAAATTTTTGAGGTGGGCTCTAATTAGATTGTTTAGATCCTCAACTCTATATAAGCTCTTTCCTATATTATAAAGTAAACTAAAATCCATCTAGTTTAGTGGGATTGTTTATGTTAATTAAAAATATTTTCTCAAATCCATTTTTATATTCATTAATTATTTAAACTTTAAGACAATAAACATTTAAAAATTTTCAAATTAAAAATTAAGAGGGTATTACTATTCCGTTGTTTAAGGGACTATTGATTCATCTAAACTATCAAAAAAAAAACAGAAGGCAAAAGACAAAAAACAAAAAGATGACTAGTATTATTCTTAAGGCAAGTCCACGGAGAATAAATTATTAAAATTAAATTTGTGTTATTAATTTTAACAAAAGATAATAACTTAAAATCAAAAAATGAATGGAGGTATCATAATCCAATTTTGTAAAACGAAATTTCTATTTCTGTTCAATTTAAGGAGTCAGGATGCAAAAAATATTATCCTAGAAATTACAAAGGGTTGTGGTTTGTATAAGGTTGTACCCTTAAACAATCCAATTAAGGTGCACTTCCAAAATTTATTATAATGTGTAATTTTACTGTAACTAATTTTTAGGATTATCTCAAAATTTATTTTCACATCTAATTATTAAATTTTAAACTACAAAATTGGTTAAACTCAAGTAGATCTATAAACTTATGAAAATCTTGAAAATGGATGGTCTAGATAATATGTTGCAAAATGTATTATTCTTTGGACTCAATTTTTTTTTTTTTTCATATTCATACATCTCAATGTCGATATGATCAATTCGAGGGTTTTTCAACATTGAAACAATCTTTTCCGATGAATTTTTGAGGTACATCTTTATTCTACATTTTAAGGTTGCGACCTTATATAAACTTTTTCCATTACAAAGGTGGAGGTGGGCACATATATGTTTCTTTAAGTTTTTTAAATTCTCGGATTTTGTGACTCACCTCAAGCCTTCCAATTTGACATCTAATGAGTGGGAATGATTGTGACTTTTATATACAAAAAATAAGTCATCTATATACAAAAATTAAATGATTGCTTTGTAGACAATCCCATTAAAAGTAAACAAAGAGAAATAAGTAAATTTATTTTTTGTCCGCTTTTTACCTTTTTTGGAAACATGGTTTTGAAAAAGGGATTGCCTACAAAGATAACAGTTATCTTTTATACATTAGAGGCCACAATCATTGGTATCTCTTAAATTTCAAAATGAGTTATTGTAAGAGTGTTATTCAATAAACACAAAAGTCCAGAAAAAAAAGAAAAATTTATCAGACTTTGTCACTCATTCCAAGTCATTTAATTTGACATCTAATAAGTGAAAATAATTGTGACTTCTATGTACAAAAGATAAATAGTCCCTTTGTTTAAAAGGAATAGTATTTAAAGAATTCACTGAACCCAGACCCAGTCGTGTAATTCAGCCTCGGCCTATGGTTGAACCACGTTCCAGGGGGCCAACTCGCCCCGCTTGAAATTATTTTGGTGGCCCACTCACGACTTCCCCAAATCTACATCCATAAAGACTTCTACACTCGCCCAATTTCACGCTCTATGTATTTTATTAGAGGAGGCAAATAATCGATAATTTAATAATAAGGAGGATAAATTTGGTATAGATGGAGAAACTTGTCTCAATAATAACATATATGAAATTTTTGGGTAATATCTCTTGTTATTAGACAAATATTATGATATTTGCATTTTACATTTATGCTAACCTTTTGTGGTTTTTTATCTTTCACTGATTACCTTGAACTAGAAACTAGTTCTGAATTAGTTTTTTTTTTTTTTAGAAAAATTTAAGCTTGTATCCTCCACAATTTCTATTATTAAAAAATTCACAGCTCACCGCACCCCCTAGCTAAAAAAAAAGAAATTGTTTTTTTTACAGGCACACGTTTTTTCTGCATTTTATTATTTTCCAATTTGTTAGTACTTCGGATATTTGAGATCCTAAGTCACAAAATGATTTTATGACTTTCGATTTTGAAAATCCAAAGTGAGGATTTTGTCTCAAACTTTATTTCTTTTTCCAATTTTCCAACTCCTAGAATCTTCGAGACCCAAAGTCACGACTTTCATATATATATATATATATATATATATATATATATATATATATATATATATATATATATATATATATATATATATATGTGGGATATGACTCCATATTTTCAAACTTTGAAGCTATAGGTGACTTTGGTAATGAAGATCCAAGGTAGTGGCAGAAATGGGGTATGATCCAAAGTCATAAAATGAGTAATAGTCGTGAACCATTTTAGAATTTCAAATTGCAAATCGACTGACTTGTTTCCTCTCTCTCTCCCTCTCTCTCGATAACCTTCTAGGAATTTCAAGTTCCGAACTTGTTTAAGAAACATCTCGTTTCAAAACTTGGAGTTTCAGAATGGGTATTGAAAGAAAGATAAACAATGTAAAAAAAGGGGTAACAATAAAATATGAAATATTAGAGATAGTTATTTTTATGTTTATACGATAGGCATTGGGGTCCAAATTCTTTAGAGCTAGGCCAGTGCCCAGCCAGGACCCAATTTAGTTTCACAAGCGAAGCCCAAGCCCAGCTCGAATTCCATGGCTGAAACGAGCCCGGCCCAGCCCAACCAAGGTACTATGTAGAGTAAAACACTGAAGTGCCGAGCAAATGGAGTAAGAGGTGGGGAATTGAGGTTCTTGGCAAAGGGCACCTAAAACATAGAATCAAAATGTGTGTATGAATTCGAAGTGGGCCTGATATTGTATGATACATGTATCATGTCATCTACACCATTCATTCTCACAATAGATGCTGGAGATTCCATTTGAGTGGACTATTGTATCCTTGAGTCAAAGAGCAGCTCATCTAAGCTTAGTGACCACGTTTAGACCACTACGATTAGATATCCAAACTGCATCAATCATACAAACTGCACCAAACCATGGTGGACCCATGTCCCATTCTGCCTAGTCATGACGATTACTGTTGCTCAGAAAATTGAAATCAAATTTTTTTTTGATATTTTAACGATTACTGCCTATGACGATTTTTTTTTTTTTTAGTATTTTTCATTCAACGGAAGTTTCTAGGACCAAGATTGTGAGACAGACTTAGGAATTCATGCACATAAAAAGTACCAACCATTACACTCCCCTAACATACCCAAACTTTTATATTGCAGATAAGGGCACAACCATTATAATAGGAGTGTTGTATAGCGTACTCTCGAGGGAGCATACAATATGATTACTCTCTCGTGTATAAGACTTGTTGGGGGAGGATTTCTTAGGTATAAAATTTAGGGAATCACTTTATAATAAGCGAATTGGTATTTTTTAATTAAAAAATAGATTTTGAGCTACTAAACACTTAGATTGACTATCCAACAATTAAATGGCGTTTGTTTAATCTTAGGACAATTTTTTTTCAAGCATCCACAAAGTGCAGTTTCATTCCCTGTTTTTCTTTCCTGGGTAAGACACTAGGTTGATAAAGTTATATCTTCAAAATTTAGGGTCCTAAACATAATTCGAATAGGGTATGACTTGAGCGAATTAGATATGCTCCTGCAGGCGCATATAATGTTTTGCTTTGAATGTGACACCTTTTGCTGCCTAAAAGGGGTGGAAATGGCAACATGGGAAGCATGATTCAAACGCGACCCTTGGGAATATATTATCTAAACATATCATAAACTTGAATAAAATATTTTACATACAATTAATCAATTAATCTTAGTAAAAAGAGATCCACTAAATTTTAGTATATGTACTTATATTCCCAAAACGCTTTGTAATTATTGGGAATTCCAATGATTAGCCCCGTCTTCTCAAATAGGAATTTCCAAGTAAGAGCCTAGGTCTTTCCATGTACTTATTTATTCATGTTTTTGGTAGGATACTTGAGTCCTCATCGGTTCATTTGTGATCCCGCCGCAGGTGAAAATGTAAAGTTGTTCCCAAATGGGATTTGTTTAACCCCAAAATCTTTCAAAGTTATTTTTATTTATGAGAAAGGTTTCTATGTTTCTTCTACAGCGTGGAAGTTTTATCCTTTCCCTACCATCTAGACATCCAATTTTAATGAAGAGAGTCACTCACCGTTTGATCTTAGATCCAACTTCTCAAGTATTTTATTTTTAGTTTTTTTTATACAAATTGTATGAATATGAAATTTGGTACATTCCATCTTCTCATTGGGGCGCACCTATAAAAATTATTAAAAATAATTTTTTGATAAAATATAATGATCAAAATACCCCTTGAAATATTCAGGGGTATTTTGGTTATTTTATTTTATTGAAAATATTTTTTTATATATTTTTTGCTAGTGCGAGTTTAATAGAGGAATAGACGTTTAAAATTTGGTGTCAAAATAGTTTATAGAAAAAAAAATTAAAAATAAAATAGTGTAGAAACATGACATTGTGATTGGGGCAATCTTAGACCTCCATTCAGAATGAACGGTTGGATAAGGGGGAGGATAGAACTTCTATGTTGTAGGGGAAGTATAAAAAGCTTGCCCTTTATTTATATCAAGGAATCAATTTTAAAAGATTATTCTAAGTTTTTTTTTTTTGAGCTCCATCATTGCTGGTCTGAAGCCTGGATGAGAAAGGACAACTGTTGTATTAGAATAGCAGCCACCAAAAAGGTTTTGCCACATTCTTATTATGAATAGCCCACCAAATAGTTGAAATAAGGCTTGCATAATGATAATAATTCTAAATTCTTGCTCTATCCATAATAGTTTTGTCAATTTCCAGTCTAAATGTGTTTGTAGCTCAAAATTGCCCTCAAAGATCATCCTTAGATTGACTCTAGACTATACATTTGCTGAGTAATTTGTTAAGAAAATTGCTAAAAACCCCCAAATATGAACTTTCTAGGCACTTTACCCTGCCTAACTTTTTGTAACATATTTTTTCCCAAAAGCAACTTTTTAGCTAATACCCCCCAATACAAAAAGTTCATTTTTTTTTATAAAAATATCCTTCCCGTACAGTACAAATTATTTTTGGATCCCAATAAAAGGAAACGCGGGACCGCCACTTTAAAACGTCGAACCCTCCCTTCAAAATGTCGTACCGCCACTTCAAAACACCGGACCGTCCCTTCAAAATGCCGGACCGCTATTTCAAACGCCAGACTTCCCATTTCTCCAATACCATAATCCCGAGACCGTCACAATGAAACGTCGGACCGTCCATTCCAGCAAAAATAATCGCCGGACCGGCTCTTCTAAAAGTCGGAATGCCCTCTCCAACGAAAATGATTTGTTATGTAAGGCAAGGGTATTTTCGCTAAAAAAAGTGAACTTTTTGTATTGGGGTATTAGCTAAACCAATTGATTTTGGGGAAAAATATGTTAGGAAAAATTAGGCTGGGTAAGGTGCCTAGAAAGTCCATATTTAGGGGTTTTAAGTAATTTTCCATAATTTATTCTAGTTTTATATAATTAAACTAAGATTTCTAGAACTCAAATCAATGTTTCTTTTTTTGTTATTTTAAATATGAAAGATTGTTAGAACTCAAATCAAATTATCTTTCATGATATTTCTCTGGATACAAAATTCTTGTGTGTTTTACAGTGCTAGAACATGTGTTGTAGGTGGTCCGGCATGGCCTCACCTCTTATTGAAATTTGACATTAGAGAGAGAGAGAAATTAGCAAGCCAAGCCGAGCCAATCATACGTGACCAAGCGTTACCCAGACCGACCAAAAGCCCCTCTAGACCACCAATTAATAAATGACAAAACCCTGGAAAAATATAAGAACCAAATGGAATAGACTTATCCTCAGTTACTTGTGAGAGACCAACCAGTCCTCATGGTTCTAGAAAATGCTACAGGTAGAAAGATTATATGTTCCTGCAAGATCATATTATGCATTCATTCTCTCGAGTAAAATACCATCTGGGAGCATTCCCAAGACCTAAGTATTGTAGATGTAATCCTATCAATGATCTATCTTAAAATTAAAACAAGAATCATGCACTATATATGCACTTAAATGACCCTAGATAGGGTTTAGCCCAAGGCATAACTATACAAAATTCTTCCGCGGGAGCGTAGAATCTTTTGACAAATGTATTCCGAAACAATAAAAATTGAACATCGAGTTACAAAATAGCTCTAATTCGGCATGAGATTATTTTATTTTATTTTATTTTTCTAGTGCTTACATATCGTGTATAACTTTTTTTGTTATTTTTTTTTTTAAGTTGATCGCTAGGTTCAGAACCCTAATTCATTATCTAGTCCAATATCAAGTCAATTTTTTTCCAGATTTTTTAGGCCTTGGCACTATCTTTGGCATAAAAAAGATCATAAAATCTAATCAAGAGGCCATTTGAAGCTTGATAAGACCGTTAGATGACAGAATGGATGGCTTGGGGTGTGCCATAGGGTTCAACAACTTCTTTTTTTTTGTACTATAAGTCTAGTCGACACGCTCACACCCACCCCATTTAAAATTTCAAGAACGATAATGATTGTGAACGTTTTTGTGCAAGTAAATAGTATCTTCATATATTTTACCTTTAGGGGCCATTTGAATACCTGGAATATATTGTCTGTTAAATATATTACTGACAAAATACATAGTTACATAATACATTACCTGTAAGTGGATTGTTACTGTTTGGGTAGTATTTAGATGCAACTTAGGAAATACATTGTTATTGTTTGGCTATGTCAGGAAGAAATATTGGAAATGCATTACTAACATTTAACCAACACATGCCTATAAACTATCATTTTTTTCCTTTTTGTCACAAAATTCCACTAAAATGGAGAATTATCATTTCCTTCTTTTTTGTCACAAAATACCACTAAAATACTGAATTAAAATCATCATCTCACCATTCCAAAAAGATTTCTAATAATAACATTATCGTCATTCCAAAACGATTTTTTAATAATAACTTGTACCATTTTACAGTCATGACACTATTTTCTACTTATTTTAAGTGCCTTTGGCATTTATATACAATCACATGTTTTCCAACATGACATTGGATTCAAGGCCTTAAAGCCAATAGTATTACGCTCAGTGGGAGTTAGAGAGAAACTGAATCTGAGTGCTAGGCGCACTGAGGCCCAGATTCATATACCCCGAGTATTTGACGTATTGAGGGTATACGTTTTGAGAGTGTGAACTCTCGGGGAGGTGTGAGGGTCACCTCTCAGTCAAGAATATATTGATTAGAATGCCTCATAGTTGCTGTGATAAGCTAGGGCTTGGAGAATCTAATCTAGAATTGTAGAACCCGAGTATTTAAAAGAGTATTCGCCCTGTATGGAATGGTGGGCTCATGGGACATGAGCCCGTATCCTGACACGAGACCGTTCCATGGCATGTACACCCACAGTCGTATGGGGAAGCCACTCTTCTATAATAGTATTTGACTTAGAAGAGCTAGTGCACATGTGCTTTGAGAGGACCCCTATATTTGGCAAAAACATGCCCCACAAGGGTGCACCAGTAATTTGAACCCACGGTGATGGGAAACTCTGGCTCATTGACTTTGATGTGACCAATTATGTATCCCTGCCATTGACTATGGAGCATAGATCCATTGGGTAGGTTTGAAATGCCGGTAGAACGTCATTCTAGTTAGCCCAATGGGAGACTCCGATTAGTGTTATAAGTCTAGAGATCTCATTTACCTTTGGCCCAAATTAATCTAAAATTAACAAGAAAATATTTTAGATTGATGAGAAATTGTGCAATAATATTGCGAAATCATTTACAGAATTTTTGAAATTTTTAGAGAATTTTTCAGATTTTTTAAAATACAAAAAAAGTTATTTTCAAATTTGTTTGACATAAATACCAAACAAAGACATCTTATAGGGATGCCACATAGATCTCAAGTGGCCATAGAGATGCCATGTGGCACTCCCACCTCCCCACTCGTAGATGACATCATGCTGATGTCATATCCATGTGGGGACCTATTTATCATTAATTCATTTGTTGGTATTATGTTATAACATGTTATCTTGTTATTTAAAGGGTTATATATTATTATGACTTAAGTTTGATTTATGTCACATGTTTTTTTTTGCTCATATCTGCCATTTTTGGCATGTATGAAGTCATGAGATTTTGAGAATTAATTTAATTCATATTATTATCCACATATGATTTTGTAGCATGTGAGTATATCTTATGTGGCACCATCTTATGGGCTTGACCCATATGAAATTTTAGTGTTATTAAAATCCTATTGGTGGTGTCATAAGATATTTTATTCACATATGTGGATATTCCATATTACCTTTATATCCATGTCCTTTTATTTTATTGACTCTCACAAATTATTCAAAAACTATGGGCATAAGTGTAAACATGAATTTGGACTTAATGGAAATAAAACATGGAGTTAAGGGATTCAAGGTAAAATGATTATAAACCTAGGTTTAGAGGAGTGAAGGGTATCAAAAGCTTATCTATTGATCTTGGTGATAAGATATAGATGAGTGGCTTGGATAAAAGCCTCTCATGTGCCATTGATTTAAGGCATCAATAATCAAGATCAAATCCATTTTTATCATCTAACTACAAAAGTAACTTATGAGATCAATTATTACCTTAACTTGAGTATTCACTTCAAAGAGATAGAGAGAGAGAGAGAGAGAGAGAGAGAGAGCCTTATACAAAAATGTGTTAATCCATGAGACTATGTTCTTCCTTGAGCTTTCATTTGAAACCCTTTCATGAAGTAGTCCATCATTTATGTGATCAAGCTTATACCATTCCTTCATTAAGGTATTGATTTTTTTCTCATATTTTTAATTCCTACTTCATTTTCATTATCAAAGCTTGCTGTAATTCTTAATTTGCAGTAGCTTTCTTCACTTTTGATCATGAAAACTTGATATTTAAAGAGTCTCAAAGCAATAGTATAGTCCATTCACATAGTATGTGTAGACTAGCTTGCTTACTCCATGATCTTAAGTAATTTCAACTTGATTTCTTGATCTTATTTTTGTGGAATTTTTAACTGAGAATATACAAATGATGAGATGTTTATTTCATCATATTTGAGCATAAGAAATAGTCTATTGAGTTCCCTTTTTAATGTTGAAAGTTCATGTGGTCCCTTATGGACCACATGGTGTAGTTTCACCATAACTTCTTTATTTTGTGTAGTATCTCTCTCAAACTTTGAAGAGCTATTTTGATACATGTTTCTCTTATGATTTGATCCCCATTGAGTGAAATAAATAGGATCATTTGCTTCCCATTGGATTGATCTCCTTGAGTTATTATTATCACCCATGTCTTAGACAATGGTACAAAATTAAGTCCTCAAATGGCCCTTTCGTGGCTCTGGTACAAGTGCTTCGAATTATGGTTTCCCCATGTATGTTTGCATGTTAATTTGATGTATTTACAGTTATTAAATGGATTCATGACTGATTAAGTTGAGTAAGTTGTATGAATATTGAGATTATTTTTTTTTATCTTGCAGTATGAGCTTTAGTGCTATGCATTATTATTTATGCGAATTGAAATCTTATTGAATTATTATGATTAAGTATATGAGATATTATGATATGTGATGAGGATGAAGAATGAAGATGAAATTATCATATAATTTTGATATAATAAGGAATTGCGAGTGCAAACATGCAATATGTTGTAGAGATATACAATGTGAATATTTGAATATTGTATTTAGTTTAATTGTACTTTTTAGTAAGTGATTTGTAAGGGACCTATTAGGGTTGAATTTTATTACTCAAATATGTGTAAACCATATTTGTAGGCTGAAACATATGTATTATGGTTTTGTATTGAGATATTCATGCATTTAAACCCTTGAGTTTTTATACAATGGAATTTTTCGTAAAATATTGCATTTCTAGCCTATTGGTCCAATAGCACCATCAAATGATATCAGAGCAGGGCTCTAATATGGTCCCTTAATCCTCCTATATTGTGTATAATTTAATTTTTAAATTTCATAAACACTTGATCATGATTGTCATGATATATGTGCTTTGAATTTGAGAATTGATAGTGTCATTGGCATAAGAACTGTGAATTAATATTTTTCAGAACTGTTGTATATTTGTGAGTGAATGGAAAGGCATTAAATACTTTATATAAGAGAATAATATTAGGTAGTGTTTTGTGTTATTGAGTGTATTTTCATATGGAAAAAGTCTCATGATCATATTGTGTATATTTTGAAAGTTATTGATCGTTTATTAAAGTGTGTCAGATTTGAGAAAGACATTTCCAAGAACTTTATACCTTTTCCAATGGGGGTTTTGATCAATCAAAACTTATGTAAATGAGTTAGGACCATTTGTACTTTTGAAGAATCGAGTCTAGTTTAAATGTACAGTTGGGCTCATAAGAAAATTCCCGATATTTAGAAAATTATGGTCGTTTTACTTGAGGGGTATCATACTGTAATTTCTACTACATAAAGCAAAAATTGACCCTATGAGAATCATGTTATTTGATACACTTCGGACCATTATTTAATGCTACTAATAAAAGTTGTCTCACTTGGAGTTTATTTTATCTGAGAATAAGTCTCATGATTAAATGATGTGTAAATTTAAAGTTACGTTCATTGAATTGGACCATGCTCATTTTGAAAACCAGAAAAAAATTATTTTTTATATCCAATGTGTGAGAAGGGCATTGATACTTCATATTTTTGGAATCCCCTTATGAAGTATAAGTTGTTGAAAGTCCTTGTGAGTCCTTAGGGTGTTTTAGATCAATGGGAGAGTTATATAAACCCCACCGAATTGTGAGTGTTAAGTTTTAATACCCGAGTATTGGTCTAGATCCGGGCTAGTCTCGAATAATATGTGATGAAGTTGACAACAAGACCAAAGACACATGTGGATGGATGAGACAATGAACATAGTTACAAAGATAGAAATAAAAGGTGAAACCAAATCACAGATCGAAGACAAAGGTATTAGCACAATATGACTTTGTCACTTTAAAACCATGAAGTATGACTTCTTTCTACTTATGACATTATTTTAATATATTGAGAATTCATTTATTAGAGAACAAACATTTTGGTTTTATAATATCATGTACGTAATTATTGGTAGAATATCTTGGTGTATTATATGAGTTTAATAATCGGAAGATTTGGACTCATCACATAAGCTATAAACTTGAATTAGGCTGATACTTACATATTGAGATTTTGAATGCTTATGTCCACTCTTATATAAGCTTAAGACATATGGCATATGCTTAAGTAATTTGATTCTAGATCTATGATATATGATTTAAATTATCGATCTTATGGATATGGCTAATTCAAGATACATGGTATGTGTAAGGATTACACTTGTGATTGCTTGAGAATTATGAGATATAAGAAATGTTTATTATTTATGAGTTGCTTCATGATTTGAGAACTCATGAGATGTATCATGAATATGACTTGACTAATCCTTATGGTGCCTCGAGCTACATGCTTCATTATTTTGAGCTTTCCTAAATGATGAGATAATGTGATGTACAATATTATCATATTGTGAGTACTTAGTGATGCATGATCCCATCATAATTCTTATGTGAATAAGTGAATGTGGTATTATGTTACGAATGTCATATGAGGATTATTACATGGCACGTTAGGCTCAATAGTCATGAAAAAAGATTTTCATATATGTGATAACATTTTCCTTTATAGTAGCATGTTTTTCACTATTTTGAAAATTGAGATAAATCGAACTAAAATGTGTCTTAAGTATGGATTGTAATAATTAAGAAAATGTGAAGAAGAGATTTTATCTTGAACACTTATTCTTCTGAACGAGGATTTCTATTAGCACAAGAGGATGTTAGAAACCATAAAGGGGATTCCATCCCATTTTGTATATTGCTACTTTGTATTGTCTTTCTATTAAAGAGTTATGACTATGCTAAAATTCATGCTTCTTCCATTTTGGAAGATCACCCTTAAAGAGGTCCTTTTAACATTGTTTCATAATATTTTGGCATATCTCATAGTCATCAATCTTTGAATAAAGTCTTTTTTGAAACTTTTGAATTTTTACTTAAAAGTAAACTGTTTTCTAAGACATAAATTCAAGTTAGTTTGAAAGGCAACTTTGTTGGTTTTAGTGGGAGCATCTTTAGTAAGTCTAAACAGTAAAACCATACCATCCTCAAAGAGAGAACCTTAATATTGATTTGGAAACATTTATATCTCAAATTAATTTCACTTATGAGAAAATTGGAAGAGGCATTGAATTAGAATGATTTGTAAATAAAAGCCGAAAGGAGTATTTGACCTCTTATTTAAAAATTGATCATTTTATGAACCCATGGGCTGTTTTTTTCCGCTGAATTATAAGTATTATTTTTTTCATTTAGTGCCATAGTGAGAAGTTTTAAGTCACTTAGAGATATGTCACTTGTTAGAGTAGTGAGACATATTTTTGATAGACTTTTGAATTTTCAATGATTAATTGTGTGACATTATGGTAATAGATCATCACTTGTCTATACATACATGGTGATCATATGCATTCACTTTCATATAGATGATCCACTAGATAGCTTCTACCGGTCTCTGAAAGGCTAGTAAGTCTTTTAGTGGAGTACACATAAGCCACTTAAAAATATTTTATGTAAGACCTTATGTAGAGCCACATATTTATATGTTGATTATAATATGATTATATGACGATAAAGACACCTCATTTTGTGGGCTAGTCACATTGATAGTGACTATCTATGCATAGACTATATGCATATGACTTAATGCAATTGGTTGTTTATCATGCGATAATTTGTGAGATTAAATGTGAGAAAAATCCTATAAACTTTGATAAGTCCTAGATTGCATGAGATATTGTCCGAATTGATTTGAACTTATAATGTGCTTGGTCACTCGGACATGTAAAATTGAATCTCTCTTGATCTTGGGATTGGATCTAATTAATAGGTTCATGATGCCACATGTTAGACATCTAATCCAAGTGTAATATCAATAAGAGATTGAATGTATTGAATGGTGAAATACTTGAAAATCCAAGCACTACTCTCACATCTTGGTTTTGAATGGATAAAGTATCAGTTCGTGACTCAGGAAACTTTGATAATAATATATGAGATTAAAGCATGATTTTAATAAACTTTTGTTCGAGTAAAAATCTATGTTACTTGAGAATTGATATGTACATAGAGTTGTGAACGTTTAAGCACTCGAATAAATGTTGGGAGAGCAAGTAAGAAGATAGATGTGAACATATATGTCAATCTTTATGAGCATAAATTGTCCTGAACATGCACATAAAAATACTGTACTCTTTGCCATACCATATATTCCCATATTTCTTTTCCTTTAGGGATACCCATTGCATTCTTAGAATATGTGATTGTTGAAGATGATGGTTACTTCCGCAATTAGCACCTAGTAGATTAATATGTCAAGCATTGGCGTCAGTATTATGTGATATGTTGACACATAAACTACATGATATTTGATTAAATATGTGGGTGAAGGAGATCGAACATGACATTTAAATTGTGATTTGTGGTTTATGTGACATACACCAGACATAGAAAGAATTCTTGATAATTTGCTCTTGCGATTGCATATGTTTGACTACACTTGCTTTTATTAGTTCATAACTATTGATTATGTTAATGGACCATGTTGATTGACTATGCTTATGGAGCATACAATGGTTTACGCTTATGCATGATATGAGATTGAGAAAGTTGACTTGGTTGTTGATACTTGCCCCCTTGCTTGATATGAGTATAGCTTTTATGATAGAGAATGGATGTTTTAAATTATATTATCGTGTATAAGAATGAGAGAGACAATAATTTATAAGGCTTCAAAAGGCCAAGTGGGAGAATATTGGCTATGTGGCCTTTCAAGGCCTTAAGGCTAATAGTCTTACGCTCAGTGGGAATTAGAGAGAGACTGAATCTAGGTGCTTGGGGCAGTGGAGCCCAGATTCATATACCCCGAATATTTGAGTATACATTTTGAGAGTGTGAACTCTCGAGGAGGTGTGAGGGTCACCTCCTAGTCAGAAATATATTGATTAGAATGCCTCATAGTTGTTGTGATAAGTCAGGGCTTGGAGAATCCAATCGAGAATTATAAAACCCGAGTATTTAAAAGAGTATTCGCCTTGTATGGAATAGTCGGCTCATGGGACATGAGACCGTTCCATGGCATGTGCACCCACAGTCGTATGGGGAAACTACTATTCTATAGTATTATCCGACTTAGAAGAACTAGTGCATATGTGCTTTGACGTAAATACCAAACAAAGACATCCTATGGGGATGCCACATGGATCCCAAGTGGCCATAGGGATGCCACGTGGCACCCCCACCTTCCCACTCGTTGATGATATCATGCTGATGTCATATCCATGTGGGGACCTATTTGTCATTAATTCTTTGTTGGTATTATGTTATAACATGTTATCTTGTTATTTAAAGAGATATATATTGTTATGACTTAAGTTTGATTTAAGTCACATGTTTTTTTTAGCTCATATGTATCATTTTTGGCATTTGTGAAGTCATGGGATTTTGAGAATTAATTTAATTCATATTATTATCTACATATGATTTTGTAGCATGTGAGTATATCTTATGTGGCACCATCTTATGGGCTTGACTTTTATGAAACTTTAGTGTTATTAAAATCCTATTGGTAGTGTCATAAGATATTTTATTCACATGTGTAGATGTCCTATTTTACCTTTATGTCTTTGTCCTTGTATTTTATTGACTCTCATAAATTATTCAAAAACCATTGGCAAAAGTGTAAATATGAATTTGGACTTAATGAGAAATAAAACATCGAGCTAAGGGCTTCAAGGTAAAATGACTATAAACCTAGGTTTTGAGGAGTGAAAGGTATTAAAAGCTTATCCATTAATCTTGGTGATAAGATATGGATAAGTGACTTGGATAAAAGACTCTCATATGCCATTGATCTAAGGCATCAAGGATCAAGATCAAATCCATATTTATGATCCAAGTATAAACTTAACTTATGGGATAAATTATTACCCTAACTTGAGAATTCACTTTAAAGACAGAGAGAGAGAGAGCCATTGACAAAAATGTGGTCACTCATGAGACTATCTTCTTTTTTGAGCTTTCATTTGAAACCCTTCCATGGAGTAGTCCATCATTTATGTGATCAAGCCCATATCATTGCTTCATTAAGGTATTGATTTTTCTTCTCATATTTTTAGTTCTTATCGCATTTCCATTATCAAAGCTTGCTGTAATTATTAATTTATAGTAGCTTTCTTCACTTTTGGTTATGAAAACTTGATTTTTGAAGAGTCCCAAAGCAATAGTGTAGTCCATACACATAGTAGGTGTAGACTAGCTTTCTTACTCCATGATCTTGAGTAGTTTCAACTAAATTTCTTAATCTTATTTTTCTAGAATTTTTTATTGAGAATATATAATTGATGAGATATTTATTTTATCATATTTGACCATAAGAAATAATCCATTGAGTTCCCTTTTTAATGTTGAAAAGTTTGTGTGGTCCCTTATGGATCACATGGTTTAGTTTCACCATAACTTCTTTATTTTATGTAGTATCACTCTCAAACTTTAAAGGACTATTTTGATACATGTCTCTCTCATGATTTGATTCCCATTAAGTGAAATAAATGTGATGATTTGCTTTCCATTTGATTGATCTCCTTGAGTTATTATTATCACACATGCCTTAGACAATGTGACAAAATTAAGTCCTCAAAAGGTCATTTTGTGGCCCGAGCACAAGGGGTTTGAACCATGGTTTCCCCATGTATGTTTGCATGTAATTTGATGTATTTACAGTTATTAAATGGATTCATGATTGATTAAGTTGAGTATGTTGTATGAATATTGAGATTGTTTTTTTTTATTATTATTATTTATGCAAATTGAAATCTTATGAAATTATTATGATCAAGTGCATGAGATATTATGATGCATGATGAGGATGAAGAATGAAGATGAAATTATCATATAATTTTGATATAATAAGGAATTGTTAGTGCAAGTCATGCAATATGTTTTAGAGATGTACAATGTGAATATTTGAATATTGTATTCGGTTTATCTATACTTTTTAGTAAGAGATTTGTAAGGGACCTATTAGGGTTGAATTTTATTATTCTAATGTGTATAAACCATGTTTGTAGGCTGGAATATATATATATTATGGTTTTGTATTGAGATATTCATGCATTTAAACTCTTGAGTTTTTATACAATGGAATTTTTTTTTAAAAGATTGCATTTCTAGCCTATTGGTCTTATACCACCATCAAAACACAATACCTATAAAATCATCTTGGTTTTTTCGATATGAAGGGATACATAGAGGGGCATAGAGGTAGCACAGAAAAAGCTTAAGATCAGTGAGATAATCAAATTTGTAATATTTGAAATAATGGGATGAAGAAGATATTTTTCTCACAGTGTTAGAATCCAAGTGCCGAAGAGATGGACACCTCGTGACATGAAAAATCGAAGATCTGTATATTCTCCATCAGTAGTATGCTCTTCCAAGATCGCCAAACGACTGTAAAAGCAATGAATAAAGAAAGCCCAGGTACCACACTACATGATTTTGAGGAAGGAAATTTATCTCACATTATATGGTATAGTCATATAAGGAAAGAGGATTCAGTTACCTTTTTATATGCTTTGGTTATATATTTTGGTTAATTGTTTTATAAATATGTATGAAGTATATGGACATTGAGTGATATATGCTAACAAATTTGAAAGAGCCTATTTATGAATACCATGTGTTGTAGTGCCTCCTTGTGCTAAGAGTACGAACTACTTAAGGTAGTCATACTCATAGAGATGTGATTTGATTAAGGGCTTTGAGCCCTAAGTATGAAATACAAAATATGGATATGGTTTATTCAAATATGTAAACAAGAAGGGAGTGTTCTGATAGAACCCGGTCTTAATAGTCATGCTCCCAATAATGTCCAGTAATATGATGTGTTGCATGTAATGATGATCTCTTCATAAAGTCTTCATATTTGCCAAAAAGAAATTTTTAGCAAGATTTTGATAACCATTATTTAGTGATGCTTTGTTTAGATATAATTGTAATATAAACTTTATGGCTTGTTTTTGTAGCTATAAACATGACTTGGTAGGTGAATGTGGTAAAATGATTTTTGAAGACTAGACATATATTTTAATATTAAATTGGATGTTTTGAGAAAAACGTGAGTCTTTATATAAAAAAATCATTTTAAACTTTCTTACTGTTATCTAACTATTACTTGCTATGTATATACAAAGTCAATTTTTAAATGGGAGAAAACCATTACGCCTTCAAGTTATTTATAAAATTGGGAGAAAGTATGTCATGCACAGGTTTTTTAAAATACCCATATGCCTTGACTCAAGTTTGTAGTTATTTAGAATAATCTATTACCTATGGCCTTGAACCATAGGGAATGTTGTAGGAAGGCCATCTTGTATAGATTCCTTCACACATATTATGTTAATTAAATAACTTGGCTTGTCTGAATTTACCATCAAGATGACTAGTGTCGTTGAACCTTTTTATGGTTCATAAAGGTTTTACTTATTGTGAAATCAATGGCCATTAAATTACATTTCCCACGAGACTTGTTATGCTACCTCATGATATAGGCATAAGAATGTTGAGATTGTATATATTGTATGTGTAATAATTGAGTGGGAGCTGCAATAGTTCCACATTTTTTTTAGCTGCTTGGATATTCAGATATATATATGCAAGCTATCTTAACGATCCATATGATGTGAAGTTTACATCTGAATACGTGTTTATGCTTGGAGGGACAATAACTTATTGGAAATCAAAGAAACAAAATGCGGTGATATTGTCCATCCTGGAGGCAGAATACATGGCATGCTATTTGGTTACCAAGGAGGCCGTAGGGATTAATAAATTTCTTAATCGACTTGATTTCAACCCGTGCGTTGTGAGGCAGTGAGGATTTTCTACGACAACATGATGGCGATATGCATGTACAAGGGAGTCACGATTCCATAATAACTCCAACCGTATAAAACTTAATATTTTAGTAGGAGTTCCCAGTATTTAACAGGTAAGCTGAAACAACAGACTATGGCGTTGTTCACCTATGGAACCCAAATGTGTGGCACTGGTTGTATAGCTATAGAAAGAAATGCCTTGTTTGAATAACTCTTTTGAGCCCATGAGTATATGACCCCATGCGATGAGGATACATGATGATCTTCTGTGATAGCAGGTCCATGATTCGCAATGCGATATGAAAGATGGACTCCTATCTCTTTAGTGATGAGATCCGAGCAGCAAAGAGAAACAGGTTTTGCCTATATGAGTCCTTATGTGAAAAGAATGATAGTGAAATCCATGATTCACGTATTGAGAGAGATTGTGATTGAGATAGATAGATGGGATGAGAGAAAGTGAAAAAAAGAGACTGTAAGACCTTCAAAGCCAAGTGGGAGATATTATGTTTGTGTGGCCTTTAAATTCCTTATGAGTGATTTTGAGGAGACATTTGATATAGTGGATCATGGACTCAGTGGGAGTGTGGTCCCTCATAGACCATACCATGCAAATGAGGTTTGCAGATATCGTAATGTGTTTAACAGTCTAGGCCAGTTGGTTGGAAAAAACCCAAGTTGCCTGGGCATAGAAAATAAATCGAGAAGGGTTCTAGTGGGTTATCCCTTGATAAGGTCGAGTATGCTCGGATGAGTGAGCAGAGGGACTGTGTGACCCTTTTGTGTGATGATTGCCTACAGAGACGGGGGCCAAAGCTTCATCCATGTACCATCACACTGCATGCATATCGATAGACCGTTCGAGAAAGCGAGCAAGCCACATATTAGGGTGAAGCATATGCATATGCAAGAGATACCGCTATGCGCCATAAAGTTATGGTCACATCAGGTCTAGGTGAACTTGACTTGTCTCTAGAGGAGAACCTGAAATCCATAGACTGGGATTACAATCCCTTGGCTCATCGGTCAGACTTTGGTTATCCACTAATGAGCCCCTGCTTGGAATGTAGGTCATGGGCAATGCTGGGTTGGCATGATAAAGCAAGTGTGGTCTGTAGTCCACATTTGAACGTGCAGTGCCCCATTATTGATTTAATTCCTTGACCATCTGGATCATTTTCCCATCAAATTAATTGAATTATGTTTCTTTAATGTTAGATATTATTTTAAAATTGTTATTTGAATATTTATAAATCCCCGAATATTTTATTTATAAAATTTGGAATTATAAAATAAAGATATTGATTTTTAATGATTTAAATATTCAAATAATATTCTAAAATTTATTTTTATTATTTTTAAATATATGATATTTTTTTTTTTGGGAGAAGGGGGGGGGGGGGGGGGCATTGTGCATATGGGCCCACTATACCCAAATTTTATGAGGCCACGTTGCCATCCCCTGGGTGGCATGCCCCTAGTTTAGAGGCTGCTTATCCCCATGGGTGGCGTGCCCTATTTTTATGGATTGGTTGATTTTGATTTATCTTAAATGGGTTTGAGATGATGAGTTGATATGAGCTTTTGATATGGCTTATGTAAATAACTTTGAGTTGATAAGTATGCTCTATCTTTAAAAGATTTGAGTAGATATTTTAGTAGGCCTATAGGGCTTATGAATATATATTTTGGATAGAGCACAATATTTTCTTGATTAATTTTTGTTTGATGGGATAATGGTTAAAGGAAAGTGGGATAATGGTTGAGGAAAGGGGAAAAATGGTTGAGCACTGATGGCCCATCTATAGAATGAATGATTTAGATCTCTCACCCTACAAGTCACCATTGATCGACGGTAAACATTAATCCTTTGAGGCAAGCAATAGAAATCCTAGACCCAATATTATAGGGTCATATCTCTCTCACCTCTCTCACACATCCTTCTCTTTCCTGATCCTAATTTAAAGGGGGCACCCCCATCTTATTTTAAAGGGGAAGTACACCCCCATTCTCCGTCCTTTTATCTCTTAAAAAAAAAAAAGGGGCACGCCCTTTTTTATCTCTCTCAATATTCTCTCCCTCATCTAAAAAAATAAAAGGGGCACATGCCCAGTCTCTATCTCTCTCTCTCTCTCTCAACTTCATCATTAAAAAGGGCTCACGCCGCATTCTTCTCTCTCTCTTTATCTTTATGAGGTGATCTATTTATTTATTTTCTCTCTCTTCTTTAGTTTCTATAAAAGGGAGAGTATGTCTCCCTCTGAAAGAGAAAAAATTCACATCTCTCTCAATTTTATTCAAAGTCCTAGTGTTCATGAAAAATAAAGAACGGAGAATTTTTGGCTCAGTATTTTTTAAGATTGATCCTAAAGATCTTACGTGAGCATAACATTTCATTGAAGAGCTTGGATGAAATTAGCTTTCCCAGTTGATATTGAATGAATACCATCGATCCCACACCATCGAATCGTGATGACTCGGTGTGGGGTGTAATAAGTCCGGTTAAGGTAATCTCCAACATTCTTCTTTTGTTTCTTGCATATTTAATCTTTACATTATCAAGCACAAGATTTGTGGTAATTTTCTTTGATTAAAGAAAATTGGTTTAATGACATCAAAGTTTTCAAGATATTGGATTTGTAAATTTATATTTTATTTGAAGCAAGAGTTATTGTAATAAGACTACTTGCAAGTGATCTTTGCCAAAAGAAACGAAAAGGGGTGAAAAAAAAAAAAAGAAAAAAAAAACCCAGCGAGATCATATTGATAGAACTTTCATTGGTCTCAGAGTGAGGTTGATATTTGATGCCATTAGATTTCTTTTCTCTTTATTGACTGGAGATCAAGGGAATGAGATATGAGAAAGCTAATAATCTTTGTGGTTAAGTAATACACCCTAGTGAAGAATTAATGGAATATTCAAAACACCAAGAAAGACACTTTGTAGATTGGGTATTCTGTGCTATTTTAGAGCAATTATATGAAGTAGATAATGAAGTATTTTTCATTGCATAATTCAGTGATTTTGTGTGTCTTTGAGAGTAGAATCTACCTACAAAATTTCAGTTGGAGATCTTAAGGGATTTGAGACTTATGGACTCATGAATGAAGGGTGTCAATTTTGACTCTGCAAAATCCATGAACTGTCCACTGAGTTCCGTGATTTTTCCCACAAATGATATGGTCCTATTTCTTACTAAACGTTTTCTGTGATCCCTAAAATTGAGTTTATGTGCAAAATAAAAACGTTTTATGAAGAAATTCCTTGTAGTTAGAGAGATATGATCGATTTACTGAAGGGCACGCAAGTGTTGTTTTTTGCGATGAAAATTATTTCCATGATTTGGAAATCAAGCTTTTATTTTTATTCTTAACATAATGCTTTAATGCTTATACTAAGTTTTTAGACTTCAATACTGGGTCTAGTCTTTAATGAAATTTATTTGAGAGAGAAATATCTATGGGAAGAGAAGAATAAAAATTTTGGATTGAAGAGAGGTCATCCTGAATTTTGTGCAATTATGGTATGCTCTTCCTTAAGACTTGAAATTCTATAATTATCAAGCATACTTAGAAGAGTGACATGTAGCTTGTGGAAATATATGTGCTACCATTATGTTTCTACTTTTAAACAAAATTAGTTTGAAAGGAAAACTCCATAAGGGTAGAGAGAACATACAATTTTATTAGACAATGTTCATCCTGGAGTTTTGCAGTATAAGTTATTTTGTAATATGTATGTCAACTTATTTATTTCTCTGAAGGAATTTATTATTTGAGATTCACACCATTATGTTATGATTTGGTTTTGAGTTCATTTTTTAACATAAGAGATTTTAGGAAGAAATTATTTGAGATTTGGGCAAAACAATTTTTTTATTGAGATATGCTCAACCTGATTTTCTGCTGAGAAAATTGCATCGTGATGTAAAAAGTTACTAAAAGGTAGACTCACTAAATGATATGAATTTGGGATGAAACTGAGCATTATTTTATATTTTTGAGTCTACTTCAGTACTTATAAGGATTTGGAGAGAAACTCTTTATGACTTGAGAGATATCATATTTTTTTGATGGGACGCTCATGTTCTATTCCTTAATAAATTAAAAGATGTGGGATGGTAAAGCACATCTTTGGATTCCTTATAATGGAGACCCTTTTTAGGGCTCATTTAAAAGAGGTTTTATAGTGTGCCAAGCATATGGTATAATAAAACTTCTGAGAGAGGTAATACAGAGTTGGCAAGGTACGATACTCTATATGAAAAATGTCTGATTCAGGAATAGTGGAAAGAAGGAGAAACACAATACCTATAAATACATAGAGCGTCTTAGAGGTAGCAAAGAAAAGCTAAATATCAATGGGAGAATCAAATTTGAGATATTTGAAATAATGGGATGAAGAAGACATTTTTCTTCACAGTGTTATACAAGGAAGAATCCAAGTGCCGAAGAGATAGACACATTGTGACATGAGAAATCGAAGGCCAGTATATTCTCCATCAGCTGTATGCTTTTCCAATATCGTCAAACGAATGTAAAAGCAATGAATCAAGAAAGCCCAGGTACAACAGTACATGGTTTTGAGGTATGAAATCTATCGCATATTACATAGTAAGGTCATATAGGGAAAGATGATTCAGTAACTTTTTATATGCTTTGGTTATATATTTTTGCTAATTGTTTTTTGAATATGTATGAAGTATATGGACACTGAGTGATATGGGCTAACAAATTTGAAAGAGCTTGTCTATGAATACCATGTGTTATAGTGCCTCCTTGTGCTAAGAGTACGAAATACTTAAGGTCGTCATACTCATAAAGATGTGATTTGATTAAGAGCTTTGAGCCGTAAGTATGAGATACGAGTTATGGATATGACTCATTCAAATATGTAAGCATGAAGGGAGTGTTCTGATAGAATTCGATCTTAGTGGCCATCCTCCCAACAATGTCCAATAATATGAAGTGTTGCATGTAATGATGATCTCCTCATAAAGTCTTCATATTTGTCAAAAAGAAGTTTTTATCAAGATTTTGATAACCGTTATTTAGTCATGCTTTGTTTTAGATATAATTGTGATATGGACTTTATGGCTTGTTTTTGTAGGTGTAAACATGACTTGGTAAGTGAATGCCGTAAAATGATTTTTGAAGACTAGACATATATTTTAATATTAAATTGGATGCTTTTGGAAAAACCTAAGTCTCTATATAAGAAACTCATTTTAAACTGTTATACAATTATCTAACCATTGCTTATGATATATATACCAAGTCAATTTTTAAAAGGGAGAAAACCATTTTGCCTTCAAGTTATTTATAAACTTGGGAGAAAGTCTGTCATGCACAGGCTTTTTAAAAATACCCATATGCCTCAACTCATGTTTGTAGTTATTTAGAATCCTCTATTACCTATGACCTTGAACTATAAGAATTGTTGTTGGATGGTTATCTTGCTAGGCTTCCTTCATATATATTATGTTAATTAGATAACTTGGTTTATATGAATTTACCACTAAGATTACTAGTGTGGATGAACCTTTTTGTGGTTCATAAAGGTTTTTCTTATTATGAAACCAATGGGCATTGAATTACAGTTTACATGAGACTTGCTATGCTACCTCATGATATAGCTACAAGAATGTTGAGATTGTATATATTGTATGTCTAATAATTGAATGAGAGCTGCTATAGTTCTACATATACAACCTATCTCAAGGATCCAGATAATGTGAAGTCTACATCTAGATATATGTTCATGCATGGAGGGAGAACAACTTCTTGAAAAACAAAGAAACAGGATGCGGTGGCATTGTCCATCCTGGAGGCAGAAACGTGGCAAGCTATTTGACGGCCAAGGAGGCCGTATGGATTAATAAATTTCTTAATCGACTTGACTTTCAACCCGTGCGTTGTGATGCAGTGAGGATTTTCTGCGACAATACGACGGCGATATGCATGTAAAAGGGAGTCACGATTTCATAATAACTCCAAGCATAAAAAACTAAATATTCCAGTGGGAGTTCTTAGTATTTGACATGCCAGCTGGAACAACTAACTATGACATTGTTTACCGATGGAACCCAGATGTGTGGCGCTGGTTGTATGGCTACAAAACAAAGTGACTTATTTGAAGAACTCTTTTGAGGCCATGAGTATACGACCCCATGCGATGAGGATACGTGATGATCATCTGTGACAGTAGGTCTATGGTTCACGATGCGATATGAAAGATGGACTACCACCACTTTTGGGATGAGATTCGAGCAGCAAAGAGACAGGGCGTTGCCTCTATGATTTCTTTTGTGAAAGAATTGATAGTGAAAGTCATGATTCACGTATTGAGAGAGATTGCGATTGGGAGAGACTGATGGGGATGAGAGAAAGTGAGAAAGAGAGAATGTAAATCTTTCAAAGGCTAAATGGGAGATGTTGGGTTTGTGTGGCCTTTAAAGGCCTTATGAGTGATTTTGAGGAGACATTTGATATAGTGGATCACGAACTCAGTGGGAGTATGGTCCCTCGTAGACCTTACGATGCAAAAGAGGTTTGCAAATACCGGAATGTGCTTGACGGTCTAGGGCAGACGGTTGGGAAAAACCAAAGTTTCCTAGGCATAGAAAATAAACCGAGAAGGGTTCTAGTGGGTTATCCCTTGATGAGGTCGGAGTATGCTTGAATGAATGAGTTGAGGGACTATGTGACCCTTGTATGTGATGGTAGCTTATAAAGACAGGGGTCAAATCCTCATCCATGTACCATCACACGACATATATATCGATAGACCGTTTTGAAAAGAGAGCAAACCACCTTTTTGGGTGAAGCATATGCATGTGCGAGAGCTACTGCTATGCGCTATAGAGCTGCAGTCGCATCAGGTCTATGTGACATTGACTCGTCTCTAAGGGTGAACTTGAAATCCTCAAACTGGGATTGCGATCCATTGGCTCATCGACCAAACTTTGGTGACCTACTAATGAGCACCTGCTTAGACTATGAGTCATGAGCAACGCTGGGTCGGTATGACAAAGCAAGTGTGGTCTGTAGTCCACATTTGAAGGTGGAGTGCCTCATTATTAATTTAATTCTTTAACCATATGGATCATTTTTCCATCAAATTAATTTAATTATGCTTCTTTTATGTTAGATATTATTTTAGAATTATTATTTGAATATTTATAAATCCCTAGATATTTCATTTATAAAATTTGGGTTTATAAAATTAAAGATATTGATTTTTAATGATTTAAATATTCAAATAATATTCTAAAATGTATTTTTATTATTTTTAAATATATGATGGTTTTGGAGGGCCCATTGTGCACATGGTTCCACTATACCCAAATTTTATGGGGCCAAGTTGGCATCCCTTGGGTGGCACACCGCTATTTTAGGGAGCTGCCTATCCCCATGGGAGGCATGCCCTATTTTTATGGATTGGTTGATTTTGATTTATCTTAAGTGGGTTTGAGAAGATAAGTTGATATGAGCTTTTGATATTGTTTATCTAAATAACATTGAGTTGATAAGTATGCTCTATCTTTAAGATATTTGAGTAAATATTTTAGTACGCCTATAAGGCTGAATATATATTTTGGATAGAGCACAATACTTTCTTGATTAATTTTTATTTGATGGGATAATAGTCAAAAGGATAGGGGGATAATGGTTGAGCACATTCTGTATTGTTGATGACCCATCTATGGAATGAATGGCTCCAATCTCTCACCCTACAAGTCACTGTTAATTGCAAGTAAAATTCAATCTTATGAGACAAACAATGGAAACCCTAGACCCAATATTACAGGGCCATATCACTCTCATGCATCCCTCTCTCTCCCTATCCTATTTTAAAGAGGGCACCCCCAGCCTATTTTAAAGGGGAAGTAAACTCCCATTCTCTCTCCCTTTATCTCTTTAAAAAAAAAAGGGGGGGCACGCCCCTTTTCTCTCACTCAATATTCTCTCCCTCATCTAAAAAAATAAAAAGGGGCACGTGCCCATTCTCTCTCTCTCAACTTCTTCATTAAAAAGGGCTCACGCCCCATTCTTCTCTCCCTTTATCTTTATGAGGGGCTCTATTTATTTATTTTCTCTCTTATTTAGCTTCTATAAAAAGGGGAATACGTCTCCCTCTAGAAGATAGAAAATTCTCATCTCTACCAATTTTATTCAAAGTCTTAGTGCTCAAGAAAAATAGAGAAAGGAGAATTTTTGGCTCAGTATTTTTGGAGATTGATCCTCCTAAAGATCTTGCGTGGGGTTCATTGAAGAAGTTGGCCGAAATTAGCTTTCCCGATTGAGAATGAACGAACACCGTCGATCCCGCACGATTGGATGGTGGTGATTCGGTATGAAATGTAATAAGCCTGGTTGAGGTAATTTCCGACATTTTTCGTTTATTTCTTGCATATTTAATCTTTATATTCTCAATCACAAGATTTGTAGTAATTTTTTTTTATTAAAGAAAATTTGTTTGATGGCATCAAAGTTCTCAAGATATTGGATTCATATATTTATATTTTATTTTATGCCAGAGTTATTGCAATAAAATTACTTGCGAGTGATCTTTGCCAAATGAAAAGAAAATGGGTGAAAAACAAAAAAAATTCCCCGGCAATATCACATTGATAGAACTTTCAAGAGAAAGGGAGAGAAAAGTGTTGTACTAAAGGAAAAAACAGAGGGGAAAAACATCAGCCAACGGCTAGTGTTTTTTAAACCCTGAGCATGGAAGAAAAGGTTAAAGTGAAAAAGTTGCTGGAGGAGAGAGGGAGAGAGAGAGAGAGGAAAAGCGTGAGTGTGGTGGCAGTTCAAATTCTAAATTTGAAAGAAAAAGGTGTGGTAGCTTTATGCAATGGTGGAATTTGTGGAATTTCTAGAATTTGTGATCGGCTTTAATGATTTTAGAGAAAGAAAGGAGACTGGGTTTTGAAATTTTTTAGCGATGAAGTGCTTGGGGTGTCTTAGAAGGAGGGAAGGTTGGGAAAGAAGAATTGTGGATTGCCTCTCTCTCTCTCCGCAAATTTTTATTTACTATAGTATTTGTAACCCAATTTGTATCTGCTCAGGAGCAGAGCATGCAGGATTGAATTTTGAGCAATTGCCATGGTGATACATTGCCATGGTGATACATGCTTTTATTGAAAAATAATTCGCTCCTTTTATTCAGACTGATTTTTCTCAATATAAAACGTTCAATGTGTTAGCTTTAATATCATTTCACAGCATCAATTCGACCATTCTACATTACTACTTTTTTTTTGAGCGAATTCAGGTTGCTAATTTTCTAAGTTCAGTTTTTCTCTTCTTTTTTTAATGTTAATTGAGTTTTTCTCAGCATGATCCTCTGCAATCTAGAGAGAGAAAACAAAACCAATGGGAAGAATTATGAAGTTCCCTTAACAAAGAGAAAAACCAAACATTAAACCATCATTAATTTTGAAGTTCTAAAACACTATTTAGTCCATGAGACTCACAAAAGATTTGCTTGAATCTCTAGAGAGAGAAAACCCAACCATGACCGGACTGAGTGTGAACCTCAAAAAACTTTTTCACTCCATTCACAGGGGCTAACGCAACCCATTTTGTTTTTTGTTTTTTTTTTCAGTTCCAATAAATCGCAGCCAGATCAAAGTTTTGAGATGGACAATTTTTCAACATTAAAAGGCATCGAGGATCACATAGAAAGATCAGTGTTAGATAGTGAATTTTCTACATTGAGCATTAGAACAATGGAATTCAGCAGGACGAGCTCTGAAACTTCGATATCTTCCGATCCTAATTATTAAAATTCTACCCCCGGACAGTCACCGCATTCTCTCCCCCTGGTCAGTTGACCAAGGACCGGAAGTCGAGGGTCAATAGCAAAATTTGGGTTCAAAAGGCATACCCAAGTTCTAGATCATAAGCCAGAAGTTCATGAAGCCAGTAAACCAAGTCTCTCTCTCTCTCTCAAATCATAGATATATCCATGAGAGAGAGAGGTTTACAATTATCTTCCTAGTTTGGAATTTATTTTAAACAGGAAATTTCAATAACCAATTACTAATCTAAGGTTGGTTATCTTTGTAACTATATATTTCAGGTCTTGATATCATGAAAGAAAACTTCTCAAAGCTGTTGTGTTGGGGCGTGATGCCAAATCACCACCCCTGTGGTATTTCTTTTTTTTTTGATAAAAGGCATTTTCATCACTAAAATATGCTTTTTTTTAGTGGAGGCTTTCAAAAGAGGTCTTTATAGTGTGAGAGACGCGCAGATACAAAAAGGGGAGGATGAGAAACGCACTGGTGTGAAAGAAAGGGGTGAAAACACAGAGTTTTTGGGAAAAATATGGGGTTTCTGCGATAGCGGCCTAACGCCACCATTTGGGTTCATCTTTGAGCCGTTCTTGTCGGCATTTCTTCGCGGCTACGGTGAATCGAAGAAATGAGTCTACTGTAGGTGGTTTTGTGATAGGAAGTTTTTGTTTTGAGCATTCCTTGAGATTGTATAAAGTAACTCTACATAACCCCAATCTTGTAAGTTTTCCTCTTGATATTGTATTCACCTTTGCCGTCTTGCCTGTGGTCGTAGCCCATTTTGGGTGAACCACGTATATGTGCGTGTCCCTCTCTACTTTCATTTGTGTTGTGTTTTGAAGATTTCCCATATTGTTTGATTTCTTGTTTATATATTTTTTCCAATTATATTGCATTTGTTATTGCATCTTGGGCATGTTATTTGAGTGTTGAAATCATTGTGGTGGAGTGCTCACCACATCTAGTGGGTTTTGAGATATCCCGATTTGCTCTAAAGGGGTGATTGGGTTATCCCGATTTTGCCACAAGTGGTATCAGAGTTCAAGGAGTTAATATAGTATTTTTGGAAAAATGACATCTCACAAGTTTGAGGTGGAGAAGTTTAATGTGAAAGATAATTTTGAAATTTGAAAATTAAAAATGCATGATTTATTGGTATATCAAGGGCAACACAAAGCATTGCTTGGAAAAGATAAAAAATCAATCAATATGACCGATGATGGTTAGGATGAACTTGATATGAAGGCACGGGCCACTATTCGCTTGTGTTTAACAAATGAAATTTTGTTTAATATTGTTAAAAAAATGACAGCAAAAGATTTGTAGGAAAAATTGGAAAGTTCGTATCAAACAAAATCTCTCACAAACTGAACTTTCTTAAAAATAAAATTGTATTCTTTGATAGTACTTGAATGAGTTTAATAACATCATTTATCAACTTGATAGTATTGGTGTGAGAATAGATGATGAAGATAAGGCGGTCACTTTACTTTGTTCATTATCGAAATCCTATGATAACCTTGTTACTACATTGAGTTGTAATAAAGAGGATTCTCTTGATTTGGGCTCTGTATGTGGTACCCTACATGCCGATGAATTTCGAAAGAAAGCTTCTTTGGGAAGTTCAGTAGAATCGAAGATGGAAGTTCTTGTGGCAAGAGGTCAATCGAATGAACGGGGTGATTAATTGATGAATTATTCAAGAAGTAACTCAAGATTTCAATCAAAATCTAGAGGGCCCATTAAAAAGAATGTGTGTTGGCATTGTGGGAAGCCCGCTCATATAAGAAAGAATTGTTTTAAAAGAAATGGAGTGAATTCTTCCAATGCTCCTAATGTGGGAGGTGAAAAGCCAAGTGAATCCAAGAATGAAGCAAATAAAGTTGAAGAGTCTACATCCGGGTCAATTGAAGATAAAGTGTTGATGGTGGCATATAATTCAATATTCTATCAAAATTGGATGCTTGAAACTGGAGCCACTCATCACATGTACCCACATAGATAATGGGCTGTCTCACATGAGTTATGTGAAGGAGGATCGGTGTCCATGGGTAATAATTCCACTAACAAGGTGGTTGGAATGGGTTCGGTTCGCCTAAGGATATTTGATGGAACTCTTCGGGCAATTAAGGATGTTATGCATGTGTCGGAACTAAAAAAGAGCTTGATTTCCCTATCTTTTTCATATTCGAAAGGTTATAAGTTCACTAATCAGGTTGGAGTAATCAAAGTATCAAAACAGGCTCTAATTATGAAGAAAGGACTCTTAGTTGGGAGCTTGTACAAGTTATTAGGAAGCATAATAAAAAATGATTAAGTGAATTCCATGGTCGAAGGTGACGAAGTTCCATTTCTCTGATGACATAGAAGATTAGGGCATATAAGTGATAAGGGTATGGAGGTCTTGATGAAGATGAATTTTATACCTACACTTAAAATTGATGGATTAGAATTTTTTGAGCATTGTGTCTATGAGAAACAACATAGACAACCTTTCAAGACTAGGAAGCATACAAGCAACTGCAAACTTGATTACATTCACTAGGATGTATAGGGCACTTCACGAACTACAGCTTATGGCGACGCATTATATTTTGTTTCATTTGTTGATGACTTTTCAAGAAAAGTATGCGTCAAAACTCTCAAGTCTAAAAGTGATGTATTTTGTGCATTCAAGAATTTTAAAGTCGAAGGTAAAAAATCTACAGGGCATCACATTAAAGTTCTTCGGACTGATAATGGTAGAGAGTTTGTATTAAAGGAGTTTGAAAATTTTTGCAAGGCTGAGGGAATTACTAGGCATTACACAACTGCCTACAATCTACAACAAAATGGTATGGCCGAGAGGATGAATCGGACTTTGATAGAGCATGTGAGATGCATGTTAAGCAATGCCAACCTAGAATAGAATTATGGGTGGAAGCTGTATCAATGACTTGTTATCTTATCAATCGATCACATTTGGTAGCATTAAGAAGCAAAACTCCTAATGAGGTATGGTATAGAACTCTGAGTGACTACTCTGATTTAAAAAATTTTGGTTGTGATGCGTATGCACTTATTCCAAGTTGCCAAAGAAACAAATTAGAACAAAGGTCAAAGAAGTGCATCTTTGTAGGTTATAGGAATGGTGTGAAGGGATACCAGTTATAGGATCCAAGTACCCAAAAAATAAGCACTAACCATGATGTGCATTTTGATGAATCCAAGGTATTGACAAAAAGGATGATGATGAAAGATGATGGTTAAAAAGTGCAATAAGAGAGTAAAGAATTTTAAGGCAACCCCAAAATACTTCCACCAAGTACAATTATGCCTTATAAGAATATACACATTGATCGTGGTGAAGAATATGAAGAACTAGGAAGTCAAGATGAAGAACTCCATTGTCATCATGATGAAGTTGTGCCTTTGGCACATAGGCACTCTACTAGAGAAATTCATGCACCTGGGTGGCACAAAGATTATGTGGATCCAAATACTTTGCATGCTTTGATAACCGAAAATAAAGAGCCAACATCATTTCGTGAAGTCATTGGTAGGAATGGTACCGAGCATTGAAAAAGAGCTATGAAAGAAGAGATATTGCCCCTTCAAAGAAACAAGACTTGGGATTTGGTGAAGCTACCAAAAGGTAAGAAGGCCATTGATTGTAAATGGGTGTTTAAGATAAAGAAGGGGCTTGATGGGGGGCTTGAAAGATATAGGGCAAAATTCGTGGCAAAAGGTTTTTTGCAAAAAGAAGGGATTGACTTTGATGAAATTTTTGCACCGGTTGACAAGTTGGTCTCAATTTGCTTGGTGCTTAGTTTAGTTGCCATGCATGATTTAGAGCTTGAGCAAATGGATGTGAAGACAACTTTTTTGTGTAGAGAACTTGAAGAGGAAGTGTATATGCAACAACCGAAAGGCTTCATAGAGAAAGGCAAAGAAGGACTTGTGTGCAAATTGAAGAAGTACTTATAAGGGCTCAAGCAAGCATCAAGACAATGTTTAGAAACATTTGATATATTCATAATGAGCCTTAGGTACACAAGAATTAAGTATGACCAATGCATCTATTTAAAGTTCTTTGATGATGGTACATACTTGATTTTAGTCTTATATGTGGATGACATGCTTTTGGTGTGCAAAGATAACGCAAAAATGTATGAGCTCAAGACTTCTTTGAGCAAAAGATTTGAGATGAAGGATCTCGGGCTCGCAAGGAAAATCCTTGGGATTGAAAGAGTGAAAATTTTGACATGAAAGATGCAAAGCCGGTGAAGACACCCCTAGCGCCTCACTTCAAACTGTCTTCAATGCAAAGTCTGAATGCGGAAGAAGAAAGAAGAAGTATGTTTAAGGTTCCATGTGCAAATGCGATTGAAAGTTTAATATTTGCCATGGTATGTACAAGACCGGATGCCGCGCATGCGGTTGGTATTCTAAGTCGGTTTCTGGCAAACCCCGAAAAGGTTCATTGGAAAGCAACAAAATGGGTGCTTCGGTACTTGAGAGGTACAACTAGTTATATGTGAAGACCCAAACTTTTCCCAAACTTTTCCCGGCTGAGGAGAAGAGGCCAGCGCTGGTTGTAGTTTTATGAAGAGGCCAACGCCGGTTGGAGTTGTGTGGAGAGGCTAGCGCCGGTTGAAGTTGTGTGGAGAGGCCAACGCCGGTTGGAGTTGTTTAAAGAGGTTAGCACCGGTTGAGTTGCCCAGCCCCAGTTGAGAAGTGCAACGCCAGCTGAAGTTGTGGCCAGCGCTGGCTGAGAGGAGGAGAAGTGTACTAGAGTTGGCTATGTTTCTGAGTGAGCTAGCGTTGGCTATGTTGAGGCGTAGCACCGGTTGTATGAGAATGTGTGGCACCGGCTGTGAAGAGAGATGGATCAGTGCCGGTTGTGTACCACCATGCGTGAGTGGTTGAGTGCATGGTAGTCTAGGGAGCTCTCTGTCTCTCATAATCATTTTGTTTTCTCATGCTTGTTGTACCCATAATCATTATATCTCCATGCTTGTTCTCTCTCTCTCCTCAGAATGACACTTGTCACTTGCTGCCATTTTCACTTTTTAAATAGAGCCATTCTCAGCCATTCTCAAGAGCTTTGACCCTCTCTTTCCCACATTTTGCTCTCTCTCTCTCTCTCTCTCTAAAACACTTAAGAGTCTCATGTTGGGGAGCTTGGAGAAGTGGCTGTGTGCAGGAGTTTTGGAGCAAGTTTAGAGCTCAAGGTAAGTAGATCATGTTATTGTGTGTTTTAGTATGAAGCATGAATTTAAGCATGTATGAAGGATGATTTAGGCATGAATAAGCTTGAAATTAAGCATGAGATTACAATGGGATTGTATAGAAATTTGTGTGGAAGAATAGGATTTATATGTATGTGTTTGTGCTCTGTATTCCCCGAAATTTAGGCTCTTTTGTATAATATGATATACACTGTTATGATTTCTGTTGAGACTGAAAACTTGTGGGTTGATGTTTTTGTGAGTCTAGTTTAAGCTAGAAGCAGTTTCATGTGATTAGCTTGTGTAGTTTAGAAGTTATGATTTGTTCTTTGAGGTATGTTACGGCTGGACTGTAGAATTCTAGGGAGTATTTGGGGTTTTTTTGTCTCTCTGTTGACCTATCAAATTACTTCGGAATTGCTTCAAATCACCTCCATTGGAAAGATTTCTGAGTCTAGTTTGAGTTTTATGTATATGTCTAAATGATATTCTTTATATATTGGAAGATATGATGTGAAATCTGCATGAATGTCACTATTATCAGACTGTGAAAATTTTCAGGAACATTGCTTCTCATGTACTGAGACTTTGCTTGAACTATTGGAGTCCAAATGATATGGAATCATGGCCATTGCAAAGATGCATGAGTCTATTGGGATTTTTATGTTTTGAACTTAATCTAATTTTTTATTTATATAAAGTTATACTTTAAAACATGCTAGTAGATCATCGCAGACAGTTTTGGTAAAAACAAAGAACTGATGTCTCTGATGTCAAGAGTTTTGAATAACTAAATGAGCTTCAATTTCTTTTAAACCACTGCCGTTTGAAACATTTTTGAATAAGCTTAAGATCACATGTTTAGAATGTTTCGAAATTGTTACTACTTTGAGAGTTATATGATTAATTGTAATAATATGTCACTATAGACAGCTTTATAAAACTCAAAATTTATGTCTCTGTCGCCACGGATTTTGACTAGCCAAATGGGTCCATTTTCTTCCAAACCATTGCCATTTGAACAATTCATGAGTAAGCTTCAATCCACATGTTGAGCACTTTTTGGAATTTCTTTTTGATTGTGAGTTATGAAGTAAATTTTAAAGACATGTCACTGCCTTCACTGCACATTAGATTTCAGATAAAATATCTTCATTCTTTTGAACTTATGAGGGGCCAAATAAGGTCCAATTGTTCTCAAACTACCTCGATTTGAAAGATAGGAGGAAAATTAGTTTTGGAATCGTCATCAAACTCTAAATGGTTTAATGATTACAACCCTTATGGTAAGCGCACATCATTGCCTTGATGGTAGGAATTTGAGCGATAAGGCTTAACTGAAATAATGTCACTGTTACCATAGTACTGCCACTGTGATACTGTTAAAATGCGATGTTCCACACCCAAAATGTGATATTTCTACTATCATGACAAGATACTGATATCATCATTATGTGATATGTGATATGTGAATAGATACCTACTGTGTGAATGATGGTATCATGCTGCCTATGTGTTATGTGTATGGGTACCTACTATGTGAATGATGGTATCATGGTGCTGATGTGTTATGTATATGAGTACCTACTGTGTGAATGATAGTACCGTGCTGCTTATGTGTTAGGTGTATGGGTACCTACTATGTGAATGATGGTACCGTGCTGCTTATGTGATATGTGAATTGATACCTACTGTGTGAATGAGTGATAATGTTGCTTATGTGTTATGTGATTGGGTACCTACTCTATGAATGATGGTATCATGCTGCTTATGTGATATGTGAATATATACCTACTGTGTGAATGATGGTACCATGCTGCTTATGTGATATGTGAATGGATACCTACTGTGTGAATGATGGTACCGTTTTGCTTATGTGTTATGTGTATGGGTACCTATTGTGTGAATGATAGTACCAGCATACTGAGATATTGTCGTGCTTTGAGTGTATTGCACGACCAGCTGTGACATGATGACATTTCTAGTGTTATGGGAATTTCTTGGCATGCCTTGTGCGTATCGCATTTCTTGGGACATGTAACTTCTCATGAGGCGCGCATGAGGTGATAAGCTATGTGGGACTTCTTGGCATGCTTTGAGTGTATTGCATTGCTCGAGATATGTGACTCTTTTATATGAGTGGGTCCCGCTTTGAGAGTATTGTAGGGCTTGCCCGTGTGTTTGATGCCGGTAAGGTAGATGCCTTGAAGTGTAATGCACTACTTGATTATGTGAGTGCTAAGGGATGAAAATATTCTTTATTATGAAATATGAGTATGTTCCTTTGTGATAAGTATGTATACTATAGAACATGTTCAGCTATAGATGAATGAGTAGGATTGAGGAATGCATATGATGATACTCTTGAGGAAAGGTCTTTCTGAACTACTAATTCAGGCGATATCCATTATTTGTACTGTGAATGTGAATGACAATTACAACATTGAACAAATGTGAATTTTGATATCTTATGTTGTGTCTGGTCTACCTGAAAAGCATCATCCTATAATTGTGACATAATTGTGATGCATGACTTCTGTTTTATGATTATGGCTTAGAATCTTGATCTGTGCTGTGTAATACTACTCATAGGCAGGGAAGCATAATGCTGTGATCTACTTACTGAGATTTTTAGCTCCTTCCTTTGCTTCAACCATTGTAGATTGACTGCTACAAGTCGTGAGTGGCAGGAGGTGATCGTGTTTGGTGGACAAAAAGCTTGCGCTCGACGAGTGGATCCATGTTCTTGTGTAGGTGTTTGTTAGTTGTCGGCTGTGCAGTTGTTGTTATTGAAGTTATGTATTTTTTATGGCAAGAAAGCAGTGCCTTGAACAATTGTAATATTCTAGATATTGTAGTTATGACCTTGGAGACTGTTTATGGATATGAATGGTTTTTAATTTATCCAGCTTTTGTTATGTTTGTGGTGAGAGTTTTAGTTTCTCTTTCGTGGTTTATTTCTGATTCCACCTAACATATGCGTTGCACCACTCCCACCGGAGTGACGTTCGGGGCCTCTGTGATTGCGATCTCGCACCCTGTCGCCCTCCAGTATGGGATGGTAGGGGTCAGGGGGTGGGGTCGTGACAGTTATGGTATCAGAGCGGTCAAGATAAGATCTTTGGCCTAGTGAGTCTTAGAAGTGTCTCTAGAATTGTTTTAGCTAGTTTGGTTACTAGAGTGCTCCTCTTGTAGGTCAAGATACTGAGGACTCGTTTTGATGACGCGAGTCCGAGTAATGAAAATACCGAGGCCCTCGGTGAGTTTTTCAAGACTTTTGGGGCCATGACCCAGATGATGAACGAGAATATGTCGGCCCCGACTGCCTCTAGCCCAAGATTATATGATAGTAGTTTTATGGAGAAGTTTAAGAAGTTAGGGCCACCCACTTTTGTAGGGCATGATGGAGTAGAGAAAGCTGAGAGATGGCTGATGCAAGTTGAGAAGATATTTAGAGTCTTGTAATGCACAGATGAGCAGAAGTTGACATGTTAGAATGGGATGCCGAACATTGGTGGCGTTCAAACCAGCAAGCCTGAGAAGAAGTGGAGGTCATACCTACTTGGGAAAATTTTTTGGAAGCCTTAAATGAGAAGTACTTCCCTGGCTCTTTGAAGGGGAGGAAAGAAGTGGAGTTTAAAGAATTGCAGCAAGGGAAATTGACTATGGAGCAGTATGCGACTAAGTTTTTAGAACTGTCTCGATATGTGCCACACGTTATCCATACGCAGGCTTGTAAAGCAAGTAAGTTTGAAGGAGGCCTCAGGCCAGACATAAGGAAGGGGGTAATATCGACAAATTTAAAGACCTTCTCCCCACTAGTAGATCTAGCCAGAGATAGAGAATGTGATGAGTACCGGCTAAGGAGGGAGAAGCAGAAGGTAAGGCCCCTGCCTCTGAGAGATTTTCAAGAGAAAGGACGCCGGATATATGGTAAGGTTCAGAAAACCCTTTAGGATGATATTAAGCAGAACCAGCCAGTGCCGTGTGGTTCTTGTGGGAAGTTCGGTCACTTGGCTCTTAAGCGCTGGCTGAAGACGAAGCCATGTTTTAAGTGTGGCAAGCTGGGCCACTTGATCAGAATCTGCCCTACGATGGGAGGCGAGCCTAAGCCAAGGGCTCAAGGGCAACTGGTTGCACTTGTGGATCAGGAGCTGAAGGGTTCGACCCTAGAGAACCAAGGTAAGCCCCTTTAATTGTTGTATGAGATGCTAAAATTCTGTTTGTCTGATTGCTTTTTTGCTCTGTTTTGGCATCACTTTGATATGTCACATAAGTGTTGAATGAGATTCTTGGCATGCTTTGAGTGTATTGCATGACCATATTATGATTTGTGATTTGTGATATGTGAGTTATGACTATTGCAATACTATAGTATGCGAGTGACTGGCCTGCTTTGAGTGTATTGCATGGCCAATGATGTATAATTGTTGACATGCTTTGAGAGTATTGCATTGTCTAACTTGTGATTGACATGCTTTGAGTGTATTTCATGGCCAATGATGTATAATTGTCGACATGCTTTGAGAATATTGCATTGACCGACTTGTGATTGACATGGTTTGAGTGTATTGCATGGCCAATGATGTATAATTGTTGACCTGCTTTGAGAGTATTGCATTGTCCGAATTGTGATTGGCATACTTTGAGTATATTGCATGGCTAATGATGTATAATTGTCAACATGCTTTGAGAGTATTGCACTGTCTGACTTGTGATTAGCATGATTTGAGTGTATTGCATTGCCCATGATGTATAATTGTCGACATGCTTTGAGAGTATTGCATTGTCCGACTTGTGATTGGCATGCTTTTAGTGTATTGCATGGCCAACGATGTATAATTGTCCACATGCTTTGAGAGTATTGCATTGTCCGACTTGTGATTGGCATGCTTTGTCTGTATTGCATGGCCAATGATGTATAATTGTCGACATGCTTTGATAGTATTGCATTGTCCGACTTACGATTGGTATGCTTTGAGTGTATTGCATGGCCAATGATGTATAATTGTCGACAAGCTTTGAGAGTATTGCATTGTCTGAATTGTGATTGGCATGCTTTGAGTATATTTCATGGTCATTGATGTATAATTGTCGACATGCTTTGAGAGTATTACATTGTCTGACTTGCGATTGACATGCTTTGAGTGTATTACATGGCCAATGATGTATAATTGTTGACATACTTTGAGAGTATTGCATTGTCCAACTTGTGATTGACATGCTTTGAATGTATTGCATGGCCAATGATGCATAACTGTCGACATGGTTTGAGGGTATTGCATTGTCCAACTTGTGATTGACATGCTTTGAGTGTATTGGATGGCCAATGATGTGTGACTGTCGGAATGCTTTGAGAGTATTGCATTGCCTGACTTGTGACTAGCATGTTTTGGGCGTATTGCATGGTCGATGATGTGTGACAGTCAGCATGTTTTGAGCGTATTGCATTGTCTGACTTATGATATGAGATTTTATTGGCATACCTTGAGTGTAATATATTGCCTGATTTGTGATTCATGGCTTAATGTGTTTAACCTGTAATGAATTATGGAGGAATCTCTTTTGTGTTTGACTCTAAATGATGTATTGTGTATTTGTGTGCTAGAGTATTGCTTATAGAATTTGTTTCTCTTGGATGCTTAGGTCTTTGGACGCCCTTTTAGGCGTGAGTTGGTTGTGTGTGCATGCCTCAGAATATTGTTTGGAAAGAAGTGCCCTTGTTGAACCCCTTTGTGTGATAATCAACTGTATGATTTTGAGGACAAAATCTTTTTTTAGGGGGGGATGATGTGATGACCCAAACTTTTCCTAGCTGAGAGAAGAGGCCAGTGCCGGTTGGAGTTGTGTAGAGAGGCCAGCGCTGGTTGGAGTTGTGTACAGAGGACAGCGCCGGTTGGAGTTGTGTGGAGAAGCCAGTGCTGATTGGAGTTGTGTGAATAGGACAACACCGGTTGAGTTGCCCAGCGCCGGTTGAGAAGTACAGTGACGGTTGAAGTTGTAGTCAGCGCCGGCTGAGAGGAGAAGAAGTGTACCAGCACCGGCTGTGTTTCTGAGTGAGCTAGCGCTGATTATGTTGAGGCATAGCGTCAGTTGTGTGAGAGGTGTAGCGCCGTCTATGAAGAGAGATGGACCAGCGCCGGTTGTGTACCGCTGTGTGTGAATGGTTGAGAGCATGGTAGTCTAGGGAGCTCTCTCTCTCTCTCTCTCATATTCATTTTGCTTCCCCATGCTTGTTGTACCCATAATCATTATGTCTCCATGCTTATTCTCTCTCTCTCCTCATGCATGTGATTTAGCATTACATGAATGACACTTGTCACTTGCTGCTCTTTTCTCTTTTTAAATAGAGCCATTCTCAGTCTTTCTCAAGAGCTTTCGTCCTCTCTCTCCCACGTTTTGCTCTCTCTCTCTCTGTCTCTCTAAAACACTTAGAGACTTATGGTGGGGAGCTTGGAGAAGTAGTTGTGTGCAGGAGTTTTGGAGCAAGTTTAGAGCTCAAGGTAAGAAGATCATGTTATTGTGTGTTTTAGGATTAAGCATGAATATAAGCATATATGAAGAATGATTTAGGCATGAATAAGCTTGAAATTAAGCATGATATTAGCATGGGATTGTATAGAAATTTGTGTGGAATAATAGGATTTCCATGTATGTGTTTGTGCTCTGTTTTCCCAGAAATTTAGGCTCCTTTGTATAATATGATATGCACTGTTGTGATTTTTGTTGAGCCTGAAAATTTGTGGGTCGATGATCTTGTGAGTCTAGTTTAAGCTAGAAGTGGTTTCATGTGATTATCTTATGTAGTTCAGAAGTTATACTTTGTTCTTTGAGGTATGTTATGGATGGACTGTGGAATTCCAAGGAGTATTGGGGTTTTTATATCTCTCTGTTGAGCTATCAAATGATATCGAAATTGCTTCAAATCACCTCCATTAGAAATATTTCTAAGTATAGTTTTAGTTTTATGTTATATCTAAATTATATTCTTGATAGATTGGAAGATATGATGTGAAATGTACATGAATGTCACTGTTATCTTAGACTGTGAAAATTTCCAGGAACATGGCTTCTGTTGTACTGAGACTTTGCTTGACCTATTGGAGTCCAAATGATATGAAATCATGGCCATTTGAAATGCGCATGAGTATATTGTGAGTTTTATGTTTTGACCTTGCTATGATTCTTTATTTATGTAAAGTTATACTTCGAAATATGCCAGTAGATCACTGTAGACAGTTTTAATAAAAATACAGAACTGATGTTTCTAATGTCAAGAGTTTTGAACAACCAAATGAGGTTCAATTTCTTCCAAACCAGGGCCGTTCGAAATATTTTTGAATAATATTGAGATTACATGTTCAGTACTTTTCAAAATTCTTCCTAATTTGAGAGTTATATGCTTAATTGTAACAATATGTCATTATGGACAACTTTTATAAAACTCAAAATTTATGCGTCTGTTGCTACAGATTTTGACTAGACAACCATTTTCTTCCAAACCACTGCCATTTGAATGGTTCATGAGTAAGCTTTAATTCACATATTGAGTACTTTTTGGAATTTCTTCTTGATTATGAGTTATGAAGTAAATTTTAAAGACATGTCACTGCCTTCACTGCAAAGCAGATTTCAGATAAAATATCTTCATTCTTTTGAACATATGAGGGTCCAAACAAAGTTCAATTGTTCTCAAACTACCCCGAATTGAAAGATAGGAGGAAAATTGGTTTTGAAACTCTCTTCAAACTCTAAATGGTTTAATGATTACGACCCTTATGGTAAGCACACGTCATTGCCTTGATGGTAGGAATTTGAGCGATAAGGCTTAACTGAAATAGTGTCACTGTTACTACAGTACTGCCATTGTGACACTGTTAAAATGCGATGCCACACCCAAAATGCGATATTTCTACTATCATGACTAGATATTGATATCATCATTATGTGGTATATGATATGTGAACGGATACCTACTATGTGAATGATGGTATCATGCTGCCTATGTGTTATGTGTATGGGTACCTACTTTGTGAATGATGGTATTGTGGTGCTTATTTGTTATGTATATGAGTACCTACTGTGTGAATGATAGTACCGTGCTGCTTATGTGTTAGGTGTGTGGGTACCTACTATGTGAATGATGGTACCATGCTGCTTATGTGATATGTGAATGGATACCTACTGTGTGAATGAGTGATAGTGCTGCTTATGTGTTATGTGATTGGGTACCTACTCTATGAATGATGGTGTCATGCTGCTTATGTGATATGTGAATGGATACCTACTGTGTGAATGATGGTACCGTGCAGCTTATGTGTTATGTGAATGGATACCTACTGTGTGAATGATGATACCGTGCTACTTATGTTTTATGTGCATGGGTACTTACTGTGCGAATTATGGTACTAGCATACTAAGATATTGGTGTGCTTTGAGTGTATTGCACGACCAGTTGTGACATGTTGACATTTCTAGTGATATGGGAATTTCTCGACATGCCTTGTGCATATCGCATTGCCTGAGACATGTAACTTCTCATGAGGTGCGCATGAGGTGATAAGCTATGTGTGACTTCTCGTCATGCTTTGAGCACATTGTATCGCCTGAGATATGTGACTGTTTGATATTAGTGGGCGCCACTTTAAGAGTATTGCAAGGCCTGCCCATGTGTTTGATGCCGGTAAGATACATGCTTTGGAGTGTAATGCACTACTTAACTATGTGAGCGCACAAGAATGAAAATATGCATTATTATGAAATAAGAGTATGCTCTTTTGTGATAAGTATGTATACTGTAGAACATGCTCAGTAATAGATCAATGAGTAAGATTGAGGAATGCATATGATGATACTCCTGAGGAAAGGTCTTTCTGAACTACTAATTCTGGTGATATCCATTAGCTGTACTATGAATGTGAATGATAATTATAGCATTGAACAAATGTGAATTTTGATATCTTATATTGTGTTTGCTCTACCTGAAAAGCATCATCCTATAATTATGACATAATTGTGGTGCATGACTCCTGTTTTATGAGCATGGCTTAGAATCTTGATCTATGCTGTGTGATAATACTCATAGGCAGGGAAGCACAATGTTGTGATCCACTTACTGGATTTTAGCTCATTCCTTTGCTTCCACCCTTGTAGATTGACTGCTACAGGTCGAGAGCGGCAGGAGGTGATCGTGTTTGGTAGATGGAAAGCCCGCGCTCGATGGGTGGATCCCTGTTCTTGTGTAGTTCTTGTCTAAGTGTTTGTTAGTTATCGGGTGTGCTGTTGTTGTTATTGAAGTTATGTATTTTGATGGTAGGCCAGCAGTGCCTTGAACGATTGTAATATTCTAGATATTGTAGTTATGACCTTGGAGACTATTTATTGATATGATTGGACTTTAATTTATTGAACTTTTGTTATGTTTCTGGTGAGAGTTTTAGTTTTTCTTTCATGGTTTGTTTCTAATTCGCCTATCATATGCGTTGAGCCATCCCACCTTAGTGACGTTCGCGTCCTCTATGATCATGATCCCGTACCCTATCGCCCTTCGATATGGGACGGTAGGGGTCAGGTGGTGGGGTAGTGGCATTATACAATCACATTTGGCAAGGGCTCAATTCCAATACAAGTTTTTGTGGATGCAAATTTTGTCGATGATCTTGATAAAGGTAAGTTGACTACCGCATTTGTTTCTTGGCTTACAAAGGGACCAGTTAGTTGGATGTCAAGGATCCAAGAGGTGGTAGCATTGTCAACTACCGAAGCCGAGTACACGGCGGCAACAAAAGCATCAAAAGAAGTCGTGTGGCTTCAAGGGTTGATAGGTGAGATGGCTATTATGTGCTAGCTCATGGAACTATTTGTGACAATATGAGTGCTATCCATTTGGCCAAGAACCCAGTTAGCCTCAGGAGGTCAGGGCACATATTAGTCCAATATCACTATATCCGGCAAGTTATTGAAGATGAAAGAGTTCGATTAGTCAAGATCAAGACCGAAGACAACCTTGCGGATATTCTTACAAAGACCATCCAAGTAGAGAAGTTTGAATAGAATCTAACTTCTTTAGGTTTCAAAAAAGAAAGGATGTGATGGATTAGCAAGACAATGGTAAGATTTTGCATTAAGGTGGAGATTGTTGAGGTGTGATGTCAAATCACCACCGCTGCAGTATTTCTTTTTTGGTAAAGGGCATTTTCGTCACTAAAATATGCTTTTTTAGTGGAGGCTTTCAAAAGAGGTCTTTATAGTGTGAGAGACATGCGGATGCAAAAAGGGGGGGGCTGAGAAACGCATGGGCGTGAAAGAATAGGGTGAAAACCGAGAGAGAGTTTTTGGGGGAAAATTTGGGGTTTCTGCAATAGAATGCTAGAGCCACCATTTGGGCTCATCTTTGGGCCTTTCTTATCAGTATTTCTTCATGGCTGCGGTGAATTGAAGAAATGAGTTGGTTGTAGGGGGTTTTATGGTATGAAGTTATTTTTTTTCAGCATTCGTTGAGATTGTAAGAGATAACTCTAAATAACCCCAATCTTGTAAGTTTTCCTTTTGATATTAATTACACCTTTATCGTCTTGCCCGTAGATGTAGCCAATTTTGGGTGAACCACGTATATGTGCGTGTCCCTCTCTACTTTCATTTGTGTTGTGCTTTGAAGGTTTCCCATATTGCTTGATTTCTTGTTTATATATTTTTTCCAATTATATTGCACTTGTTATTGCATCTTGGGCAAGTTATTTAAGTGTTGAAATCATGGTGCTGGAGTGTTCACCACATCTAGTAGGTTTTGAGATATCATGATTTTCTCTAAAGAGGTGATTGGGTTATCCCGATTTTACAACATGTTGTTAGGTGAGGATATGTCTGGGAGTGGAAAAGGGGTATCCACTACAGTTGCAATCTCAAATGGCATAACAAATCTCTATGGTATGTATTGTCTCTCTCTTCTCTAACATAGTCAATTTGATTTCGCAGCTATAATTTTTGGCCAGTTTGGAAATTAGAACCTCTATCCCCTAGAAAGAAGTCAATGTGGAGGAGATATATGGAATTTCTTATCTCTGTTTGTGATTACATAATTGAGTTCATCCCTGCCTGGCAAACCTTCCTGGATGGGAGCAGGCAAGTGGTTCAGATAGATAACTCTTTTTCTTGCTTTGATTATAAACTATTGACTTTCAGTTACAACATCTCTCAAATTTTCTTATTTTTAGTATAAAAGACTGAGTTTTTATACATAACCATCTGTCATGCTTGTTTTGATTAAAAAAGGCTTAGTTTTGTTTTTGGGATGGTTGTGGTTATAAGTGATGACAAGCAGACCAAGAATTGACATTTACATCGATCTTCCTGCATTATAAAAGATCGACGCCATGCTACTCGTAAGATTTGCAAGCCTCCGTTCTTCTCTCTCTATTTCTATGTCAAATGATATATGGGCTTGCCTTCTTTTCTTTTTTCTAAGTATGTAATAGAGTTGACATCTCTCTCCCTCTCTCTCTATCTCTCATCTCTCTCTCTATCTCTCACTCTCGCTATATCTCTCTCTTACTCTCTCTCCACAAGAAATCTTGGATTGTTTTAGCATCTGGGAGAGCCAATCTTGACGATGCTATCCATCGGTACATAGCTACATTAGAACAGTTCTCCTCAGGCTATCTCTTAGACTGTCTTCATTTATCGTCAGAGCAGAAAGCTCTCGAATTGGTTGATCAATTCGAGGCAGCAATCTACGTATGGAAACAAAAAATCGGCGCATAATTTAAAATCCTCATGGGATATGGTCAAAGACCTGATGGTGGATGGAGATAAGATAGAAATGCTGGTGAAGAGAACTAAAAAGACTATTGTCAACCTTGAAGCTCAGGTTTCCTGAACTTTCTCAGATAACCTTGGACACTAGCAAAATACAATATAACAAGGTATGTAATGTCTTATTAGCTCACAAGTTTGCTTAACCTTGAGTCAAGTTTTGTTAAATATCTTATGATGAAAAGATTGGTTTCATTTGAGCTTTTGTTTTTTTATATTGTTAACCTTGAATTAAGGGAAGAGTTTACACATATTATAAATGTTGTAAAATTGGGATAACCCAATCACCCCTCTAAAGCAAATCAGGATATCTCAAGTCCCACTAGATGTGGTGAGCACTCTAACACAATGATTTCAACACTCAAATAATAAGTCGAAGATGCAATAACAAGTGCAATATAATTGAAAAAATATAAAAACAAGCAATATGGGAAATCATCAAAGCACAACACAAATGAAATTAGAGAGGGACACTCACATATACGTGGTTCACTCAAAATGGGCTACAAGACGGCAAATGTGTATTCACTATCAAGAGAAAAACCTACAAGATTAAGGTTATATAGAGTTACCTCATGCAATATCAAGGAATTCTCAAGCAAATAACTTCCTACCACAAAACCACCTACAGTCAACTCCTTTCTTTGATTCACCGCAGCCGTAAAGAAATGCCGACGAAATGGCCCAAGATGAGCCCAAAGGGTGATGCTAGAGTTCTGTCGCAAAAACCTCAAATTTTCTCCCCCAAAACCTCTCTTTAAGTTTTCATCCATTTTCTCTCACGCCCACACGCTTCTGTATTGCCTCTCATTCGCACGTCTCTCTCTTTATAAAGACACTTTTTAAGATCCCCCATCCAAAATGAAGAAACTGCCTTTAAAGAAGGGGGGTAATACCACATGGGTGGTGATTTGGTGCCATGCCCCAACAATCTCCACGTTGATGTAAAATCACACCCTTGCCTTGGCAATTTATCACTTCCTTTCTTTCTTGAAACCTAGAGATGTTAGACCGCATTTTAACTTCTCTACTTGGATGGGCTTCGTAAGCACATCTGCAAGGTTGTCTTCTGTTTTGATATTGACCAATCAAACTCTTTCATCTTAAAAAACTTGCCAGATATAGTGGTATTGAACCAATATGTGCTTGACTTCCTGTGGTGAACCGGGTTTTTGGCCAAATGGATAGTACTTATATTGTCACAAAAAAGTTCCTTGGGCTTGCATATAATGCCCATCTCACCTATCAACCCTTGAAGCCATAAAACTTCCTTTCATGCCTTCGTTGCCGCCAGGTACTCGACTTCAGTAGTTAACAATAGTACCGTGTCTTGGAGCCTTGACATACAACTAATCGGTCCATTTGCAAGCCGAAAAATAAACGCGGTAGTCGACCTTCCTCTTTCAAGATCATTGACAAAATTTGCATCCACAAAACCTTGTTTGGAATTGAGCCCTTGCCAAATGTGACTGCATAACTAGTTGTACCTATTAAGTACTGAAGCACTCATTTTGTTGCTTCCCAATGAACCTTTCCGGGGTTTTCCTTAAATTGACTCCAACCGCATGCACGATATCCGGTCTTGTACATATCATGGCGAACATTAATCTTCCAATCGCATTTGAATAAGGAACCTTAGCCATGCTTCTTCTTTCTTCTTCCGTCTTCAGACTTTGTATTGAAGAAAATTTGAAGTGAGGCGCTAAGGGTGTCTTCACCGGCTTTGCATCTTTCATGCCAAATTTTTCAAGCACCTCTCTAAGTAACCCTTTTGAGATAATGAAAAAATTTCATTTTGTCTATCCCTTTCAATTTCAATCCCAAGTATTTGCCTTGCCGTTCCGAGATCTTTCATGTCAAATCTTTTGCTCAAAGAAGTCTTGAGCTCATCAATTTTTGTATATCTTTGCACACCAAAAGCATGTCATCCATATATAAGACTAAAATCAAGTATGTACCATCATCAAAGAACTTTAAATAGATGCAATGGTCATACTTACTTATTGTGTACCCAAAGCTCATCATGAACATATCAAATGTTCTATACCATTGTCTTGATGCTTGCTTGAGCCCATACAAGGACACACAAGTCCTTCTTTGCCCTTCTCTATGAAGCCTTTCTGTTGTTGCATGTATACTTCCTCTTCAAGTTCTCCATGCAAAAAATCTGTCTTCACATCCATATGCTCAAGCTCTAAATCATGCATAGCAACTAAACCAAGCACCAAGTGAATTGAGACCAACTTAACAACCGGTGCAAAATTGTTATCAAAGTCAATCCCTTCATTTTGTAAAAAACCTTTCGTCACCAATCTTGCCCTATATCTTTTAAGCTTGTCATCAAGCCCCTTCTTTATCTTGAACAACCATTTACAACCAATTGCCTTTCTACCATTCAGTAGCCCCACCAAATCGCAAGTCTTGTTTCTTTGAAGGGCCAATATATCTTCTTCTATAGCTCTTTTCCAATGCTCGGTACCATTGCTATCAATGGCTTCACGAAATGATGTTGGCTCTTCATTTTCGGCTATCAAAGCATGCAATGTATTTAGTTGCACATAATCTTTGTGCCACCTAGGTGCACGAGTTTCTTTAGTAGAGCGCCTATGTGCCAAAGGCACAACCTCATCACGATGGCCATGTTTGACTTCCTAGTTCTTCATTCTCTTCACTATGATCAATGGGTATATTCTCATAAGGCATAATTGTACTTGGTGGAAGTATTTTGGGGTTACTTTGAAATTCTTGGCTCTCTTATTGTACTTCTTGATCGTTGTCATTTATCATCATCCCCTTTGTCAATACCTTGGATTCATCAAAATGCATATCACGGCTAGTGATTGTTTATCGGGTACTTGGATTCCATAACCGGTACCCCTTAACACCCTTACTATAACCCACAAAGATGAACTTCTTTGACCTTGGATCCAATTTGTTTATTTGGCAGCTTGGAATAAGTGCATAGGCATCACGACAATTTTTTTTTAAATCGGAGTAGTCACTCGAAGTTCCATACCATACCTCATTAGGTGTTTTGCTTCCTAATGCTACCGAAGGTGAGCGCTTGATAAGATAACAATCCATTGATATGGTTTCTGTCCATAATTTTTGTTATAGGCTAGCATTGCTTTACATTCACCTCGCACGCTCCATCAAAGTACGATTCATCCTCTCGGCGATACCATTTTGTTGAGCATTGTAGGCATTTCTGTAATGCTTGGTAATTTCCTCGATTTGCAAAAATTTTCGAACTCCGTTGATACAAACGCTCCATCATTATTAGTCCGAAGAACTTTGATGTGATGCCCCAGATGTTTTTTCTACTTCGGCTATAAAATTCTTAAATGCACAAAACACATCGCTTTTGGACTTGAGAGTTTTGATTTATACTTTTCTTGAGAAGTCATCAACAAATGAAACAAAATATAATGCACCACCCTAAGATGTAGTTGGTGAAGGGCCTCATATATCCGAGTGAATGTAATCAAGTTTGCACTTGCTTGTATGCTTCCCGGCCATGAAAGGTTGTCTATGTTGTTTCCCATAGACACAATACTCACAAAATTTGGATCAATCAATTTTAAGTGTAGGAATAAAATTCCTCTTCATCAAGACCTTCATACCCTTACCAGTCCTGTGCCCCAATCTTCTATGCTATAGGCAAAATGGAACTTCCTCACTTTCGACCATGGAATTCACTTTATCATTTATTATTGTGCTTCCCAATCCCTTGTACAAGTTCCCAACTAGGCCTCCTTTCATAACAATAAGAGCCCCTTTTGATACTTTGATTACTTCATCTTGACTGGGGAACTTATAACCTTTCTAATTTAGAGAAGAGAGGGAAATCAAGCTCTTTTTTAGTTCTGGTACATGTTTAACATCCTTAATTGCCCGAATAGTCCCATCAAACATCCTTAAGCGAATCGAATCCATTCTAACCACCTTGCTAGTGGAATTATTACCCATGGATACCGATCCTCCTTCACATGCCTCATATGAGTCAAACAATGATCTATGTGGGCACATGTGATGGGTGGTTCACTACTAAGTATCAAATTTTGATAGAATATTGAGTTATATGCCACCATCAATGCGTCATCTTCAATGAACCCGGACCCATTCCAACTACCTTGCTAGTGGAATTATTACCCGTGGATACCAATCCTCCTTCACATGACTCATATGAGTCAAACCATAATCTATGTGGGCACATGTGAGGGTGGCTCCACTATCAAGTATCCAATTTTAGTAAATTATTGAATTATATGCCACCATCAATACTTCATACTTCATCCTTAGGCAAATCGAATCCATTCCAACCATCTTACTAGTGGAATTATTACCCATGGATACTGATCCTCCTTCACATGAGTCAAACCATGATCTATGTGGGCACATGTGATGGGTGGCTCCACTATCAGGTATCCAATTTTGATAGAATATTGAATTATATGCCACCGTCAATACTTTATCTTCAAGGAACCCGGATGTAGACTCTTCAACTTGATTTTCTTCATTCTTGGATTCACTTGGCTTTTAACTCCCGTTGTTATACGTCTTTTTTTTCGTACCTTAGTCCCGCAAGAAAATATAGGAGAGAGCGGGCTACAACCTAGTCACAGCGGAACGTAAGACGGCTGCACGGGGGTAGTAGTTGAGAATAAGCCTAGAATAAGAACAACCAAAGGAAAAGCACTTGTGTACCCAAAAGGGCGAAGTCTTATTTCACCGTCGTGTACACAGGAGCTTGACAACGCGCCAAATAACCACTGCCGTCATCTTCCAAGGGAAATGGGCCTTGGCACAATCGGGTCAACCCGGCAACACTAAGCCCAGACCATTGCGAAGTAGGGCAGAGGCACGCTTTCGCCGTACGGCCTTACCAAACCAGTCGACGGCCATGGAGATTTCCAACCACTCTTTGACAAGCTTGCGACTCCTTCCCTGCAGCAGAAGAATGGCTAAGGCTTCTGACACAAGCAATGCCTTAATGACACCATCACCCTAACATGTGAACGAGAAGACAAGTCTGCCCTGCGAAGGAAGAAATACGGCCTGAATCCATCGACGTTGGAATCTTCAGAAGGACATCTTGGCCCTCACAAAGAACTTGGCCATGCAGAAAGTAAGACCAAAATAACACTTCCAGAAAGAAACCCAAGTCAACACGACAAGTAACATTCAAACAAAATAGAAAAGGCACGAAACCCAAGGTCACAGAAGAAAACAAAATCCCATGTCGACGGAATCCCATTTCCGGTGATCTCTCGAAAAAAACAAAGAATATCACAGAGGAAAGACAAAAAAAAAAAAAAAGCAAGCTAAACCTATTGTAAAAAGATTGAAAAGAACTTCTCCAAGCACACAATCAACAAAGAGACACCGCAGATCCGAAAACAAACCATCGAAGAGTTCATAAAACTAACTAGACTTCTTCCCTCACGAAAGAGACTACTGCAGCACGATAAAAAAGAGATCAAAACAATCACAAGAAATTGAACTTCAAGAATATAACAACAGCTCGACCAAACTCACCGTTGCAAGTACCCAGAAAGAGCTCTTGAAGTTTGACAATGGCGACGGGCTCCTCAGGAAAGGACAAGTCTACCATTTATACAAAAGAGTTTAAGGGCATTTTGGTCATTGTACCCAATTTTGAGACTTTATTTTAATTTCTTTTAATTGTATTTAGGCATAGTTCTTTAGTATCCACCCCTATTTGGTGAGAACTCTATATAAACAAGCTTAAGTCAATTGTAAAAAAGGGATTACAATTCAATAAAGGAGAGGCATTACACTTGCTTTTTCTTGTCTTTTCTTCTAACCCGCATATCCCACAAAGAGGAGAGAGAAAAAATTTTCAAGAGAGAGAAATACCCCCGACCACGTGGGTACACACCTCTCTTCTCTTGAAGATATCTAACATCCCAAGAACTTCCCCTCTTCTCCTCCAAACACGGATTCCCATGCACGCGTAAAACCGTGTGGGCACGAACACATCAAAGGGCTTCAACCCACGTGCGGCCGTGTTTAGCCCCCTTTTTCTCGGACAGTCCAACTGAACCAAGGGAACCCCCCGCTCGCCCATTCAACCATCTGAAGAGACATCGCTGGAAGAGAGTCAACCTAAGAGAGAAGAATTGAGTCATTCATTGAAATTTAAACTTAAGAGGGGAGAAAAGATTTGATAACATCTGAAGAGAGTCCCTGACCAAACCATGCTGCTGAATAACATGAGGGCTTTCAGAACTGATTTAAGAGGGCAAACCGCCCGAACGTGTCCCACGAACCCATAGTGACGAGGTAAGTAAATTGACCTTCTCTTGTCGTAAAATCTCTCTCTTTGTTGGTAGCCTATCTGCACTCAAGAAAGCACATGCGCTTGCATCACCAAACACATCACGCGCATGAGCCTTCTGCGGTTGTTTGAGAGAGGATTTTCTCCCCTTGCCCCCCACGAGGCACCAAGAGAAAAATTAGGCCCCGACCACCTGCATTAGGAGCTTTGAAAGAATTCCTATTTCTTTTAAAATAATTCTTCCTTATATGACCGGGCTTCCCACAATGCTAACACACATTCTTATTATTGGTCCTTTTAGATTTTAATCGAAATCTTGAGTTACTTCTTGAATGATTCCTCGGGCTTCCCACAATGCTAACACACATTCTTATTATTGGTCCTTTTAGATTTTAATCGAAATCTTGAGTTACTTCTTGAATGATTCCTCGATGAATCACCCCGCTCATTCGATCGACCTCTTGCCACAAGAGCTTTGGTCTTCAATTCTACTGAACTTCCCAAAGATGCTTTCTTTTGAAGTTCATTAGCAAGTAGGGCACACTACACACCGAGCCCAAATCAAGAACAAGGTTATCATAGGATTCCGGCAATGAACAAAGTAAACTGACCGCCTTTTCTCCATCATCCATTCTCACACCAATATTCTCAAGTTGACAAATGATGTTATTAAACTCATTCAAGTGTTGCGACGCATTTGCACGTTCTTTCATTCTCAATGAATACATTTTTCTTTTTAAGAAAATTTGGTTTGTCAGAGATTTTGTTTGATACAAAATTTCCAATTTTTTCCACAAATCTTTTGTCGTCTGTTCCCCAACAATATTAAAAAAAACTTCATTTGCTAAATACAAGTGAATAGTGCCCTGTGCTTTCATATCGAGTTCATCCCAATCAACATCGGTCATATTTATCGGTTTCTGAGCTTTTCCAAGTAATACTTTGTGTTACCCTTGATGTACCAAAAAATCTTGCATTTTTAATTCTAAATTTCAAAGTTGTTTTTCCCATTAAACTTCTCCACCTTAAACTTGTGAGATGCCGTTTTTCTAAAAAATACTACACTAACTCCTTGAGCTCTGATACCACTTGTTGTAAAATCGGGATAACCCAATCACCCCTTTAGAGCAAATCGAGATATCTCAAGTCCTACTAAATGTGATGAGCACTCCACCACAATGATTTCAACACTCAAATAACATGCCAAAGATGCAATACCAAGCGCAATATAATTTGAAAAATATAAAAATAATTAAACATGCAATGTGGGAAATCATCTAAGCACAACACAAAAGAAATTAGAGAGAGATACTCACATATACATGGTTCACCCAAAATAGGCTACTTCCACGAGCAAGACAGCAAATGTGTATACAAGATTGAGGTTATTTAGAGTTACCTTATACAATATCAAGGAATGCTCAAACAAAGAACTTCCTACCACAAAAGCACCTACAGTCGACTCCTTTCTTCGTTTTACCGCAACAGCAAAGAAATACCGACAAAAATGGTCCAAGATGAGCCCAAATGGTGGCGCTAGGGTTCTATTACAAAAACCCCAAAATTTCTCCCCCAAAACCTCTCTCTAAGTTTTCACCGCTTTTCTCTCACGCCCGAGCTTTTCTCTATTCCCTCTCATCCGCACATCTCTCTCTTTATAAAACCCCTTTTTAAGTACCCCATCCAAAATGATGAAACCCCCCCTTGAAAAAGGGGGGAATACGACATGGGTGGTGATTTGGCATGTGTGTTTTTATGTGTTCAAGACTGTAGCCCTTAAGCAAAATTTGTTCAACAATTTTAACATCTTACACAAAAATATTTAGTTAACTTGTAACTTTTGATGTGATATTTGTTTTGTATTTTTGGTATTAAAGTATCCCTGAACCGAAGTTTTCTTAATCTCTTGTCATTAAAATATTAGGTTAATTTGTAATTTTGAGATGGCTTTAGAACCTTCAGATGATGGGACAACTACTTTTGAAGTTCTTGCAGAAATTTCAATTTTGTGCGACTCATGGAAAAATTTGGCTAATTGGTAACTTTGACTATGGGACTTTGTTCATCTGAAAATTGTCCATAGTTCAGCTTAGACTATCAGAATATGTCAAGTGTGGATGATTTGCAAATTTTGAGATGGTTCTTTTAACAAATTTGTACCCCTCTGTAAACCATGCAAATTTTAATATGCATAAAACAAGTTTTTTTTTTTTTTTGTGTTAATATTTTTTTTTTTTTGGTGGAGGTTAAAAATGGAATTGTGGAGGATATAAGTGTAAATTCCCCCCCCTCGCCCCAAAAAAATAATTGGAATTTCCAATTTTGGGGTATTTTAATAAAAATAAAATCCACAAAAAATAGTATGAGCATAAAATGTAAATATGAGAATATTCGTTTAATAACAAAAAATACGAAATATTTTATAAAGCCTTCATATATGTTAAGCTAGGCGGTGAACCTTTATTATAACAATTTTACGTTCTTCGTTATTGAATTCGTCCTTTTTTTACCTCCTCTTTTAATAAAATACATAAAGCCTGAATTTCGTTAAGTATTGCAGTATTTGTGGATGTGGATACGGGACTTGACTCTGCCGTAGGTGGAGGCCGCGTTCCCAACCGAGTCCAAGCTTGGCCGTGTCCTTAAACACTATTTCCTTCAAATAAATATTTTTTATCAATCAATAGAAAAAAAGAAAAAGAGAGAGACGTTGTGCCATTTCTTTTTAAAAAGTAAGGAAACATTTCTTTATAAAAAGTGGATTACAACACTTTCGTTTTAGTTATGATTTTTGTTAACTTTAATTACAAAACTTAAATTTAAAAATAATTTATTCTCAACAAATTAGGTGGACTTGCATTAAGGATAATACCAGTAACCCTCTCTTTTTTTGGTTCTTTTTTTTTGGTAGTTCGGTGATAGGAGTCAAACTTGAGATGTAGACGTCAACTAGTAACCACTCATTCTCAAATCCAATTCTTCATAATAATAGTCCCTTAATCAAGTAAATAATAATACCCTCTCAATTTTCATTTTCAAAATTCTTAGGATTTCATAATTTTCTAAGTGATGTCTTAATTTTTTAAATGCATATTGCCTTAGAGTTTGAAATAATTAATTAATACAAAAATATATTTGAGAAAATAATTTTATTTAACGTAAATAGTCCCATGTAACTAGATGGATTTTAGTTTTCTTTAATTTAAAAATAACTATTTTTCCTAAATATAGTGATATTTATTTAATTTTAGTGAAAACCATAGCCCTTTGTTGAATAAATTAGGTTTTTCCGTTTATAAGTCCCTAAAGTAGGAAATTATTCTTTCGATTCATTATTAATGAGGTCAACTTGGAATACAGTAGAGGATTATGAATAATTTCTTTGTTTTTGAATTTTTTTTTTCAGGATTTATTTGAAAGATTAATAAATTATTTTTCTGGATTTTTTTAATAAATCTATTTCTCAATTTTTTATTCTGTCTCAGTACTGTGAAACCCTTTCAAGTGGCTGAGTGTGAACCCTTTTATATACCGTTTCCCCTTCAAATTTAGAATCATTTGGCGATCAAACTAACTGGGCGAGACGATATATATCCCGTCGTCCGGGCCTTGTAAGGCCAACAGACAAGTTTCCGGCGTTGGGTGGTCTAAACAACGTGTTTGTTTGCCGTTTAGGTCAACTTTATTCAGAAAACAAGTCTTGCGTCGTCCTTGTCAACAACGGTCCAAATCTTGGGATTTCAGTTCTCGTCATTCTGTATTCGTTTTTGGATGATTTCTAATACTTAACGGCTTTTCTAATCCGTTTAAAATTTAAAAGTGATTATGGGATAAGGGACTATAATTTGGGGACCGAAGATTGTAGGATTTGTGGTTTAGGGTGTTTTTGGGATATTATGGTCCTAGGAGCTTACTAGGTGTTCCTAAGCCATTTGTAGGAGGTTTTAAGGTTAAGAAAAACAGGGGAAATCGCAAAATTAAAAAATGGGGTGTCAACACCGATCTTGAATTCAAAAACAATGAAATATTTTTTTACAACAATGATTTATGATAATTTCATTCATTTTTTCGTTTTCAACTATATTTTTAGCTAAAATTAATCACAAATATAAAATTGAAGTGTAATTCATTCTCAAAAAATGAGGCGAACTTGCATGAAGAATAACAAGTAACCTTTTTTTTTTGGGTAATTCGGCAGTAGGAATCAAAATTAAGATGTAACATTGCTAAACATTAATTGTTAACCTCTCAAGCCCGAGTGTGGGTTCTTAAAAGTAATAGTCCCTTAAACAAGGGGAAAAAATAAGGAAAAAGTTTATACGGAGCCGAGGCTCTAAACAACCAAATTAGAGTCCACCTCAAAAATTTAACTAGAAGAGGTTGTTTTGATGCCTAAATATCCTCAAATTGATCATCTCGATATCAAGATACACGGACATGAGAAAAAAATGGATTTCAAGTTTTGGAAATAGTACATCTAGTAATGCATTTTTGGACCGTAAATTTTCAACATTTTCAAGTTTTCATAGGTATGCTCGATCTATACTATTTTTTAAGCTTTAAATTTTATAATTAAAGAGGAAAAAATATTTTAAGGCTATCTTAAAGATTTCAGAACTGAATATAATACTTCTTTAAGTTTTATTATGATCTTTGCTGGTCCTTGGAAAATAGGAAATCTCCTTTTGGATTCTTCATTAATAAAGTCGACTTGGAATATAGTATATGACAGTAGACTTTTTATGCAAATTACCCCAACCAAATTTGTTTTTATATTTTTTCCCCAAAATACACTTTTTTAGTAAATACCCCCAACTCTCAAAACAATAAAAATAAAGAGTTTAAACTACCCTCCCTTACTTTTACCAATGACTATCTCTCCTCTTTCCCATAAAAATAAAGAGTTTAAACTACCCTCCCTTACTTTTACCAATGCCTATCTCTCCTCTTTCCCATAAAAAGACGGTCCAGCTTATTCTTAGGGCGGTCGGGCAGCGTAATGTCGATCCAGCAAATAACAATGGCGGTCTGGCAATACAAGTTAATAGAACAAAACGGGTTTGACGATCATAGAGGTACTTCGGCATTTGCAACAAGGGGTCCGGCAATTTCTTGTGTATGGGAAGGGCATTTTTGTCTAAAAATAAATAACTTGTGGGTATTTGCTAGAAAAGTGTATTTTGGGGGAGAAAAAGTGAGAACAAATGTTTGGTTGAGGGTAAATTGCATAGAAAGTCTAGTCTTGAAGGTTATTTGTAATTTTCCTATAAATAGTTTTTGTATCTTTGGATTTTCTTAGAAAATTTTTTGAAAGATTTTGTAATGAGAAGATTTTCTTTTTCAATTTTTTTTTAAATCTGCTCAATTTTTTATTCTGGCAATGTAGAATTATCTATTACAGATAATTGTTACATAGTATGCTTGAAGATCTTTTTTTTTAATGAATTTTTATTTGAGTATGTGTATCGTAATGAAGTTATCGGGCTTGGGCTGAAGTTGTTAGCAATTGATGTTACCAATGCTGTAACTCAAGTTTGATTTATGCAACCGACCTAAAAAGAAAAACAAAAGAGTCTGGATTATGAAAGCATTTGCACTTTTTGGTTGATATAAAAATTAATAAAAGATATTTCATATGATTTACATGCCTATGTAGCTTATACAGTCAATATAGATAATAAACTGTCAGAGATCACCGCTGATTAGAGTAGTATTGCACAAGATCAGGAGACCTAATTGGATTAGTCTAGGAACTCTTGTTTGATAAGAGTTGGGTCAATTTTTAGCTTCATTTCTGTCTCCTACTTAGTTGTTATATGGTGTGCAGGTTTAGATTGATGTCACTGTATTAAGGTTGGATTAGAAAGATTTTGTGCCATCTTAAGTGAACATGCGGCATTGCGAGACGATAGAACCTCGTGACGCATTTAGGGCACGTTTATGAAAGAATTCTCTCATGTACTTAGATGTGAGAATTATTTTATACCAATTGATCCGATGCATCTTTCCCATCCGGGAAATTTTTTCACTTGAAAGTATTATCTAAAAAATATTTTGACACGACCCTAAATGTGCTCATATGAGTGAAAGGATGAATGGGTAATTAACACTTATTCCAGTTTTTTATATGAAGTTCTCATTGCAGAGGGGTACTCATTATTGCATGATCTTCCACAAAAAAAATGTGCCTCTCTCTCTAACACACACTTGTGCTTGTTCATATTAACCTGAACTTTTACAACAGATATTGAACTAAAATTCACAACATAAAGACAAAGTAAATGCTGGTCTAAAAAAAAATAAAAACTCATAAATAAAAGCACATTGTGTTAAATTATTAATTTGTCCCTCTCTTTCTCTAGAAAACTCTCTAAAACCACCGCCTCTCTCTAGGGGCTTCTCCTTCAACCGCCTCTCTCCCTCTCTAGATTTTTCCTGACCGCCATAAAAGGGCTGTAAAAAGCCCTATAAATAAGGCTGAGATGTAAAAAGATGGAGTGAAAAAAAAATAGTGTTAGGTGGTCTCTCAAGCCACACTATGCCCCTTGTTTTTGCTTATGAAATAGTGAAAGTTCTTGAAAAGAAAAATTATGCTTCTTCTTCACCCCTATCATTTTGCTATTTTTTATCAAATTATTATATTGACATTTCTATAAATTCCCAACATTTGGTATTGGAGCCATATCCATGTGCTGTCTAAAAAACCCATTCCCTATGGCCTCCACCTCGGGTATGAATTATACCCAAAGCCTAATTCCTATTTTAGATGGAGAAGACTATGAATCATGGAGTCTCCAAATGAAGGCTCGTTTTATCTCACAAGATTTATGGGACATTTTGGAAGAAGGCTACTCAATGCCAGAAAATCGAGTAACATTGGAATCATGGTCGCAGGCAAAGCAGAACGCGTACAAGGAAAATAAAAGGAGAGAAGCAAAAGCACTACTCTTCATCTAACAAGCGGTGGTAATGGAGAAGATAATTTTGATGATGAAAGATGGTGAAACAGTTCATAATGTCTTCATTAGAGTTACAGTAATAATAAATCAGATCAGATGTTATGGGGAAGATATTTCTGATTAAAAAATAGTTCAAAATTTTTTAAGAAGCCTACCTGCAAAATTTGACCATGTTGTGGCTGCTATAGAAGAATCAAAAGATTTATCTAGACTATCTTTACAATAATTAAGTGGGTCTTTGAAAGCACATGAACAAAGGATAAATAGATTTTCAAATAAAAATATGGAACAAGCTTTTCAGTCAATGGTTACAATTTTTGAAAAGAAAAATTTTGAAGAGAAAAGAGATAGTGGGACATTTCAAAATTATCAAAGACCTCATGGAAGACAAAATTTTCCAAGAGATCAAGAAAGAGGAAGAAGCAGAAATATAAACAGCCAGAGAAATTCGGATCAGAAAAATAGATCTGAATCATATTGTATTATTAGTAAAAAAATCAAGGAATCAAAGAATTGCCGATATAAATATAAAAAATGCAGAATCCCAAGTCATTCTCAAAGGGATTGCTAGTTTCAAAAGAAAAATCAAATTTAGAAAAATGAAGTAAATTTTTCTGAAGATAATAATACAGGTCATATGTTCTATTCATGTATGAATGCCCAACAAAACTCACAAGATGTTTGGTACTTGGATAGTAGATGTAGTAATCATATTATAGGAAATAAGAGTAGTTTTATTGAAATAAATGAAAAAGTTACTTCACAAGTCAAGCTAGGAGATGGAAAACTCCAAAATATTGAAGGAAAATGAATAATTGCTGTAAAATCTAATCGAGGTTGCCCTAAATTCATTAATAATGTTTTTTATGTTCCGGGCTTGACACAAAATCTTTTAAGTATTGGCCAATTGATAAAAAATGGGTATTCAATCAATTTCAATACAAATGACTGTATAATCTTTGATAAGAAACTTAGACAGATCATAGCCAAGGTAAAAATGACCCTAAATAAGGTATTTCCTATGGTCATGCCAACATGTGAAAATTATGCCCTGAGTTCTAAAAATGTTAATAAATCCTACCATGGCATCTAAGATTTGGGCACTTAAATTTTCAAAGTTTAAGATTGATGGGCAAAAAAAGTATGGTAATCTGTTTACCACCAATAAATGAAGAAAATAAAATATGTGAAGGTTGTATTTATGGAAATTACATATATTACCATTTTCGGAATCATTGGATTTAGTTCATGCTGATATTTATGGACCAACTCAAACAGAAACCTTTAATAAAAAAAAGATATTTTCTCTTAATCATTGATGATTACAGCAGGATGATGTGGGTATATTTCTTGACCCAAAAATCAGAAACATTTTTAGCTTTTACTCAGTTTAAAACTGATGTAGAAAAACAAAGTGATTTTACATTAAAAGCCTTGAGGAGAGAGAGGAGGAAATTCACATCAACAGAATTTTAGATTTTTTGCAAAAAGAATGGAATTAAAATAGAGTTGACAGCAGCAAGTACTCCACAACAAAATGGAGTATTAAAGAGAAGAAATAGGATAATTGTCGAAATGGCTCGAAATATGTTAAAGGGTAAGCATCTTCCAAATAAATTTTGGGCTGAAGCTGTTTATACTGCTGTCTATATTTTTAATAGGTCTCCGACTAAATCTCTTCAAAATAAAACACCTTTTGAGGCATGGTATAAAAGAAAACCAAATGTACGTTATTTCAAGGTATTTGGCTGTATTGTATATAGAAAAAGAACTTCCCAAAATGTAAAAAAATTTGATAAAAAGGCGAAAAATATATCTTTATTGGATATAGTGAAATTTCAAAGGCATTTCGCCTTTTCAATCTAAAAACAAATACATTGATAATTTCTAGAGATCTTGTATTTGATGAGAAAAGTGAATGGAAATGGGAAGAAAAATTGGGCCAAGAACCAATAGCAATATTAAAAGAAGAAGAAAATACTCCATAAGAAAGAGCAAGCTCTCGACTACCAAGCTCGATATCAAGCCCAAGAACAACATCTCCAGGTGCACTAAGTCAAGACTCATCAAGCTCAGAGACACCACCAAGAAAGATACGTTCACTAACAGAAATTTATGAATCATGTAATATTGCTCTTTTCGCTAGTGAGCCAGAAAAATTTGAAGATACCATAACAAAAGAAGAATGGATAAAAGCCATGGATGAAGAAATAGCAGTAATAGAGAAAAATCAAACATGAGAGCTAAGGGTCCGACCCGAAAACAAAGAAGTCGTAGGACTAAAATGGATCTACAAAACAAAATATAATGAAGATGGCTCAATTAAAAAACACAAGCCCCAGCTGGTGGCAAAAGGCTATGCTCAACAACCAGGTATTGATTGTACTGAAACGTTTGCTCTAGTTGCACGAATAGAAACTATTAGAACTATCTTGGTATTAGTTGCAAATACGAGGTTGCTAGTATTTCAGTTGGATGTAAAATCAGCATGTTTAATTGGAGAACTTGAAGAAGAAGTATATGTTGAATAACCTCATGGATATGTGATAAAAGGAAAAGAAAATAAAGTATATCGACTTAAAAAAGCCTTTGAAGAAGCACCACGAACGTGGAAAAGTAGAATTAATAGGTACTTTTACCAAGAAAGATTTGAGAAAGAATTAACAGGTACTTTATATTTTCATGATTTGATTTATACTGGTACTAACCAAAAGATGATGGAGGAATTTAAGAAAAGTATGATGAATGACGGATTTGGTCCTTATGAGATATTTTCTTGGGATTCAAGTAAAATAATCAAATGAATAAATTATTATTTCCCAAGAAAGATTTATAGAAGACCTCTTGAAAGAGTTTGATATGACGAAATGCAAACCGGTGGCTACTCCCAGGGCTCCAAATGAAAAATTGTTACAAAATGATGGAGCACAAGAAGCAGATGCATCTTCTTATAAAAGTAATGTTGGCTCACTCGTCTATCTCACAAATACATGTCCAGATATCACTCACGCAGTCAGTATTGTCTCCAGATTCATGATCAAACCAAGCAAGTTGCATTTTGTAGCAGCTAAGAGAATATTAAGATATGTTCAAGGAACTAAGAGCTTTAGTCTGAAGTATACTACAGAGAAAGACAACAGCTTGGTTGGCTACACAAATAGTGATTGGGCTAGATCATTAGATGATAAAAAAACTACTTCAGGATATGTATTCTGCTTGGGATTTAAAGCTGTATCTTGGTTATTAAGGAAGCAAAAATGATTGCCTTGTCATCTGCAGAAGTGGAATATATTTTAGCCACTAGCGCTGCATGCGAAGCAGTTTGGTTGAGAAGAATTCTATATGACCTACGTCATGAGCAAAAGGACCCAACAACAATTTATTGTGATAACATGTCAGCTATTGCTATAACGAAGAATCCAGTGTTTCATAGCAGATCAAAGCATATAGAGATTCGCCACCATTTCATTAGAGACTTAGTTGAGAAACGGGAGATCGAGCTCAAGTTCATAAGAACAAATGACCAGCTTACAAATATTTTTACAAAGTCGCTTTCAACAGATATATTTATGAAACTCAGAGAAGAAATGAGAGTGACAAATTAAGGGGGGATGGTAAATTTTTAAATTGTCCCTCTCTCTCTCTCTAAAAAACTCTCTATAACCACCGCCTCTCTCTCTAGAGGCTTCTCCCTCAACCACCTCTCTCCCTCTCTCTAGACTCAATAAGTTGGTGGTCTCTCTCTCCAGACAACTGCCTCTCTCCCTCTCTAGATTTTTCCTGAGCGGCAAAAAGCCCTATAAATAGGTCTGAGATGTAAAAGGATGAAGTGAAAAAAAAAAAGTAGTGCTAGGTGGTCCATCAAGCCACACTATGTTGTTGTAACCCTGTTTTTGCTTATGAAATAGTGAAATTTTTTGAAAAGAAAATTTTTGCTTCTTCTTCATCCCTATCATTTTTCTATTTTCGATCAAATTATTATTTGGATGCTTCCGTAAATTCGCAACACAATGACAGACATGACACAAGCTTCTTTCAAACATTTCAACCCAAGCAACTACGAATCAATACACACCAAATCCTTTTAAGGCCCTCTACTCAAACATTTTGACCCATTCAACTGCGAATCAAAGTCTAGAATCTCATAATCAAATTTTTTGCAATGCAATCCATGATTCCAAGAACGGCATAGGACCATTGCCTTCGAGCAAATATCACAGAGAAAAGTCCACCAAATCCTAAACCAGCAATTATCCAAAACCATGGAATCTTTGACAACCTATTTCTCATATCCCTGCTATTACTTGAATTTGAGATTGATTCGTCATGAGAGCACTTCTTCTCAGGAAGAGGAGGACCACAAATACTTGGGTTCCCGTATTACGACAAAACATCGAATGTATTCACCTGGCCACTGTAGGGAATGGGTCCTGATAAATTATTGAAGGGCAGGTTCAAAGTTCCCAAGATTATTACAAATGGCATGTTTTGTTGGAAATTTGTGGAAGCGTTGATATGGTAATTTAATTGAAAAATAGGAAAATATAATGATAGGGGTGAAGAAGAACCAAAACTTATGCAAGGAAATTTCTCTATTCATAAACATAAAATGGGTACAACAGGATAATATAGATTGAGGGACCACCTTTATAAGCCCTTTTTTGGCATAAGATGTCTTTACATTCAGCCCCTATTTACAAGGCTTTGTTACCTCTTTTCATGGCAGTTTTTACCATCAACTTGGAAGAAGAGTCTAGAGAGAGAGAGATGGTGGTTGAGAGAGACTTTTAAGAAGAATCTAGACAGAGAGGCGGTGGTAAGAGAGATTTTTAGAGAGAGAGAGAGAGAGAGAGAGAGAGAGAGAGAGAGAGAGAGAGAGAGAGAGAGAGAGAGAGAGAGAGAGAGAGAGAGAGAGAGAGAGAGAGAGAAATTAGCAGTTTAACGTCCCCCTTAATTTGTCACTCTCAATTTTTCTCTGAGCTTCATAAATTTGTCTATTGAAAGTGACTTTGTAAAAATATCTACAAGCTGATCATTTGTGCTGATGAACTTGAGCTCAATCTCCCCTTTCTTGACTATGTATCTAATGAAATGGTGGCAAAGCTCTATATGATTTGTCCTGCTATGAAACATTAGATTCTTCTTCATAGCAATAGCTGACATGTTATCACAATAAATTGTTGTTGGATCCTTTTTCTCATGATGTAGGTCATATAGAATTTTGAAATGTCCCCCTATCTCTTTTTTCTTCAAAATTTTTCTTTTCAAAAATTGTATCCTTTGACTGAAAAGCTAGTTCCATATTCTGATTTGAAAATCTATTTATCCTTTGTTCATGTGCTTCGAAAGACCCACTTAATTCTTGTAAAGATAATTTAGATAAATCTTTTGATTCTTCTATAGCAGCCATAACAAGGTCAAATTTTGCAAGTAGGCTTCTTAAAATTTTTTGAGCTACTCTTTTGTTAGAAATATCTTCCCCATAACATGTTTCTTGTAACTCTAGTGAAGAAATTATGAACTATTTCACCATCTTTCATCATCAAATTATCAAAATCTTTTCATAAATTTTGGAGTTTGATAGAAATTATTTTTTTAGATCCTTGAAATTTATTTTTCAAAATTTTCCATGCTTCCTTTGATTTTGAAACTATTTTTATTCGAGGACAGATAGCTTTACTTATAGCTTGTTCGATCAAGAGTAGGGCTTTGCATATCTCCTCTTATTTTCCTTGTACTCGTCCTGCCTTGCCTGCGACTATGATTCCAACAGTGCTACATTTCTTGGCACTGAATAGCCTTCTTCCAAAATGTCCCACAAATCTTGTGAGATAAAAAAAAGTCTTCATTTGGAGACTCCATGAGTCATTGTCTTCTCCATCTAAAATAGGAATTAGGCTTTGGATATAATTCATACCCGAAGTGGAGGCCATAGGGAATGGGTCTTTTTTAATTATTTTTTTTAGAAAACACAGGGTTATGGCTCTGATACTAAATGTTGGGAATTTATGGAAGTGTTGATATGGTAATTTAATGAAAAATAAGAAAGAACGATGATAGGGGTGAAGAAGAAGCATAACTTATTCAAGAAAATTTCTCTATTTCATAAACATAGCATGGGTACAACAAGATAATTTAGATTGAGGGACCACCTTTCTATGCCATTTGTTCTCATACGATTTTCTTTACTTTCAGCCCTATTTATGGGGCTTTGTTACCACCTTTTATTGTGGTTTTTACCACCGACTTGGAGTCTTGAGAGAGAGAGAGGCAATGGTTGAGAGTGACTTTTAAGAAGAATCTAGAGAAAGAGGCGGTGGTAAGAGAGATTTTTCTAGAGAGAGATAGAGACAAATTAGAAGTTTAACATGTTTGAAGGAATTTCACCAAAAAACAGATTGTTTGATAAATTAAGCTTTTCCAAAGCCCGCATTTTATGAATCTTGTCTGGAATCTTTCCACTGAGATGGTTGTGGGCCAAGTTCAACATAAGAAGGCTACTCAATTTTGTTAATTAATCTGGGATTCTTCCCGATAAATTATTGTCCGAGAAGTCGATATTTGTCACAGGAGAAGAGGACCGGCTGTATTTCTGCATGTTCCCATTTGCAAATATGTTGACATGTCCATTTAAAGTTAGTTCATGGCTTACCATAGATGTGTGTATGTCCACCATGTAATCCTCTGGTGTGGTGAACATGATCATTGCTGTTATGTTGATCAAAATGGCAGGGATTACACTTGATAGATTATTGAGTGCTAGATCTAGCACTTCAAGAGATTATAGATGTGATATCCCCCAAGGAATCGCCCCATTGAACATATTACATATTAGGGGAACGACATAAAGGGAGTTGATGCTTTTGCCGATCCATGTTGGGATGTTCCTTGATAACTGATTCTCATTGTGATGAAGAAACTTTAATTTGGAACAATTTCTCAATGAGGTTGGAATTTCACCTGATAACGTATTATTACTCAAGTTCAATAATTAAAGATCAGTTAGGTGTCCCAAGGTAGTCCGAATAGGTCCCATCAATTTATTCCTAACAAGATTAAGCATGACCAAATTCACCTGTCTCCTATGGAGGTGGGGATGGATCCTGTAATACCATTATTAGAAACATTCAACAATCATATATTAGGCATGACTTGCCCAATAGAACTTGAAAATTGATTTACTTGAATCGGAGATGACTGATGTTCATGCACTTTATTGAGTTTTCTAACTCATTGCACATCTGATTTTGCAAAACAATTGAGAAGTTGACATTTGGAACTTTATTATTTTGGCTCAAAGAACTGAAATATTTTTCGAAAATGTTGTTGCGTGCGAAGAGGAATTTTTGGTCTTGAGGGTGAGATTCAGGGAATAATGGGCCTTGAAAATTATTTGAGCCTAGATCTAAGAGTTCAATGGCTTCAAGGTTGAATAGTTATGGAGGAAGAGAACCTATGAGATGGTTACCAATTAGGTTCAAGTAATCAAGCTTGGAAAGATTTCCTTTGAAGGAAGGGAGTGAACCATTGAGTTCGTTACTTGAAAGATCCAAGAACTCAAGATTTGTTAGATTCCTTATTTCTAGAGGGATATGTCCAGAAAACTTATTGAAAGAAATTTGTAGCTCACAAAGGTTCTTGAGAAGACCAATTTCTTGGGGGATTGGTCAGATGAATGAGTTTTCTATGAGATTCATGCTTCTTAGATTAGTCCAATTGGTGAAAATCCACCCAGGAATGGCACCAGTGATTCTATTGCCATAAATATAAAACTCAGAAATTCTACTCAATGCAGCAAGAGATGGTGGTAAAGAACCTATTATATTATTTCCAGCTAAACTTAAGTATTTTAGGTTTGTGCAAAGCCAAAGATGGGATGCTAGAATTCAACCCACAAAAGAAAAGGTCTAGACGCTCAACAGCCCAAAGTTGTCCAAGAGATGCTGGGATAGGTCCACCCATAGTGAGTAGGAGCGGCTCCGGTTCAGGGAGCAGGAGCGGCTCTAGTTCCAGGAGCAGGAGCATCGGATCGATGGCTGCCCGAAGCTCGAAAGCTCAGGGCGTGAGTTCTGGTGAGGGTACAAGTTACAACTCGAGATCCCGTTTGAACAGGGAGTGAGGTCCAGATACATTGGGACCAAAATCTCTATTTAACGAGAACACGTTCCATGTATTTACGAAACGAGATCCTGTTTGATTAGGGGGAGAGATCCCGTTGGAATAGGGATCGAGATTTTGATACATTGGCGCTCCCATGTCTATTAGGATCGCGTTTCCATTGACAACAAGAATGAGATCCCATTTAAACCATACCACAATCCTATTTGGCTAGGATCGAGCTCCATTCATTGTAGGATAGCATTCCGCACAATAGTGGTCCGCGCCCCCATCACAGAATTCCACTTGTTTGAAGAACCCAATTCCATTGCACATGGATTCATGCATCAACTAAGCACAGCAGCCCCCTGCCATACAAATGAAATCTCATTTTGATTAAATTTAGAAACCATTGTTCTATCTATCAATGGCCCATGCGACTAGATCCATGCACAACCAATCCTAGATGCTCATGGATAAATTAAATCCCTATAACTGATGCTAAGTGTTGGAAAACTCAGCCAGCACTGATCCAGTGTCGTAGCAACTTTTGGGAGTAAACCACTAAGCCCTTTATAATGGCTAGTTCTTCTTACCAAATACCTGATGTGAAGAAGCTTCCAAGGGAGGGGGAAATCGGTGCCTGTGATTTCACAGGTGAGGTTTTATCAAGGGGTGAGCCCATTTGGCTGACCCAGCCAGTATGTGAACCAGAGTGGCCCCTTAGTGTCACTTTCATTACTGCCCCATTTGTTTCGAAGTACGTGAGGGTGATGATGACAACGTCAGTACTGAAGAAGGGGTGGCACTTCATCACTGTATGCATTGGAACATAGCTTCCGAGAGAACTTGCCTACCTTAGGGAAGCGAATGGTACATGCAAAGGGACTACTGATGTGGTCAGCAAAAGGCCTCTGAAATTAAGGGTAGCACCAATACTTGATGGGACACTCTTCCTGGACTACCAATGTATTGGAGTCGTACAGAAGTACTCTTGAACGTGCTTCACTATTAGCAGCTATCTAGTGCTCAGGCAACTACTATGACTGTTGCTCCAACATAATAAAGGTGTTACTGAAGAGATGGAGCCATGTTAGTAATACCTGGCTTCTTGGACATGGAGAAGCAAGAATCTCCTTACTAGATCTTCATTTTATTGGAGGTATCCTAATGATCGGGGTTATGAATGACGAGTTCGTGCCTCTGAACTCGGTCATCTTCGGTGGTGCTAACTTGGGGGATGAAGAGCCGCTTGCCGGTCTTCAAAAGATCTTCGAGGCCTACCAGTCGTTTACCGCCCAGTCTAGCAATGGCAGGGTAACCTTCATGGAATAGGTGAAATTCTTTTGTGGGGATTATCTCGAGAGTGGTTAGGGCACTCCGAAGGGGAAAGGGAAGGCAGTTGCAAAGGCGATGCTTCCTGTATATCAACTTGAGACAGACAATGACCGTGTCTTCTTGGTCGCATATTGGGCCTTGTTTTTGTGTAAATTCGTGCTCCCTAGCTGGGGGGACGACATTCGTCCTGAAGCACTGTAACATCTATCATGGCTTGGGGGCCATCTCCCATGGAAAGGCCTACAAGGGCAAAGAGGGAGGGAATGACATTGTAGGAGGAAAGGAATTTTCTGGGGATTTTAAAACTCCATTCCCCATCCATTATGTGTACGGGTGGCTATGGGCCTATTTCCCTAAAACCTATGTCAAGCATCAATGCTTAGGAAATAAATTGTGGCCATTCTTGATGAGGATTGCCAACCAGAGGGCTATCTTTCAAACCCCAGGGGAGGCTCGGGGTCTATTTGGGAATGACTCTTGAACATGAGGCGGATCCCCTTCCAGGTCGGGAGCTACACCGACCGTGCTTTCATTAATAAGTTAGGAAAGGAGCTAGACAGCGCTCCAATAGCCATTAAGGAGCTCATGTTCATCCTAAGCATTATAAGGGGAATTCTACCTTGTCGGACTTCGCACACTGCCAGGTTAGAGGGGTATTTTCCTCACCACTTCACCCATCAACACGGGCTTGATCAAGGCTGCCCTTCTCGGTGTTTTTCAAAAAGCATCGGAGTAAGGTGAACAAGGGGAAGATGGAAGAGTTTGGAATTTTTCATGGGTGCTGACAGTTAGAGCATATACAGACTGCTTGGTCTATGTCTCTAGAGATGACAGAAACTAGCAAATATGTATTACCTCACTTCGGCAGGAGGGTCCGAACAACCAAGGCCTATGTGAACTAGTGGAAACTCACCAGCAAGGGATATGGGGATAAACATCACCCTTGGAAAGGGGCGAATGGTGACTGGCGATAGGATACCACGCAAAGGAGACTGGTGGATGCTCCTGCTTTTGATACGGCATTTGCCTTAGATTTCCCTCTAACTGGTGAGCTTTCGAGCTTTTGCGAGATATATCAGCTGATGAGGCCGCGCCAGAATTCCTTGCAATGAAGACGAGGACTGGGAGTGTCTTCGATAATCTTAGTTCCATCTTCGAGTGGGATGAGGGGCAGCAAGTCCCTGGTTATGAAAAGTGTCCCCCACAGGACTTGAATGCCCTAATCGACAGTGGTCCCCACAGTAAATTGGCTGGAGGGCCTTCTCAGGGAGGTGGATCTGAAGCGACTGCTCCTGCTTCAGCAGGGGAGAAGAAAAGAAAGCGATCGACCGCTGTCAATGCTCAGGCACCGTCTTCAGTTAACGGGCGTACTCGGAGGCGCAAGAGTGCCAACCTTCCCATGATGTCAGAATCAGGAGGTGGCTCTTCCTCTTCTAATCTTTTAAGAACTCCCTCAGTATCACTCTCTGCGCTCTCTAGACCACCTTCTGCTTCTCCTGAATTGTTTTCTTTTTCTTCAAAAATTGAGGTAGACGACTTTGGTCGCTCTGAGCCCATCATCATTACTTCTGATCGGTAGTTGACTCTGGACCTTCTGGTGGTAAATACAGGGACAATCCCTAAGTCGAAGGTCACTCAGACGGGTACTGATGAGGCTGTAGGTCCCGAAGAAACTGCTCTAGGTGGGATATCTAATGTTGTTGTTGCCTTCATGCATAAGGATCTCAATGCCCCGACCAAGGCAGGGACTATGACTCAAGAAGAAGAGTCCGTAGTTGGTGAGGCTCTCGGGCACCAAGAGGTTGTTGCCTCCATGGTCCTAGGTCATGAAGATGAGGGAACTGAGCTCTTCATTGCCAAGGTTTTACAATTAAAAGTGCAAGCCAAATGGAAAAAGCCGTGGCTAGAGCTGAATTGGCTAGAGAGGAGGTGGTTCCTGAACATGCTAATGTTGAAGTGGCAGTTCAGGAAGATGAAGAGCAAGGGGAACAAGTTTCTTTAGAATCTGCTGGGACAAAAGCAGAGGTCTTATTGGAGAAGGACAAGGCAGGGAGGCTGTCGCTGAAGAACCCGGCCAGTTTTACGCTTCATCAGAAGTAGTAATCCCAGGAACACCTTCTAGGCCCATTTTTAGCGGGGTTTCTCACATGATTGGAGGCATGCTTCGAGCAGGCCTTCCGGGCTGAAGGGAGTTGCCTTTCAACGAGCTAGGCGAAGCTTTGGCAAGACTGCAGGAGTTTGCTGTGACCACCGCAATTGGGAGTGCTCCAGAAGTGCTTTCCCATTTTAATGCAACTCTAAACGAGTTGGAGAGCTGGCGGTTGGGGGTGCTACATCATGAGGAAGAAACTAGCAGGCTAGCCTTCTTGGAAGAGTCCATCTTATGCCGCCATGAGAAGATAGATGCTTCCATTAAGAAGAAGGCCATGATAACTGTCCGTCAGCAGGATCTCAAGAGGGAGGTGTAAGGAAGCTTCAAGAGAATGATCAAAATCAAAGAAGACATGCGAATACTGAGACAGGAATTTGTGGGCCTTGAAATGGAGATGTTCAGAGGAGGACCATGGAGGCCTCATTCGATGAATATTTATCCGAACTCAATGGCACAATTGAGTCGGAAACTATAGCGATGGCAGAGGAGACTCAAACGGTGGTGGAACTGAAGGAGAGTGTCGAAGGCACCGAGACTTCTCCTGCAGCGCGCAGCGCAGAGATCAATAAGAGAATCGATAGTTTCTGAACATGTTATTTCCTCTTGCTAGTACTTTGTAAAAGTTTTTACCTGATGTACAAAATGCTTCTATCTTTTGATTGACTTTGTTGCATAATTTCATTCCCTTCTTACTTTTGCTGCACCTCATGTGATTTCTTTTTGAATGCCTATCGACACTTTTATTACCCCAAGAGGCTAATACCCTATGCCTTGTTTAGCCCCATGGTGGGCTGTTGCGACTTGGATAGCTTCGAAATGGGGAGTCATTTCTCTTTCTCCTCTTAATTTCTGATTGGCGAAGGGCTCATAGTTCATTTTCATCATGATTTGGTGAGCCTGTTGCTATAAATAGTCCAGTTAGGAGAGCCTTTGACCTGCATTAGTGGCACATTTACTTCTAGCTCATCATAGCTTTTGGTCTCTGGCGCGAACTCCTTGAGATGTTTTGAAGCGATACGCATGACCTCCAACTAACTTTGGAGAGTGCGAACTTTGGTTCTTAGTTTTTCTAGGGGATCCTGCCCTTGAGGGGAAGAAAGTTGCTCTTTATCGAATTGCTCTCCTCTAGACAAGTCGGGGAAAAGTAGAACTTTCAACTGGTCACCGGTCTGAGGAACATCTTCTATACTTATATAGAAACTGAATTTTGAAAAATATTTCGCTGCGGTGGTTGCGTCACTTCGGCTTTCAAAAGCGCAATGGGGATATGCAGGACTTTCTGCTGGTCCGACATATAAGTTATCCTTAGAGCCAGGAATTCTATCCCCATGGCTTGCTCAATCTCAAGAATGACCTCTGATTCATCTTCTGGCAAAGGTGGCACAGAACTAGGGGCAGAGGGAGAAGACTCCTTTTCAAGAGAAGAAGGAGTTTCTTGAGAGATGATGGTTGGGATGTTAGAATGAAGGGTGGTTAGGGGTAAAATTCTGCCTGCCTTTCTTCCTCTTTGAACATGTTCACTAATGTTCTCCTAACATCCTCAACATCTTCATGAGACAAAGACGCTGTCTTGATTGTAGACTTGCAACCTCCATCGTTTAGCTTCTGGGGTGACGCCAGATCCGTGGAGTAATATTTAGCATCGACATAGTGAGTTTCGGCCATAGGGAACGTTCTTTTGTCAGCATAGACCGTATGCTTTCTCCCGTCTCGGCTATACTTAAAACGTTGGTGTAATGTTGATGGAACCACCCTCTGGTCATGGAGCTATGGCCGACCGAGGAGAATATTGTAGGAAGTGTCGTTGTCGATTACGTGAAACTGGGCGTAATCGTTCAACTCACCGATCTTAAAACGAAGGCGTACCATGCCATCTGGCTTCTCTCCTAATGGGTTGAACCCTAGAATTGTGACGTGGGTTGGGGTAAGATCTTTGACCAACCCTAATCGAGTAAGGATCCTCCTTAGAATAAGGTTGACTACCGACCCTCTATCTAACATAATTCGGTTGATGGGGCATGCATGTAATTCTCCAGTAACAAAGAGAGGGCGATTATGAAATTTTTCCCCCAGCTGTTGATCGTCCTTTAAAAAGGTGATTGACATACATCCTTCTAAAATTGCCTGGTCGACATCAATAGGTTCTATTTCGGTTTCGTACATTTCTGGGTTTGAGAGAGCTTGAACCAAAGCCATCCAATGATCTTTTGAGAACAGGAGGGTGTCGTAGATAATGAAAAGAGCCGAAATTTTTGTAAATTCCCTATCACATCATATTTCACCTTTTCTTGATCAAGGCCTTGTGCTCCTGGTCTTGCAACTGATTTGGGTGGTATGTTGGGTTGAGGAGCAGGTATGGGTATAAAGGGCTTATTTTGACTGGCTGGCTGACACGATTGCACAACAGGCTTGGCTTGAGTGACGGAAGTTTGAGGTTTTGGAAGAGACTTAGTATATGGGATCAAAGGGGTGTCAGGGAATTGGAGAATAGGTGGATTGTTTGAATTAAGAAGGAGCCCAAGCATTTGTAAGATAGGCATACTAGTCTTTGGATTAGGGGGTAGTGGCGGACTGAGGAACTTCAAGGTGCCAGACTTCTACAGTGGAGGCCGTAGCGTCCTCCTTGATCTAAGATTTATCTACCCCGTGGTGAGTATTGCTCTTGAAATTTGCACCATGTGACAAGCTCCCTGAGAATAGGAGCTTTACCCATTTGATTCTCTCAGTATCTACTCAAAGTCAAGTTCAGGGGGCCACTGGGGTCTCTTTGGCTTCGACATCTTGTGCTTCTTTGAAGATGGTGGCTCTGCCTTGGCTTTAGCTGCCAGGGCATCAGCAACTGTTAAGAATCCTGTTGCTTGTGCCTGGGTCTTTCTCAATCATTTTCGTTGCGTCCTGTTTATATTGATTCGTTTGAATTCTCGGTCGAGAGCATCGAAGTCTGGGCATATCAAGGTTGTATTCATAGGGGACGTAGAAGAGGGAGAATGAGAAGCAAGAGAAGAAGAAGGATGAGGGTTAGAAGGTTGGGGACTTTTAAGGTCGTTCCCCTCATCAGATCAATTTAGGCAGCTTTTTACGTCATCGACTAGGGTTGGACAGGTGCAGGGGGTCTTCTAAGTCTTTCCCTTGCTTAGACTGCTGGGGAGTACTTTTAACGTTATCACCCTTATGCTGGGTGGGAGATGGCACAAGAACGTTTTGTTGACAGGATGAAGAAGGAAGAAGGATTGTGCCCGGGATGAAGTCTAGTAAAGTTGGCAGTGGAGGAAGGGGCTTGAGGAACTCCTGCTCTACTATGGGTTGTGCGATCTTGTTTCTTCAGCGAGTAGCCCTTGGTGCCCCATCTCTTTTTGGTTTTTTGAGGTGAAGTTTGATTCGTCTCGCTGGGCTTGCAAGCAGCTCTAGTTTGGTGAACTGCCTCTCACCTTAAGGACTTGAGTCTACTTCGGCCATGGTGGACTATCCATGGCTGGTAAGTCGAGGATTCGGGGGAGTTTGAGTCATTGATTGGAAGGTCCTTCTTTGTGAGATCTTCTTGCCCCAATAGAGAAATGACTTGGGGATCACATATGGGGAGATTGTAAAACTTCTGACACTCCCTCATTTTTTTTACGAATATATCAAGGAAACTTGTGCATTCTGACAGGTAATGGCCTCTTATATGATGGTACGGGCACCAACAATCTTCAGTCCTCTTAGCAAGGCGACGGGGTTGCCTTGCTTGCTTCAGTGTGATTAGGCCTTCTTGAAGCATTACAATGAAGTAGGCGTAAAGGATACCAGGCATTTCGTCTTCCTCTTCGATGGTTACAGCATGGGAGGCCTCGGTTGCCCCAAAGGCCTTCTTTAAGTCTTCAAGCTTTATCTGTCCTTATGAATCAAGGCCTCTATAATATCCTTCAGCGTGTAGCAGTCATCTGTAGGATGATTGATCCTACGATGGTAGGCACAATAATTTGCCTGAATGTCAAGGATAGGTTGTTTGGGGAACTTGGTTACAGGAAGCTGGATCATATTCTGTTCCAATAATAATTGGAAAAACGCAGGTATCCATTCCTTCTTGAAGGGATAGACCTTGTTTCTATGCCTGGTGAATTAATCACCTCGATCAAGGTTGCCTGGTGGGGGCACCCGATTATACAACTGTTGTTGCTTGCCAGCCTGGGGTGTTACCTTTGCCTCGCTTACCCCTTTAGAGGTCCAAATTTTGGGAAGGAGCCTTCTTCGAATCAGTGACTATGACGGCTGCACTAATTACCCCTTTTTGTTGGCTGCCCCTTTAGAGCGATCTCGGGTCGCATGTTTCTCATGCAAGTTTGGACTGCTTCCTTCTCAAGCATAGGATTAGGATGGCGGGAAGCTAAATTTCTCCATCTTGATATGAACTGATCCATGGGCTCATCGAGGTCTTGAGTCAGGGTGAGAAGCTTGATGGTTTGAACCTCTCTCTCAACCTCATAGAAGCATTGATAAAAACGTTTCTCCATCTCCTCCCATGTATGCACTGATTTTGGAGGAAGTTGGGCATACCATTGGAATGATGGGCCATCGAGGGTCTCAACGAAGTGTCGGAGAAGAAGTCTCTTGTCAGACGCTGTTTCTCGACATGCTGCCTGGAAGTGGGAAATATGCTGGTTTGGGGACGTGGTTCCGTTGAATAAAGGAAACTTCCCTTTCTCAATAGACTAGGGGTATGGTCTTTGATAAGGCGTCACACCCTGTATCCTCAGGATTTATCTGTTCTTTAGGCTATGGGTGGCCATAGCATCAATATCTGTCTGAGAGACGGGATGAGGGACATAATTGTCCTATGACGTAGAAGGAGGGAGTTGCCGTGGAGGTGCACCATCAGAGTGATGGGATTTGACCTAATGGTTTAGCCGATTGGCGTGCGGCATCGATACAATCGATCTTTTCCATCATCGTGTGCACCATATCCTCAAACTTGTTCATGCGCTCTTCCTGTGCCTCATCGGGCTTGCTTACAACCATTACGCTGATCGTTTCTCTATGGAGGTCAACATTAGTGGCCACTGAGGGCTTGCGAGCTTGACGGGTCATTTGTGGTAGGTCGGTCAGTAGGGGGCTAGCATGCCGTGACTGAACTCGACTCTTATATGCGGATCGCTTTTGGACCTGTTCTCGACGGTCTTGGGACTGTGGCTGCTGAGCAGCTAGGTCTTCTTCTACGATAGTAACCATAGCACAGGGCTCATGGAGCTCTTCTTCAGGTTTCATCGCCTGAAAGGGGTTGAAGGGATTCGGGTGAAGAGGGTCGTCAAAACTAGTTATTTTGATTGCCATGGTCACCTCCGAGAAAAACTTTGCAGACCTCTATCGCGTTTTGCCTTGAGGTTTTGATGAACCTCGCACTAAAACTACGATCTGGGTTGCGGCTAGTCAGCTCTTCTTGCACAAGAGAGAGTTGTCTCCATCAGGTGCAGCAAAGGATGAGGGCCAGTGACTAGAGTCATCTTGGGCCGGGGAGGATGAAGGACTCGATCTTCCATTAAGTCAATTCCCTAAGCTCTCTTATGAGCTCCAAAGACAAGACCAAAGTGATGGGGCTGGTTTAGGATGGTACTCTTAAGGAAAACCTTCGGTGCCAAGGCAGAAGGTGCTTGCTCGAAGGAGGAGTGGGGCCAGAGCAGGATTGAGTCACGTGAAGGCCCGATTCTAGGACGAGGGGACATCTGTGATGGTAACGCATGTGCGCCCCTTGAAGAAGGATTACGGGAGACCTGGGGGTTTCATGCAAGTGATCTGTCCGTAGGAGGCCAAGAACTACTAGAAGATGTCTGAAAGAGAACAGGTGTAGGCCTGCCCCTTACAGGGTGCGCTTGTGTGGGCTGAGTAGGAAGATGAGGAGGTCGTCTCCTGTGTACTCGGGTTGGCGTGATGACGGTGTTGTCCCTAGTAGTGAGATGCTTGTGATCAGCGTGCATAGGACTTGGCCTTAGAAGGTCTGATCTGGGATGCTGACTCGGGGTAGCACAAGGGTTGCCCCGAAATGTGGCTCAAGTGGGTGACCCACGAGCCTTATGGCGTGTATGAGGAGTGGAGACTGTGGGGTTTCCGCCTTGATGTGTTGAGCCTTTAGGGATATAGATCAATGGGGCAGAAATGTGGGGGGTAGCCTTATGGTGACCCACAGAAGCAATGACAACTTATTTTCCTTTTGTAGAAAGGGACTTGGCAGCCTTCTGGCATACCTCAGGAACACGACCGGTAAGTGACTTGCCGGTGGTTGGGTGCATGTTGTGTGGGGCAACAGAAGTGCTACCGATGCAAGGCACCTTGGGGGGGTTTCCACTAGAGTAAGGAGATGGGGAGTGAGGGACTTTTAAGTCCCGCCTCGCACGGGTCCAGGTTAAGACCTTGGAGCTAGACAAGGGGTCCTTACTCAAGAGGACGGTTGGGAACGAAGTCGAAGGAACTTGTTCCCTAGGGACACTCTCGAATGCAGGGATAACAAAATCCTCGATTCGGATAAATGGGTACAGAACCCGCAAGCCATAAATAAAATGTGAAAAGATAATGAAAGCAGATAATAAAATAAAAAACTAGCCAAACAAGAATGATTCGACTAAGGGGAAGTAAGTCCTCAGTGGAGTTGCCAAGCTGGTTAAGTGCCTCGATCTCGCCCTTTGGATCCTTTGAGGATCGGGCGGCATACTTCTTGAGTTTCGAGGGAAGATCCAGGATGTTTCTTAAATCGCTCTCTCGGGCTTCGTTTGAGAACAGGGGCAGGTGTTACCAATTGGTGAGAGAGGAATATAAGGTGGGTTTGGGACTTACTCGGGCTGGCTTATGTGGGTGTCCTCTTAGATCACAAAGAAAGCCCTCCAGTAATAAAACTTGTTTCGAATCGCCTCCCTTGGCTTGTATTCTTCTGTTTTCTGCATTCACACATATGGGAAAGGTAATAAGACAGGTGGGTCAGACCTCACCTTTTTCCTCTTTGATGGACGTACACAAGCATGCACAGTCAAAAAGAAGGAGAGAAATATAAGTGAGGAAAGATGGGGGAGAGAAGAATTTGACTAAGCGGTAGGATCAAAGCAGTGATTAAGCTGGTGAATAATTGACCGGACATGGTAGCAAAATAGGCTCAATAACTAAGACCGGCTCACGGGATTACTACTAGACGTCATTACCAATATCGATTAGCTAGAAATGATGGTTAGTCTGTCGTGGCAATAAAGCAGGTCAAGTAATTCTGACACAACAATATTACGGCTAGACAACAGGACTACCATGAGAGGCTAACCTCAATCCCTCTTAATCGAATGAAAGAATAACTGAATGAAGGTTATGATGAAAGAATAAGAAATGAAATAAGAGAAGAAGGGAACAGAAGGAAGGAGGGAAAAGAAAGGAAGAGGAGAGTATGAAAGGCGAGAGAATAAAAGAGAGAAAGGGAAGGAAGACACAGTTGATGCTAGGCATTGTCGACTGTGTTAGAAGGAGAGAGAGAAAACACAGTCTGCGTTAGGCTTCACCAACTGTGTTATACTAAGAAGAAGAGAGAGAAGACTCAGTTGATTCTAGGCTTTACCGATTGTGCCAGAAGTAGAGAGAGAAAATACAATCGGAGCTAGCCTTCGTCGACTGTGTCAAAAGAAGAGAGAGAAGATACAATTGGCATTAGGCTGCACAGACTGTGTTAGAAGAATAGAGAGAAAATACAATTGATGCTAGGCATCACCGACTATGTTATACAAAGGAGAGAGAAAGCAATCGATGTTAGGCTTTACCGACTGTGTCAAAAGAAGAGAGAGAGGAAGAGACTTAGCCGGTGCTAGGCTTGTGCCGGTTGTAATGGGAGAGAAGCAAGAGAGAGATCGAGCCAGCGCTAGGCTTCACCGACTGTGACAGAAGAGAAGAAGGGGAGAAACCCAACCGGCGCTAGGCTTACGCCGGTTGTGATGGAAGTGAAGGAAGAGAGGAAAATCGAACCAGCGCTAGGCTTCACCGACTGTTACAGAAGAGAGAGAGAGAAAAATGGAGCCGACGTAAAGCTTCACTGACTGTGACAGAAAAGGAGAGAGAGAAATTCAGTCGATGTTAGGCTTCGCCCATTGTAACAGATGAGAAGGAGAGAGAAATCTAGCCAGCGCTAAGCTTCACCGACTGCAATAGAAGAGAAGGAGAGAGAAATCCAGCCAGCACTAGGCTTCGGTGACTGTAACAGAAGAGAAAGAGATAGACATCCAGTCGGTGCTAGGCTTCACCGACTGTAATAGAAGAGAAGGAGAGAGAGGAATCCAACTGGCCCTAGGTTTTTTCGACAGTATTAGACGAAGAACAAGGGGAGATATAGATGAGAAGAAGAGAAAGAAAGAGACAGAGACGAGAAAGAAGGGAGGAGAGAGAAAGAGGGGAGGAGAGAGAAAGAGATAGAGATGAGAAGAAGAGAGATAAAGATAGAGACGAGAAAGAGGGGAGGAGAGAAAGAGATAGAGATGAGAAGAAGAGAGATAGTGATAGACACATGAAAGAGGGTAGGAGAGAGAAAGTTACTTGCTCGAAAGATACTTGCCCTTTTCTCCTCTCTCCTATCTCTCTCTCTAAGACGTACCCACAAGCTTAAGAAAAATTCAAAAGTTTATTGATTGATTCAAGAGGAATGAATCCGTCCTTTGTATAGTGAGGCATTTGCCTGTTTATATAGAACTGGGCTAAAACGTGGGTGTACGCTCAAAAACTACCTAGAATTGAAGATAATTACAATTTAATTGAATATAAAGAAATTCTAAAAATGGGTGTAAAAGGATTGTTTTGCCCCTGCCAAACAATGTGTGGAATTCTAGAACAGTCATTGCTGTTGCCAGAGAACTTGCGTAATCTTTCGTGGCTGACCCGAGGTCGTTCTGATGCTCGTTTGATCGAAAGATTATTGTTTTCTTGTAGGGCTCAGCATGGCGATCATTTTGATACCAACTTCGAGCCATGAATCATGTTTTTGAGCCATGATCATGAGACTTGAGTAGTGTGCAGCCTACCCTTTTTCGGTATTTTACCCATAACTTTGTTTTGGAGTGCCCAATTAAGCCGAAACTGTTGCAGGGTCCATATCAAGGTGTTAGAGACCGATTTCGCTGAAATTATTTCTTTGTTCACTGCCTTAGACATGTCTGATCGTGATGAAAATTGCCAGTGGTCTTGGAAGTGCTAATGAAGATCTTTACCAATTCTGGGGCCATTTTGTGATTGTCCGGGATTTCCACTGTTTTGTAGGCTTTATTGATCTGCTTGCTATCAGGGACCAAGGTGTTGAAAAATACGTTAAAACATAGAACCTTAGATCGTTGTTCATCATCTCGGTATTGATCCAACCATCAAATCGGTGAAGCAGACATCAAGAAACCTCGAGATGCAGATCGATGCTGAGGTGAACAAGCTTAGGAAAGATGGATTCATATGTGAAGTCAAATACCCAAGATGACTGACAAATGTTGTCCCATTCAAGAAGAAGAATGGCCAAATCAGGGTTTGTATTGACTTCTATGACTTGAACACCGCCTGCCCTAAGGACGACTTCCGTCTGCCATTCACTGAGATGCTTGTCGATTCCACAGCTCATTGCTAAATCTTCTCCTTTATGGAAGGGTATTCTAGTTATAATCAAATCATAATGGCATCAGAGGATGAAGAATCCATTGCGTTCTTGACCCCAAAAGGTGTCTTTTACTATACTATGATGCCTTTCATGTTAAAGAACGCCGATGCCATGTATTAGTGAGCCATGATGACCATCTTCAACTATATGATCCACAAAGAGGTCGAGTGCTATGTGGATGACTTGGTGGTGAAATCTGAAACAAAAGACACTCAATACAAGACCTTAGAAAGGTATTTGAATGGCTGCGGCATCACCAAATCAAGATGAACCCCTTGAAATGTGCTTTTGGCGTGCCCTTAAAAAAATTCTTAGGGTTCATCATGAGGTACCGTGGGCTGCAGATCGAGCTGGTCAAATTCAAGGCAATTCAAGACATGCCACCACCTACAACCCTGCACGAGCTGAGGTCTCTCCAAGGACAGCTGGCCTACATTTGAAGGTTCTTCTCAAACCTTTCAGGACGATGCATGCCTTTTGCACACCTCTTGAAGAAGGACTGTCCCTTCATTTAGGATGAGGCGTGCCAAGCTGCACTCAATGACATCAAGCAGTACCTGTTGAATCCTCCAGTTCTCTCCACGCTAGTGCTAGGAAGGCCTCTCATCCTATATGTGACCGCTCTTGATGAATCACTCGGGGCACTCCTAGCACAAAATAATGATGGGGGGAAAGAGACAACTCTCTATTATCTCAGCCGCAGGATGTAGGGAGACGAGAAGAATTACCCTCTCATCGAAAAGATGTGCCAAGCCTTGATCTTTGTGGTACAGAAGCTTCGCCATTCTTGCTCGGTCACGAGGTCAAGTTAATCTCAAAGGTAGACACGGTCAAGTTCCTTATGACCCAGCCATGCCTGTCGGGACGCTTAGCCAAGTGGGCATTAGTACTGATGGAGTTTGACATCTCATATGTACCACAGAAGGCGATCAAAGGTCAAGCCTTAGTAGACTTTCTTGCTGCTCACCCAGCCCCTTTGGAATCTCCCCTGTCGAGTGATCTCCCAGATGAAGAAGTTTACTATACAGTGCTAACTCGGCCGTGGGAGATGTATTTTGAAGGAGCATTCCAGTCTGATAGAGGGGGTGCCAGAGTTGTTTTCCTGACTCCCAACGGTAGAATGATTCTTCTATCCTTCTCACTTGCAGAAGCCTTTTCTCATAATGAAGTTGAATGTCAAGCCCTCATAATCGGATTGGAGTTCGCCCAAGAGCTAGACCTGGAGCAGCTAAACATCTTCGGTGATTCTGATCTTGTCATCAAGCAACTTAAGGGGATTTATGACGTAAGGAAGAATACTCTCCCTGAGTCATATCTCTAGAAGGCTAAACTTGCAGGGCAATGCGTTCTCAAAGCTCGAGGCCACCATCCAACTGTCTTCATCAGGTCCCACGCCTATTTGGGTAATAGAATGGAGACTTGTTGACTTGAGAACCGAAGTTGATGCAGACGATTAAAGAGACGTCTTTCCTAAATGCCTTAAGGCAGAGCAATAAACGTCTCGAGGAAAAGAATCGATGGCTGAGAAGCAAGAGCCTGAATTCTTCTACCCGATGTGTGTAGAGGTTGAGCAAGTGGAGGACTGGAGGGAGCCTATCATGGACTTCATAAAGCATGGAAGGCTGCCTCAAGATTGGGCGGAATGCAACGGCATACGACAGATGTCTACCAAGTACACCCTTCTCGATGGAAATGTTCACTTTTGTCAATCATTTGACGAAATTCTTCAAAGATGAGTCGATACATAAGAAGCAAGAATAGTACTCGAAGAAGTACATTCAGGTATCTGTGGTCTGCATCAATCCGTCCCTAAGCTCTATGAGGGCATACGTAGACTCGACTATTATTGGCCTTCAATGGTGGCTGATGCCCAAAACTATGCTAAAAGATGCCAGGTGTTCGAAATGCACTCAAGCCTCATTCATCAACCCCTAGAGCCTCCCCATCCTATAGTGACATCATGGCCCTTCTCTCAGTAGGGTATGGATATTGTAAGACACATCGACCCTCCTTCTGCCTTGGGTCATGCCTTTATTCTAGCGGCAACAGATTACTTTTCCAAGTGGGCTGAAGCGGTCCCTCTCAAGCAGGTTCTAGGGACCATTATGGCCAACTTTGTGCGTCACCACATCATATACTGGTTCGGGGTTTCAGACCGAATAATCTCTGATAATGGCCCTCAGTTCAGAAGCCATCACATTGATCGCCTGGTCAACCAGTTCGGTTTTGAGTGGAAGTACTTGACCATGTACTACCCTCGAGCCAACGGTTTAGCTGAGGTGTTCAACAAAACCCTGTACGGAGTGCTCTAGAAGTCAGTTTCGAAGTCAAGGAAGAATTGGAATGAAAAGCTGCCTGATGCTCTGTGGGCCTATCGCACCACCATTCAGAATGCTACAAACTCTATTCCTTATTCCCTGGTCTATGGAGGTGAGGCGGTTTTACCCCTTGAGGTTCAGATACCCTCACTCTCTGTCGCTATACACCAGGGACTGACTGAGATGAGAGGGAAGCTCCGTTACCAGGAGTTGGATGCCCTTGACTAAAAGAGACTAGAGGCTCAGCAAAACCTCGAGCTCAATCAAGGAAGAATGAAGAGATCCTTTGACAAGTCTATCAAGGTTCGCTCATTTGCAAGTGGGGATCTAATCTTAGTAGTCAAGAGACCGATTGTCATGCATGGGCACCGTAAAGGAAAGTTCGAACCAAAGTGGGAAGGTCCATTCATATTCAAGAAGGTCACACCAAACAAGGCCTATATACTGGCAAATTCTAATGGAGAAGAGGCGATGCCCCCTTTCAACGGGCGGTACATAAAGAAGTACTATCCTTGACATATGCGGTGCCCACTAAAATGCCCACTAAAATGCGGTGTGTAGGGTAAAAATAAAGAAATGAAGATGAGGAACATTAATCCGGCTCAAAGGAAGTTCATTTCTTGTATTGCATTAGAAAAATTTACAAGCTACAATCAAAGGCCCATTATTGGGGAAGTTACAAAGTTCTTGCATCTGAGGATAAGAGGATGATTACAGGCCAAAAAGAATTGCCATCATCATAAAGAAGAGGCAAAGCCACTTGCAATTCAGCTTCAATTCATCTGTCAGGCGTTCTCAAAGAGGATGGTTACAGACCAAAAAGAAGAAGCCAACCATTTTCGAGTCAGCTTCAATTCATTGGACGAGGCACGGCTAGCTTCCAAGGAATTGGTCCATGATGGATTCCCTTCCTCCAAAATAACATGGACTTCACTGTTGTGCTGGAGGACTAGGCTTCTAATGGACCATAGCAACTAGCCCCTCTCATTCGCCATCACTCTTGGCCCTCACGAGACATCGCCATCCATAGTCATCGTCGTGCGTAACCTAATGTTATGCACAGCCATTGTCATGAGCAACTCGATGTCGCGTTCTACCATCACCACAGGCAACCAACACCACGCCCGACCGTTACTGTGAGTGGCATACTGCCAAGCATGGCTATCACCATGCGTAGCTTAACGCCGCACCAAGGTAGTGCTGCATGTGACTTAATGTCGTGCATGCCCTTGAAGTGCCCTGGTTTCCACCATCTCCAATTCTTAGAAGGCATTAACTCCCACACGTCTTTGGTTTCCCCAACCGTCGCTCCTCGCCGACGAATAACCTTCTCCCGATCGTTGTAGACTAGTGACACCTTGTGTTCTCACCGATGTTTTCTCCTCTCTCCGGAACTCAGTCCTGTTCATCGAAAAGCCATTCCCCACCTACTACTTGTGACCAGAGTTGGCAGAAAACTACCGGAGGTTCTGCGAAAGCTCCCATGTGACCCTGCGAGTTTCCCTTCTCCCTTCTTCGTACTTCTGCAGCACCACAACTCACCGGAATTTCATTGTGCTTCCGATGAGTCAACCGCTGCTCGTCCTTCTTCTCTCTTGATAACTAGAGGACCGTCAGAGCCCCCTGACCCTTTTGCAACCTGCCAACAACTGTGGAACTATAGAAAAAACACCAGCAATCTGACAGAGCACCACTGTGACTACTACAATTTCACCATGAAATGTCTCGACGAAACTCTAAGTAGCCCCTGTTCCTTGCTCAGAAAGCTTTGACACTCTATGAAAACACTCGCAATCATGATGCTAAGGCCCATAACCTACTTAAAAGCTCTTGAAGGCCTAAGTACTGTGTATTTTGGTCAGGAAATGCTCACCACAAGACTCTTAATGGAAGCTCTGACTCTCTCTCTAAAAAACTCTCTTCGACTGTTTTACCCCTCGACAAAGCAGTAAAATGGCATTTCCCCCCCCCCTTTATACTCAGCGGTACTACAAAATTCCCATCACAAGTTTGAAATGATGCTTCAGTCCTCATTTTCAGATGACAATAAGACCAGGCTGGGGCGGGTCAAGCTCGAGGCCCGAAGGGGTTAAAGCCGCACCTACTGTCATTGGGTTCTTCACTAAGAAGCCAGCTCCATGCGCTTCATGAGGACTTAATGTCGCATGTGTTTCAACGAGAGGTTATCACTGTGTGCCTCACTAAAAGGCTATCGTCGCACACCTCACTAGAGGTTAAGCCGCATGCTTCACCAAGGGACTAACACCATGTGCACCATCCAAGACCTAGTGCTGTGCGTATATTATGGCACTACCATCTGGACTATCATTCTGCCTCCCCAAGAAGTTCATTCCCTGCACCACAGTCTCACTCCTCAGGGAGTTGAGTCTCCAGTGATGGCTCATCACCCCAGCGAGTCACATTCTCTTACTACACAATGGTCCGTGCTGCATGACCTTAAACTGCATAGCCTTGGTCTAGGTTCGCCATCCTAAACTGCATGGTCCAAACTATACCACCATAAACTGTAGCGGAGATCTAGTTGCACGACCTTAAACTGCATGGTCTATGCTGCATGAACATAAACTGCACGACCTTGGTCTAGGTGCACGACCCTAAACTGCATGGTCCAAACTATACGATCATAAACTGTAGCGGAGGTCTAGTTGTATGACCTTAAACTTCATGGTCCTAGTTGCATGACTTTAAACTGCATAAACCAAGGTCCAAACTATATGACCTTAAACTGTAGTACATGTTCTAGGTAAATGACATTAAAAGGCTTAGCACCATGGTCCAAACTACATGAACTTAAACTGTAGCGAAGGTCACGTTGCACGACCTTAAACTGCATGGTCCTAACTGCATGACTTTAAATTGCATAGCCATGGTCCGAGCTACAAGACCTTAAAACTATAACATACGACATGACAAATAGTCCACACACATGACTTTAACTGTGAAATGGACCACCTCTTCGCTAGGTGTATTTCATGAACATTCCCCATGGAGATAGGTCTATGCAAAAGAAAAAGGAGGTCGTGCTTACGCCTTTAATCCTTAGTAGGTCTATTTCACACCAACACCCTCAGTAGGAGTCACATCCCATTGCGACCCACTATCCCCAGGGACTTAGGGTCATTCTTATCCTTTCAACCCTCAGTGGGGTTGCATCTATGCTTTGGCCAGTCATTCTCATAGAGTTACATGCTTACCATTATTCATTATCATCAGGGAGTCACACTTCCCCTCTTAATCCCCAGTGAAGATTGCTTCTGCTTGCCATTCCTAGTAGGGACACCATTTTCATCTAAACCTCCTACTGGTTTTAACCATTTTCATCCCCAAGGGAGTCAGATTGCTATCCACAAGCCTATCCCCTATGGAGCATCACCTACATGGCAACCCATACACTGGTCTAAACGATATGACCTAAAACTGTAGCAGATGTCTAGTTGCACGACCTTAAACTGCACGGTCCTAGCTACAAGACTTTAAACTTCATAGCCATGGTCCAAGCTATATCACCTTAAATCATAGTGCACGTCCTAACCGCATGACGTTAAACTGCTTCGCACGGGTTTAGGAGGCATGACCTTAAAGATGCCCCCCCACATGTGCACACCCCCTTTACGTGCATCTTCACGCACGCCTTCCCTAACCGACCCATTCGTGTGCACACACCATCTTCATTACTCCCCAGTGAGTCCACTCACTTCATTAACATCATCTATTATTCCTCAGTGAGTTTTTCACCCATGCTCACAAAACGGCGAACCATCCCGCCATCCATACTCGCTGTCAGATAGTGGGTTACTACTTTTCACGCACCATGCATACATCATCAGTCTTTCATAGGTAAGCTCGTGCCATCTCCCCAAAGTGAGTCAAAACCACCACCATACTCACTCAATGGCCTCCACAAATTGTCATTCATCGCCACCACGATCCAGCTATATGACCATAAACCCTAGTGCATGTCCTGGCCGCATGACGTTAAAAGGCTTCACACAAGTCCAGAAGGCATGACCTTAAACATGCCTCACACACACACAAAAAAAAGAAAACAACGGGCATGGTGTATACCTGGACAAGGAAACACCATGAGTAAAAATAACAGACGGACATGATCACAAAACTATGAGAAAAAGAGTTTCATGAATAAAAACCCGGGCACAGTGAAAACCCCAAAAGGGCACCGTGAGTAAAAAAACGAATGAAAAGGGTAGACATGATGGTAAAGGTCATGAGTAAAAGAGCCCAAAAATTAAGGAAGTTGGTGAAAACAGTGCCACTTCCCCCGTCCAGGTTAAAACCCACAAAAGGCGCTTGGACTAACAAAAAGCAGGTTGACGCAACACCACAGCCTCTGCCGACACCCAATTGCCGAACAGGTGTAATTCTGGCTAGCGAGGTCCACACAACATCCTCGACTGCTAGCTTCCAATCACAACACAAAATAACTCTTCCGGGAGTGAGTGCCTTATAAAATCTCCCACACTTCACCACGAAAAACAAACGAGTCCTTGAGGGTGGGGATGATGATCGAAAGATCCCTCTAAAATGCCAAAGACCCCCACGAAGGAAAGAAACTGACAAATTCAGGGCCCAACCTGCTAAATATTTCAGGGAGATGCCTCACGAGGCCGCCTCGCCAAAATTCTCTCTAGCCAAAAGGCTCAGACTTTCGGGAAGAACCAATAAAAAGCCCTCGACTGGACCCCATTAAATGGGACCTACAGAGGTATCGTGATCATCAAAAGAAAACATGGTGTAGCAGAAAACAATGTTGACCAAAGGCTCATAACACTTGGCCTCCATATAGGTCTGATTCTGACTAATGGAAAATCCTCGAGCTGTCAGAATCGAAAATAGTCCCTTGAGGGTAAGCACTTGCACAAATCCCTCAAAATGTATCTTCTCCCCCTAAAGTCTCCACGGATGGACCTGTACATTGCATCCAAATGTCTGAGCATCCTAGTTATAGCATTGTGTGGATCTCCTCGATGTTCACGTGGTCCCGTGGCTAGGAACAAAAAATAAATCAAGCCAGAGGAAATTTTTAGAATGTTGCACTTCTCGCTTCTCTCGAAGCATAACATTCAGTGGGGCATGCTGTTGGAACACATTTTTATCATCACGGGTCCTCGATGCAGAATAAAAGGGAGAAGCCGGTCAATAAAGCCTGACATGCAGTGCAAATTTTGAAAGTCTTAGAACAACCCTTGAACTGGTCAAGATCTTCATAAGGACTCCAAAAAGCCTCCTACTAAGTTTTGTCGCATTCCGACATGTCTAAGGCAATGCAGACTGAGAATCAGTTTCTGCAAAATCAGCCTCGAGCAACCTAAAATGGACCCCGTACCTATAACTATAATTTGAGTACGTCACACAGCTATGGGACCATTGCCATTGGATCAGGCACTGTAAAAAGCCCTTATAGGTCAAGTTTCAGCTTAATCAGGCATTCCACCACAAAGTTATAGGCAAAAGACCAAAACATGAGCAGCCGCACACTATTCCCATGCGGCCACCCTGCAATTAATCACCATTAAAGGGACAGTTACGAACAGTGACTTTTAGGGGTCATATATCATTCGTCCTGTGTCAGATCGTGCTCAAATTTTGTGAGAGTGTTCGTCTCGTCGAGACAAGATTTTTTATATGTAGCACGCGCCGCCACGACGCCCGAGCACAAAGAAAAGCTAGAGAGAAGTTAGTGATCCGTGAAGAAAGTTGTAGGAAAATCAACAGCATTATATCTCACTCGAGCGGTCAAATCACGCTGCTTGCAACCTCAATTGACGCAAAACCAATTCCATGGTGTGCATAAGGTCTGGGGTTATCTCTGGTCCGAAGCCATGCATGATGAACAGATAGATTTCGTACACATAGCCGACAAAGTGACTGTAAATTCTGGCACAGGAATTCCAGATTTCGGCTAAGACTTCAAAATTGCAAAATCTTTGTTCAGGCACACAATCGAGCTGCATTCATTATCATGAGATGACGACGGCATGTTCAGTGTGATCCAGAAAAGAAATCATAGAAAAACATCAAGGAACGACCACATTATCGATCAAAAGTTTCAAGATTCATCCAAAATTCAAGTCGCATGATCGTGGCTTAAAAACACGATCCATGGCTCGAAGTTGATATCAAATCGATCGTGATGCCGAGCCCTACAAGAAAGCAATCATATTTTGATCAAATAGGGAACAAAACAGTGTCGGATCATCCATAAAAGTTCACGCACAGTCCAGGGCAGCATAAGGACTGTTCAGAAATTTCACAAATTATTGGGAAGGGGATAAGTTTTCATTTTGCACCCTATTTTCGTATTTATTTTAATTCAATTAAACCTTAATTTTCGATAATTAGGTTTAATTTTAATCAGTCCACCCATGTTTTGGCACAATTCTATATATATCACGTACTACCATTGTACAAGGGCCCTTGACTAGATGAACTTTTGCTTAATAAAATCTCTTTTTCTTCTTACTGTTGGGTCACGTTTTGAGAGAGAGAGAGGAAGGAGAGAGAAACTTTTGATCGGTACCCCTAGGCTCAAGGTAAATATTTCTCTCTCTTCTTTTCTTTTCTTTTCTTTTCCTCTACACTTTCTTCTTCTCTCCCTTTTCTTCTGTTTCTTCTTCCTCTGAGTTTCCCTCAGAGGCCATGCACGGCAGTGGCAGTGCCGTACATGCCTCTCTCATTTTTCTCGTCCCCTCCTGTGGTTTCACAGGTCGCACATGGCCATAGCAGCGCCATGCGCGAGCTCCTTTTTCCTTCTTCTTTGTTTGCCTCGATCTCTCAGCGAGGTTTGCAGAAGGTGCTACCCATCGCCGTTCGCAAACATATCCTCGACGTCTCAGCGAGGAACACAGATGGCGAAGCCTACTGCCACCCACAGGGGTTTCACCCTGTTGCGTACCTATGGCAGGAGGCAATGTTCATCACCATCTGCGAAGGGTTGCGTCAATACACGTCGCCACCCCCGAGCTTCTCTCTTACACTCAGCACCTATCGTCGTGCGTAGGCTTCTTTCGTGAGTTCGGCATTTATTGTCGTGCTCTAGTTTTTCTCGTGCTCTCAGTACTCATCATCGTGCGTTAGTTTCTTTCATGCGCTCAAGGCCTATTGCCGCGGGCAGGCTTCTTTCGTGCGCTCTGTACCTATCGTCGCGCGTAAGCTTCTCTCATGTACCACACCTATCACCGTGCGCTTCACGAGGGGTTATCACCATACACCTCACCAGAAGCTATCTTTGCCCACAAGAGATGCATTGTCTTCTCGTGTTGCCAACAGTGATGCTTATCGTCTCCCTCAAGGGATGTGTTGCCTCCTCGTGCTGTAAATGGCAATGTTTGGCATCGTTGGGACCTCATCTCTCTGCCATCTCGTGCCTTCTCCTTGGTCTCTTCTTTTCTCACTTGACTAAGGATAGACTTAGTCTAGTGCTGCTATAGTGATTTGGCTGTCGAGCAGTATTGCCGTCGTGCTGGTCCTGAGTATCATGCCCATCTTGCTGCAACACCAGATTAGGATAATTGTATCGGCCTCAGTTTTCGAGTAATATTTTCGTTGTGCTGGTCTTGAGTACCATGCCTGTCTTGCTACCACTCTGAGTCGGTCATTGTATTGCTCCTGCTATCTTGCTAGTCTCGTCCCCTTATCAAGTTCTCTTCTCTTCTCTGCCTTTATTTGAACCTTCCACTTCATCACCCTCACTTATGAATGTGCATCCTTCGGCCCACTTGTCTTGTAAGTTAACCATGATAATGTTGTGCAGAAAACATGGAGATTGAAGGCCAAGGGAGGCGATTTCGAACCAGTTGTAGCAGCCTGGGGGATTTTTGACATGATCTAAGAGGGCGCCCATGTGAGTCAGCCCAAGTAAGTCACAGAACTAGGTGAGGTTGGTCCCCACGTCAAATAAAATTCCTCTCTCACTAGTTGGACACCTGCCCTTGTTCTATGAACGAGGTTCCTGAGAGAGTGATATCAAGTCCCGGGTCTTCCAACCCGAGACACGTGCCACTCGATCACCTAAATCTGGGGAGGCAAGATCAAGGCATCTAACCACTCCTCAGTTTCTAGTCTTGGTGGACCCTCCACCATGGCCCTTTGCATTGGTAGTACATTTACTACCACCCAAAACATGCACCTTGCTACTGGCTAGTGCCTTTCCAGTTACATTGCTAAAGTACACTAAAAGGCTGCCCTGTCCACTTACGCAAAAGGCTAGTAGATTACCATCTCTCTTGAGGGTTGCCGCAAGGCCACCCTCCATACTTCTTCACTACCTTGAACCTCTATGTCGAGGCTCGACACACCGAGGAGGAGATCATGGGGCCTCCACCTCTCACACACACCTAAAGGCTCGTGGTCCATCCACTAGAGCCACATCTCGAGGCAACTTCCATGCTGAGCTCGCATCCAAGGCTAGGCCTTCTCGGGCCGAATTCTGAATGCGCCATGCATCTGCATCGCACAGCTCAGAGCAGCTTTAGTTCTACGCCAGCTCGAGCACATGAAGGTCGACCACCTCGTCCTCCCTCTCAGTGAACACAGCTTCACCTTGTGAGAGATAGGCTCTTACCTAGTCCCTCATAGACACAAGATCATGGTCTCAGCGTCTTAAGGTCGAACTAGCTGACTGAGCCCAGGCTGAACCCTAAGCCACCCGGATGGCTTCCTCCAAAGGTGCACACGAACCAGCTTCACAGGTTCCTCCCCGATCCCAACTCAGGCGGAGTCGCGAGCTAGTTCCTTCTTCTATCATGCTCCCTTTGCCAGGGAAACACTTCGAGACCTTGTACTCCAAGGTTTTCCCTAAGAGTACCATCTTGAGTCAGCCACCTCGGGTTAGCCATGCACCCGAACCTCACAAGGGAACTCGGGGCAAAGGCTTAATGGAAGATAGAAGCCCTCAGCCTCCAAGGAAGTAACCTATCCTTGGACCTCACTCTCTGCTCATGCTGATGGACGCAGCCCTCGCATGCTCAAGAAAGGCGGGGCTGTCCAAATCTCAAGCTCAATTATGGAGTGAAGTCTATTGCAGCCTCAAGATTAAGCAGAAGAGAGGCCTGCAGCTCCTGACCAGGGAGGCCCCAAAGGTAGTAGAGGTTACTACTCTCGATAACCTCCTATCTTACAATCCCTTCTTCCCTCTTCAGATTCCAGAACTTGAGCAGGAAATCCAAGAATATTGCTCCGTTGTGATTATCACAGGAAAAGATCGAGATACCAAGAAATCATGGTCCCAAGACCGTCACGAACCGGTTTTCATACGATCGGCATACAAGACTCAAGTCCAGTCGGGGCCTGCTGAGCCCCTACAGACTGAATTGCTGCATACGACTCCCCGACCTCGACAGCCCACTACTCCACATGGCTCTAACCCTTCCGAAGAAATTGTCAACATCAAGGTGATCGACGACCCGTCTGACGCTCAAGAAGAGCGGATGAACAGGTTCGAGGTGATGATGCAGTCCATTCTCGAAAAGATGGATCGCTTAAAAGCCTCCAGGCCCCCTTTCTCACCATGAGGCCAACTCCCCACCGGTTGTGGACATAGCCGCCAGACAAACTCCCACATCAGCCTCTCAAGACAGTTATGCTCCTTGCATGGTGTCTCAAGCCGATATAGATGCCATGGTGACCCACAGTCTCAAGAGCAAGGTGTTGTTTCCCTTAGATTATCAAAAAGGGAAGCTTCTGCTGTTCAATGGTACTACATCCCCGCACCAGCATATTGCTCACTTCCAAGAAGCTTGTCGAGAGATGGCAGCTGGCAAACGAATCCTCCTCGGTCAGTTCGTCGAGACTCTTGAAGGGCCAGCCTTCCAGTGGTATGCTCGGCTGCCCCCAAGCTCGGTACACACATGGTAGGAAATGGAGCAATTGTTTTACCAAATTGCTAAGTTGGTAAGTTCATCGCCCGATGGAGAGAGATGGAAACCTATCATGCCACTACCATGACTGAAAGAGAAGCAGTTTAGACCTGCATACGGGATATGTTGCCCGAGATCGCCCTGCATGTTGAGGTTTCCAATCCAGCCTCCATGTCAGAGCTCATCTCTAAAGCAATTCCTATAGAAGGTTTCTCCAAACACCATGGTGGATCTCGTTAGCAGCCCTCTAGCTCGAGAAACAGCCGAAGCAACAACAATTATCACTCCAACAATCGGTGCAACCAGTGATTAGTGCGGCTGTCACCGTGACAGACACTAAGAAAGTCACCTCTCAAACATTGGATCTCTCCAAAGGCGTAGTCACAACCAAGGCACAGACAGAACCTCCGGCTGGAGGCAAGCACCAATAGTCCGATAATAAGGTCCCGCCCCCTAAAAATATAAATCGAAGTGACTACTTGATCCAGCACCAGAACAAGGTGTACCCCTTCGAGAAGGAGTGGGTTCTTTCACTGCTTCGCTTACTACTAGAGCAGAACATGATCCAGTTGCCAGAGGTTAAATCCCCAGAGCAACCTAGAAAGGAGGCACATGAGAGATATTACGCCTATCACAGGAGATTAGGCCACCCCACTCAAGAATGCTATACACTCAAAGACATTATCGAATCCCTCATTAACAAGGGCAACATAAAGCTTGAAGAGCTAAAGAAATCATTTAGGGCAACTGAGGCTTCTCACGTAATGACAATCCAAGAGGATGTCGAGGCACCTACCGTCCTTCATGCGATATTCTCTGTCATTCTTAAGAAGGTCACATCATGTTGAAGCCTACAAGGCAGCCCAAGTTCTTGCCTCTAGGAAATGAGAACCTCTAGTGTTTGTATCATCTGATATGAGGCCATGACCTCAGCAAATGCACCAGCTTCCATGAGCTTTAAGCAAAGAAGATGCAATAGCACCACCAAGAAGTTCATGCTAACCCAGGAGCTCACCCTCAGGTCCCTGCTGCACCAGTGCAAGAAGACCTCCCAACATAAGCCCAAGGAAGTGCTGAGCCTGACCCTCTATAGGACCTCTTTGAGGCATTGCCCCGACAAGGTCTCGTCAGTCCCAACCCCGTCAGGCAACCTAGGCTTCTTGCTCAGGGTACAAAAAATCTTCGGTTCCCATATCACCAGGTATGGGGTCATGAGCAGAGGGAATACTATGGCTTTGAAGCGATAGTCACGGAGAAAGTACAAAAAGGCCACATTGCTTGCACCATCCTCCCAGAACGCTTCCAAGCCACCACTCTCGTCCAAAAAGAAGTTCCATTACAAGTCCCCTACGAGGATACCCTAGACCCTTATGAACCCTCAACTTCTCAGCTATGGGAAGTCTACCACGGGCGAAACATGCTCAATTATCTGAAGCAAGAGGCAGTTCACCATGCCTGGGCTGCTCATTACCCGGTCATGACGGACCCTACACTTCCCCAGAGATCTAGAAAGAGCCAAGCATCTAGGTCAGCTTGCTGAAGAATTATATTCCTCGGCCACCAGTCGATGAAGAATTTCCCAAGCCCCTTCCTCCACTGCAGACCCTACAGGACTTCATCTCAGGCGTAACTCACCTGATCCCTTCGTCCAATCAGGAGGACACCCCTAATTCATCAACTGCTCAAGACTCATCCAATACGGGTGATGACGTTAAAAGCATCCCTCAATGGTTAGAGTAGGGGCAAGACCTAAAATACCGCCTGCACACGTCCAATTCTGGTGATGACATAAAAAGATGCCCAAAACACTCTAACTCTGCTTCTTCTTCTTCACCTCCCTCTTCTTTTATCTCCTTCACAGGTGTAGCTCGGCAGTGCCCACACTTCGATGTTATAAACAGAGAGCTCACCAACATCAGCAGGTTGCTGCGGACGCGCCAAGGAAAGATGCTAGCCTACGCGGCTTGATTCTTAACCGTCGCCAACGCCCTGGCAGCCCAAGCCAAATCTGAGCCACCTTCAAGCCCCCGTACTAAGGATGTCTGCCACGTGATTTAGGTCCATGAAGCGCAAGCCAGCTTGGGGCAAGTATCGAGTGATCCTAGTAAGGATGTCATGGACTCCACGATCACAGAATCTCAAAGTCATCCTCTGTAGTCCGATGGGTCGACCATGTTCAATTCCAAACGTTTCATTATTTGGTCCGATAATGGTCCAAGGGTCGTTTCCCACACTAGGGTCCTCCTAGAAGAAGAAATGTTAGGATCTTTGGTCTCTGCACTAGAGATTAAGGGATGAAGACGACTCAAGGCCAACTTTCATCTTGGCAAAAATGTCCCCAAAGGAGAAAGAAAGTTATATTTCCTTCCTCCGGGCAAATCGGGACGTCTTCGCCTGGCATTATCATGAGAAGCCCAGTCTTGACCCCCAAATCATTGTCCATCGTCTCGGCATTGATCTGTCCATCCAACCCATAAAAAAAAAATCAAGAAGGTTTGGACCTGATATTGAGATGCAGATTGATGCTGAGGTGAACAAGCTCAGGCAAGCTGGATTTTTACGTGAAGTCAAATACCCAAGATGGACAGAAAATGTTGTCCCAGTTGCGAAGAAAAATGGCCAAATCAGGGTCTGTATTGATTTTTGTGACCTGAACACTGCCTTCCCCTAGGATGACTTCCCCTTACCGTTCACCGAGATGTTTGTTGATTCTACGGCTCATTGCCAGATCTTCTCCTTCATGGATGGGTATTCTGGTTATAATCATATCAGGATGGAGTCAGAGGATGAGGAGGCCACCGCATTCTTGACTCTAAAGGGTGTATTTTGCTACATTGTGATACCTTTCAGGTTAAAGAACATCGGTGACACATACCAGCGAGCCATGACTACCATCTTCAAGGACATGATGCACAAGGAGGTCGAGTGCTATGTGGATGACTTGGTGGTGAAGTCTGAAGCAAGGGATGCTCACATGAAGGATCTTGAAAATGTATTTGAGTGATTACAGCGTCACCAATTCAAGATGAACCCCTTGAAATGCACCTTTGGTGTATGCTCAAGAAAGTTCTTAGCGTTCATCATGAGGTATCGTGAGCTTGAAATTGAGTCGGTCAAATGCCTACAGCCCTGTGTGAGCTTCGGTCTCTCCAAGGGCAGTTGGCCTTCATTCGAAGGTTCATCTCGAAACTCTCAGGACGATGCAAGCCCTTTTCACACTTGTTGAAGAAGGACACTCCCTTCATATGGGATGAGGTGTGCCAAGCTACACTTGATGATATCAAGCAGTACTTGTTGAATCCTCCGGTACTCTCCACACCAGTGTTAGGAAGGCCTCTCATCCTGTACGTGACCGCTCTCGATCAGTCGCTTGGGGTACTCTTAACATAGAACAATGATGAGGGGAAAGAATAACACTCTATTATCTCAGCCACAGGATGCAGGGTGCGGACCACTCAAGCAGGCCCACACCAGCAGCGACATAATGAAGCAATCCCTCTCAAGCAGGTTTCAGGGGACAATCTCAGTCCAACTTCATGCGTCATCACTTCATAGACCGGTTCAGGGTTCCGGACTGAATAATATCTGACAATGGACCTCAGTTCAGAAGCCATCACATTGATCACCTAGTTAACCAGTTCGGTTTTGAGTGGAAGTACTCGACCATGTACCACCCTCGAGCCAATGGTTTTGCTGAGGCGTTTAATAAAACCTTGTGTGGGGTGCTCCAAAAATTAGTTTAGAAGTCAAAGAAGAATTGACATGAGAGGGTGCATGAAGATCTATGGGCCTATCACACCACCACTCAGAATGCTACAGACTCTACTCCTTATTCCCTGGTCTAAGGAGGTGAAGCAATTTATCCCTTGAGGTTCAATTACCCTCACTCCGTGTCGCTATACATAAGAGACTGACTGAAGATGAAAGGGTCAAGCTCTGTTATCAAGAGTTGGATGCCCTTGATGAAAAGCTTAAAGGCTCAGTAGAACCTCGAGCTCAATCAGGGAAGAATGAAGGGAGCCTTTGACAAGTCTGTCAAGGTTCGCTCATTCGCTAGTGGGGATCTAGTCTTAGTAGTCAAGAGACCGATCATCATGCATGGACGTTGCAAAGAAAAATTCGAACCAAAGTGGGAAGGTCCCTTCATTGTCAAAAAGGTCGCACAAAATGGGGCCTATATACTGGCAAACTTTGATGAAGAAGAGGCAATGCCCCCTATCAACGAGCGATACCTAAAGAAGTACTATTCCTGATGTGCTTTTAAAATACAACATATGAAATAAAAGGAAGAAAGAAATGGAAAAGAAGAACACTAAACCAACTCAAAAGAAATTCATTCCTTTTATTGCACTAGAAAAAGTTACAAGCCACCGTCAAAAGCCCATTATCAGGGAGGTTACAAATATAGTATCAACAATTTCTCTTGCTTTAGAAGAAAAGACGGTGTTCGCACTAAAATGTTGCTCTTGCTTCGAAGGAGGACCAACCATTTTCGAGTTAGCTTCAATTATCTAACAAGGCATGGCTTTCAAGGAGAGGGAAGAAGTACCCTGATAGAGTCTTCTTCCCTAGTAAGGAGCTGGCCTATGATGGATTCCCTTCCTCGTGACAACCTGGACTTCACTATTGTGCTGGACAACTTCGCTTCCAATACACCACAATGGCCGGGCTTTCTCATCTTCCATCACTCTTGACCCCCTCAAGGCACCACCATCCATGGTCTTCGCCGCATGCAACTCAACATTGCACGTGATCATCGCTGCAGGCAGTCCAACGCTGCGTGTGACCATTGCCACTAGCGGCATACTGCCGAGCATGGCTGTCACCGTGCACAGCTTTGCACTACGCGAAGGCAGCGTTGCATCCGACTTAATGTCGTGCATGCCCTTATGGTACCCCGGTTCTCAATGTCCCCAATTCCCAGGGGGCATTAACTCTTGGGCCTCTTCGGTTTCCTCAACCGATGCCCCTTGGTGATGGTCAACCTTCTTACGACCCTTCGCCTCCCTGACCGTTACAGGCTTGCGATGCCTCGGGTTCTCACCGACGCTTCCTCTTCTCATCGAGAACTCACTCCTACTTGCCGGATGACCCTTCCCCGTCTTTTCCCTCTCTTTCACCGGTGACCGAAACTAGAAAAAAACTGCCTGGAGTCCCCTGAGAGCCCTCTGTGACCTCTAGGTTTCTCCTCCTCTTACTTTTACAATTCACCACAACTCATCAGAATGACACTGTGTTTACGGTGAGCCCACTGTTGTGCTTTCTCTTTCCTTGCCGATGATCACAAAATCACCATGACGTCCACCAAACAGTCCCTGTGCACCCCGAAAATACTGTCTCAACCTGATGACACCACTATCTTTCTCACAATAGCTTCAATGGCTACCGTTCTTCATCGAAAACATCTCTGTGAATTCCTACGAAGTCCCTATTACCCACTACAGAAGCCTTGACACTCTCTCAAAATTCTCGCAAGTACTCTGTGAAGATTCATGATTCACTAAAGTACACTAGAGAGCTCCTGAATGACTGTGCACTGCGGCTTGGCCGGAGGTTTCTTGCCGGAAGACTCTCGACAGAAGTTCTCGCTTTGTAACTCTCCTCTTCACTGTTTTATCAAAGGTAAAACGATAAAATGGGGTTTTACCCCTTTTATAGACGAGGGTTACGTGAAGTGCTCCCCCACAAGCTCAAAATGACATTCATGTTCTCGTCTTCAAACGGTGATAAGTCGAGGCCGGGGGCGGGTCTAGCCCGAGGGCCGAATGCGAGTTGCTGCCGCTTGTGCCTCATGAACTTGCTGCTGCCTATGCCTTGACATCGTGTGATATTGACGTCATGCGCTTCTCTAAGGATTAGCATTGTGTGATTCATAAGAAGCTATCATCGTGCGCTTCATCAGGAGCTATCACTGTGTGCTTCACAATAAGCTATCACTGCAGGCTTCACAAGAAGCTATCGTCGTGCGCTTCACCAGGATCTATCATCATGCGCTTCACAAGAAGCTATCGCCGTGCGCTTCACCATGAGCTATCACCACGCGCCTCACTAGAAGCTATCACCATGCGCTTCACTAGGATCTATCGCCGTGCACTTCACCAGGATCTATCGTCAGGAGCTTCCCCAGCAGCTATCGTCGTGCACTTCATTAGGAGTTATCGCTTTGCGTCACTTTCCTCAAGCTAACACCGTGCCTCAGCACCATGTGCCTTACTCATGTTAACATCATGCACTTCTCTAAAAGGCTTAATATCATGCGCCTCTCTAAAATACTAATGTCGTGCGTGTATTGCTCATGCCTTATGGCGAGTGTCTGCCTCAGCCTAGTGCCGCTCATCTGCCTCAGCCTAGCGTCGCTCATCTACCTCATCCCAACTCCACACGTAGATCAAACAGAGGCACTGCTAGCTGTGGTTTTTTCGGTGTTCCCAGTGGAGTTATGCCCAAACGGGACCTGCCATCCCTAGCAAGCAGGCCACCGTTCTACATCACCAAGGAGTCCATTCGCTACACTATGGTCATCAGATCCTCAGGGAGTCAAGTCTCCAATTACGGCTCTGTCCCCATGGAGTCACATTCCCCTAAACTGTATGGTCCAGACTATAAGACCTTAAACTGTAGCAGAGGTCGACCTTAAACAGCATGGTCTTCACTGAAAGATGTTAACCTGCACAACCATGGTCCAAAGTATATGACCTTAAACTATAGCGGAGGTCTAGTTACACGACCTTAAACTGCATGATCCTAGTAGCATGACTTTAAACTACATAGCCATGGTACGAGCTGCAAGACCTTAAAATTATTATGCACATCCCGGTATAAGACCTTAAAATTGTAGTGCACGTTAAACAACACGACAAATAGTCCATGGGCATGTCTTTAAACTGTGAAATGAACGCATCTCTCCACCGGGTGTATTCTACCACTATCCCCAGTGAGGTTACACCTGTACCCCATACTATCATTCTCAATGGAGCTACATGCGGGCCACTGTCCCTCATCCCCAGTAGGAGTTACATTTGTATTGCAGCCCATTATCCCCAGTTGAGTTAGAGTCATTCTTATCTCTTCAATCCCTAGTGGGGTTGCATCTATGGTCCAGCCTTCCATCCCCAGCAGAGTTCCATGCATGCCATTGCTCATTATTCCTGTGGAGCCATTAATCCCCAGTGGGTCCGTTTCTCACCGAACCACTGTCGCCATACCCCATGGAGCTTCACGTAAATGGTGACCCACTTAAATGGTCTAGGTGCATGACCCTAATCCGCATGGTCCAAACTATATGGTCTAAAGCTATAGCGGAGGTCTCGTTGCACGACCTTAAACTGAATGATCTTAGCTGCATGACTTTAAACTGCGTAGCCAACGTCCAACTGTATGACCCAAAACTATAGTGCACGACCCAAAACTACAGTGCACGTCTTGATCGCATGAATTTAAATTGCTTCGCCCAGGTCCATGAGCCATGACCTTAAACTTGGCCCCACACACACGCACTTGCCCTTTATGAGCATCTTCACACACGCCTTTCTTAATCGGCCCATTCGTGTGCACGCATCACCTTCATTACTTCCCCAGTGAGTCCATTCACTTCATTACCATCATCTATTATTCCCCAGTGAGTCTTACCTGTGCTCAATAAACAGCGAGCCATCCCGCCATCCATACTCATCATCAGCTAGTGGGTCACCAGTATCGACCACTCAATTCCCCAAAGTGAGTATAATCACCATTATGCTCACTCCATGGCCTCCAAAGGCTCCCATCCAACACCACCATGGTCTAGCTATATGACCTTAAACTATAAGTGCACATCCTGGCCGCATGACAATAAAAGGCTCCGCATAGGTCTTGAAGGCATGACCTTAAACACGCCCTTAACAAAAGAAAAGAAAGAAAGAGAGACATACATGACGAAAACCCACAAGGGCGTCGTGGATAAAAATGTCAGAAAATAAAAATAAAATAATAAAGTGGACGGACACGGTCACAAAACCGTGAGCAAAAATGTCCAAAAATAAAACCTGGGCACGATGAAAACCCGAAAGGGTGTCATGAGTAAAAACAGATGAAAAGGGTGGACATGGCCACCAAGTCATGGATAAAAGGAGCCCATAAATAAAGGAGGTTGGTGAAAACCGTCTTTACGGTGCCACTTCCCTTATTCAGGTGAAAACCCACAAAGGACGCTTGGACCGATAAAGCAGGTTGGCCCAATGTCATAGCCTGAGCCAGCACCCAATTGCCAAACAGGAGTAATTCTGGCTAATGAGGTCCACACAAAATCCTCAGCTTCCAGCATCTAATCACAACACAGGATGGCTCACTCGGGAGTGAGAGCCTCACAAGATCTAATAAACTTCAACACCAAAATCAAAAAGAGTCCTTGAGGGTGGAGGCGATGAACAATAGACCCCTCAAAAGCAAAAAGAGTCCTTGAGGGTTAGGACAATGACCAAAAGATCCCTCCAAAAGAAAAAAGAGCCCTTGAGGGTGAGGACGATGACCGAAAGATCCATTCAAAAACAAAGAGTGTTCCTAAGGTGAGGACGATGGCTGGAATATCCCTCAAAAACACAAATGGCCCCTAGGGGTACTTTCCGATAGGGTGAGGACTGTAAATACCAATCTCTCCATATCGAAAACTCGTCTGATGACATTAAAAACTAATCCCTACGGTTCCGTGAGGGTGAGGATCGCTACATGATCCCTGAAAGTCTCTTCTCCCCCAAAGTCTCCATTAATGGATCTATGAAAAATGCGTCCAAACATCTGAGCATCCTAGTTTCAACATTGCATGGAGTTCTCCTCGACGTTCATGTGGTCATGTGGCTAGGAAGAAAAAATAAATAAAGCCAGAGAAAATTTTCCAAATGTTGTCCTTCTCACTTCTCTCGAAGCACAACATTCTATGGGGCATGCTGTTTGAAGACATTTTTCATCATCATGGGTCCCCGATGCGGAATAATAAGGGAGAAACCGGTCAATAAAGCCAAATAAATAGTGAAAATTTCAATAGTCTCATAATTGCCCTAGAACTAGCCAAGATCTTCATAAGGACTCCAAAACGTTACCTGCCATGTTTTGTCCCATTCTAACATGTTTAAGGCAGTACAAACTGAGAAATAGTTTCAGTAGAATCAACCTCTATCACCCTGAAATAGATCCCTAAATAGAACCCTACTTTCAGAGCATCAAGCGGCCATGGGACTACTGCCATTGGATCCGACACTATTAATTTCAGCTTAGACGGACACTCCAAGAAGAAGTTATGGGCAAAATATTGAAACAGGATGAGCTGCACACTTTCTCGTGCGGCCACCCTACAACTAAACTCCATTAAAGGGACAATCAGAAACAGTGACTTGTGACATCCATTTCTCCCTCATCCGAGATCAAATCGCACTCAAACGTATTGGAACGTGTTCATCTCATCAAGACGAGCACGTCCCATGACAATGATCGAGTCGGGAAAAAAGCTAGAGAGAAGTTCATCATTTGAAGCCACACGTTACCGATTTCCAGCAGTAACTTTGGTCACTCACGCAACCAAATCATAGTGCCTGTGAGCTCGATCGGCACAAGACCAGTTGCATCACATGTGTAAGGTTCGTGGCTGTCACTGGTCCGAACCCCACGTGTGATGAATGGTCGTATCTCACACAAAAGCGAGTCGAAGTCACTATAGATTTCGACGGTTGAAATCTGAAATTCTGACAAAAATCCAAAATTGTCAAAACTTAGTTTGGGCACCAAATCATGTCCCATTTGTTGCATCGTGATCGTGGTAACATGCTCAGTGAAATTCAGTGAAGAAATTCAAGATGAAGACGCACTATCGATCAAAAGTTTTCAAGATCTATGAAAATTTCAAGTTATGTGATCATGCCTTTAAAGTGTGATTCATGGCTTAAAATTGATATCAAAATGATCGTAGCATTCAGCCCTACATGATGGCTATTATCTTTCATTCATTCGTATGCCGGATCGTCAGTGGATCATCCGAGAAGAATCAGGAACGTCCTAAGTTCTTAGCAAGGACTGTTTTCGAATTTCTCCAATTGTTAGGCAGGGGAAAATCAGTCATTTTTCACCCTATGTTATTATTTTATTTAATTAAAAAAAGATGTAATTATCATCAATTAGGGTTAGTTTTGGGTAATCCACCCACTTTTTAGCTCTAGTCTATAAATAGACGCTACCTCTCATTGTAAAACAGGATGCTCAGACTCTCTTTTTCGATTAATGAAAAATTATTTTCTTTAAGAGCAAGAGTTGGGTCATGTTTCTTCTTTGGAGAGAGAAAGGAGAGAGAAAGTTTAGAGTGGTACCCTCTTAACTTCGAGGTATACTCTCTCTCTTCCTTTCTTCTCTCTCTTTGGTTTTCCTTTTCTTTCTTCTTCTCCCTTCTTCTCTTTCTTCTTTTTTATCTTTCTTAATCTTCTCTGGTGAGTCTTCCTCAGAGGCCATGCAAGGTAGTGGCAGTGTCGTGCATGCGTCCTTCATTCTTCTCTTTCCCTCAACACTGTCCATGCACGGCGTTAGTCGTTGTTGTGCATAGCGTCATTTGAACGAGCGCATAGTGAGCCGGGCCATGCTCAAGCAGTGGGTCGGGCTCCTATTTCTGTTTTAAGATAGGTTTCATACGCAACAATGTTCATCACCAGCCACAGACTTTTTCTTTTTCCTCTCATGAGTTGCAAACGGTGCTGCTCACTATCGTCCGTAGGTGTATCTTTCTCATCTTGCGTAAGGCAGACGACGATGCTTACTGCCGTGCGTAGGCCTCTCTGTTGTGCCCATGTATATCACAGATGACGATGCTTATCGCCGCCCGCGGGGGTCTCATGTTGTACGACTAACGCAGATGGTGATGCTCATCGTCACAAGAGGGAGTTTCACCCTAGCCGCGTGACTATCACAGATGGCGATGCCTATCGCTGCTTGCAAAGGGTCGCGATGATGCTTACCACCGTGCGCAAGCCTATCTGTTGCACTCCGTGCCTATCACAGATGGTAATGCCTATTGCCACCCGTGAAGGGTAGTTGTGTAGCCTTCTCTTGTTGCCGACGGTGATGGCTACTGTCGTCTGTAGTTCACTACTCGCCTTTTCACCATGAGTAGTAGTGTCCAACACCGTCCAGGAGCCACAACACTGTTACTCCATAGCTGCAAACAGCGATGCTTAACGCCACATGGGACTTTCTTTCTCTTTCATCTCACGACTTCTCTTCTCTTCTCTTCTCTTTTCTTTTCTTCTTCCATTCTCGCTTGACCAAAGTATATACGCAGTCTAGCAGTGCAATAGTGGTCCGGTTGTCGAGCAGTATTGCTGCTGTGATGGTCAAGAGTACCATGCCCGTCTTGCTGCCGCACCAAATTAGGATAGTCATATCGGCCTTGGTTTCGAGTAATATTTTCATCGTGTCGATTTGAGTTACCGTGCCCATCTTGTTACCATTCCAAGTCCATCATTGTACTTGTCCAGCTATCAGGCTAGGCTCATCCCCTTGTCAAGTCCTCTTCTCTTTTCTCCCCTTATTCCACCATCTTTTTCATCATCTTAACTTTTCATCTTCTCTATGAATGTGCATCGCCCTAAGACAAAGGTGGGTTCCTCGGCCGACTTGTCTTACATATTAACCATGTTAGTGTTGTGCAGAAAACAAGGAGATTGTAGGTCAAGGGAGGCAATTCCAAACCAACTGAAGCAACTGGAGGGCTTTCCATCGTGATCTAAGAGAGCACCCACGTAAGTCAGCCCGAGTAAGTCACGGACTCAGGTGAGGTTGGTCCCCATGTCACATTTAAAATTCCCCCCTCACCAGTTGGGCTCCTGCCCTTGTTCTGTGAACAGGGTTCCCTAGAGAGTGGTCTCAGGTCCCGGGTCCTCCGAACTCGAGACACGTGTCACCTGATCACATACATCGGGGGAGGTGAGATCAAGGCATCTGACCATCACCCTCAAGGACTCTTTTTGTTTTTGGAATTTGGGGGATCTTTTGAGGCTTTCACTCCCAGGAGAGCCATCTTTATTAGATCCTTATAGCTGAGGATTTTGTTTGGACCCCGTTAGCCAGAATTATGCTATTTTGGTAATTGAGTGCTTGCTATGGCTGTGATGCTACGTCAACCTGCTTTATCAGTCTCATCGCCCTTTGTGGGTTTTTACATGAACTGGGAAAGTGACGTTGTAAAGAAGGTTTTCACCAACCTCCTTATTTTTGGGCTCTTTTACCCATGACCTTGTAGCCATGTCCACCCTTTTCATCCATTTTTGCTCATGGCGCCCTTTCGGGTTTTCACTGTGCTTGGGTTTTATTTTTGAACATTTTTACTCATAGTTTCATTACCGTACTCGTCCACTTTTAATCGTTTCTTTTTTGACATTTTTACCCATGATGCCCTTGTGGGTTTTTGTCATGTCCGTCTCATTTTTTTTGTGTTTTTTTTTGGGGCGTGTTGAAGGTCTTGCCTTCAGGACCTTCTTGAATTAGTTTAACGTCACATAACCTGGATGTGTACTATAGTTTAGGGTCATAGAGCTGGACCATGGTGGTGATGGATGACAGCCTTTGGAGATCATGGAGTGAGCATGAAATACTCATGTTCGGGAAATGGGACCCACTAGCTGACAACGAATATGGATGGTGGAATGATTTGCCATTTCTTGAGCATGGGTGAAACTCACTGAGGAATGGTGAATGGGGTAGAGGGGAATGGACTTCTTAGGGAGTTGATGAAGATGGGATGCGCAAAAAGGGTATTGTGTGTGCTTGTGTGTGTGTGGAAGCTTGTTTAAAGTCCTACCTCCTGGACCTTGTGCGAAGCAGTTTAACATCCTGCGGCTTGGACGGGACTATAGTTTTAGGTCATACAGTTGGACCTTGGCTATGCAGTTTAAAGTCATGCAGCTAAGGCCATGCAGTTTAAGGTCGTGTAACTAGACCTCCACTATAGCTTAAGGTCATATAGTTTGGACCATGGATGTGCAATTTAAAGTCTTACAGCGAGGACCATGCAGTTTAAGGTTGTGCAACTAAACCTCTGCTACAGTTTAAGGCCTTATACTTTGGCCTATGCAGTTTAGGGTCGTGCACCTAGACCACCGCTACAGTTTAAGGCCTTATAGTTGGGACCGTGGTTGTACAATTTAAAGTCTTGTAGCGAGGACCATGCAGTTTAAGGTCATGAAACTAGACCTCCACTATAGTTTAAAGTCTTATAGTTTGAACCATGCAGTTTAGGGTCGTGCACCTAGACCATTTAGGTGGGTTACCATGTAAGTAAAGCTCCGTGGGGGGACAAAGACAGTGGTTCAGTGAGAAGCAGACCCACTAAGGATTAATGGGGTAAATATGACTCCATGGGGATGAAGGGTAGTAGCATGCATGTAACTCCACTGGGGATGGTGATTCAACACACTAGGCGATAACCAGGCTTGGCAAAAAGGCATGATTGGGGATAAGAATGGGAGACATTGGTAAGGGTTGTAGCATGACAAAAACTGAGGTCAGGGACAGTTCAAGTTCATGATGAAGGTTTAAAGGGGCCACAAATGATGCGTTTCAGCTGGGAGCAAGATGGGAGCCAGGCGGCGAATGGTCCTATCAAGCGAAATGGTATGGAGCAGCCCAATCAAGACTGTGGTACTCCTCTTTGGGATATGGCGTTGTAGAGGCAGACGCATGCTTCGGAATCTCATAATTAGAACTGTGGAATGCCCCTTATTCAATGAGGCGGCCGCATGCTTTTTGCGTCGAAGTCTCACAGTTGAAACTATGGTACTCCTCTTGGAGAGACGAGCGCATGCCTTGATGATTACATGCTTTTTCTTCGAAGCCTCACAGTCGAAACAATGGTATGCCTCTGAGAGACGAGTGCATGCCTTGATGATTACATACTTTTACTTTGAAGCCTCACAGTCAAAACTATGGTACACCTCTTTGAGATATAGCATTGTAGTGGAGGTTGCATGCTTTGAAATGCATGCTTTGCTTCGAAACCTCACAGTCGAAACTATGGTATGCCTCTTTGAGATATGGTTTTATAGAGGCGGTCGCATGCTTTGGAATGCATGCTTTGCTTCGAAACCTCACAGTCGAAACTGTGGTACGCCTCTTTGACATATGGCTTTGTAGAGGGGGGCGCATGCTTTGAAATGCATGCTTTGCTTCAAAGCCTCGCAGTCACGACCGAGGTACACCTTGATTTAGGATGACACGTCAAAGGGGTGGTGTCTTTTAACTGGGGGCTTATGAAGAAAAATGTAGTAGGGGATGTGTAGGAGGGTGTTATGCGATAACCCCATAGAGCTAGGTAAGCACAAGAAGCAGTTTATAGTCATGCGAGTGGACTAAATGTCGCGCAGTTGAACGTCTTGCTATAGGGACGTGCGTTACAGTTTCAAAGTCTTATAGCTCGGACCATGGCTATGCAGTTTAAAGTCATGCGGCTAAGACAATGCAGTTTAAGGTCATGCAACTAGACCTTTACTACAGTTAAGGTCATATAGTTTGGACCATGAAAATTAGGGTCGTGCACCTAAACCATCGCTATAGTTTAAAGTCAAATGGTTTGGACCATGCAGTTTAAGGTCATGCACCTAGACCATGGCTACAATTTAAGGTCATATAGTTTGGACCATGCAGTTTAGGATTGTGAACTTAGACCACCGCTACAGTTTAAGGTCATGTAATTTGGACCATGCAGTTTAGGGTCATGCAGCTAAACCATAATGTGGTAAAGGAATGTGACTCCATGAGAAACAGAGCCGTAATTGGAGACTTGACTTCCTAAGGATATGATGACTGTAGTGTAGAGAATGGACTCCCTGGGGATGCAGAACAGTGCACACTGAAGATGACATGTCATAACCTCTGGCTGTAGCTCCCTGGAGCGGATAGTGGGAGAGCCACTTATGGCATGCACACGACGCCAAGCTTCAAATAACGCACGTAGGCCTAGATGATACGCACAATGTTAGGACTGTGGATGATGTGCATGACGTTAGGCTTCTAATGAAGTGCACCGCATTAGGCCTCTATATGAAGTGCAGGGTGTTAAGCCTCTAGTGAAGCGCACAACGTTAGGCCTCTAGATGAAGCGCATGGCATTAAACCTTTGGATGAAGTGCACGGCGTTAGCATCCAAGGGATGCGCAACATTATGCTTCAAATAATGCACGCGATGCTAGGCCTAATAACACGCACATCGTTAGTGTCAAGAGGATGTGTTCAGTATTAAGACATAGTGACGGCAACAACAATAGACTCATGAACCACAGAAGGCAATGACTTACATTCCGGCCTCGGGCTTGACCCACCCCAGCCTGGAACTGTCGTCGTGTGAAGGCTAGGACCTGAATGTAATTTTGAGCTTGTACGGAGCAGCTTGTGTAACCCCTATCTATAAAAGGGGGTAAAACCCCAATTTCACCATTTTACTTACAGTAAAACAGTGAGAGAGTTTAGTGCGGGAGAGAACTTCCGATAAGTACTTCCAGTGAGGACTATAGTGCATAGAGACCTGCTAACCGATCCTCAGCAAGTTTAAGGACATTCGCAAGGTGCTTGCAAGAGTTTGTAGAGAGTGTCGAGACCTTCTGGAGTGGGTAATAGGGGCTTTTGACAAGAAAAAGGAGACTAGGGAAGTTGCAGTGAGAAAACCGTTGGCGTAGGCAAGTTGCAGAGACATAGTAGTGCTTCCGCAAAAAGGTTTCGGCGAGACAACGGGAGTGTAATAGCTCTGAAATGACTTTTAGCCACTAGAAGGGGAGAGGAAGGGACAAAAGTAAGCTTGTTGGAAGCACAATAACATTTCAGTGAATTTGGTTGAACTGTAGAAGTAAGAAGAGGGGAAACCGAAGGGTCGCAAAGGCCTCTCAAGGGATTCTGAGAAGCTTTTTGCTAGCATTGGTCACTGGTGGAAGAGAGGGAAAAGGCGGAGAAGGTTCCCCCGCAAGTAGAAGAGCTTTCGTGAGAAAAGGAAACACTAGTGGGGACCCGAGGGGTCAGAAAGATCGCATTCGTTGAGAGGCGAAGAGCCGTGGGACGACGAACGGTCACCCTCTGCATCAATGGTGACCGGCCATGTCGTGAGTGCCAGGCGGCATGCCCAAATTTTGAGGGTTGTGGGGCTACACATGTAGGACGTGCGAGCGTGAGACGACAGTGTGCCTTTGCCTTGATGTACGACACTACTACTTCGGTGGGCAAACGATGATAGCCTTTACAAGAGCAACAGTCGATAACCTTTATAAGAGTAGCTGACATTATGCCTTAAAAACCTCCTGAGGGCCCTAGTGAATGCAGTCAGCGCTACGTTGTAAGAACCTCCTGAGGGACCTGGCGAACCCCTTAAGAACCAGCCAACGATACACCCTTGTGAACGCAGCCGGTGCTACGTCTTGAGAACTCAGACGGCGGTAGCTTTGTAGACAGCATAGTCAACGCTAACCTTTATTCAGGCAGCCAGCAATAGCCTTTCCTTTTATGCACAGTGGTAAAACTGCCCCTCAGTGACTTGCACACGGCAGCGAAACCTTGGCTTTTAGCATCATGGCCCAATCTTTGGTTATCATTCCAGATGTGAACAACCTCTAGAGGGTAGGAGAACTTGGAACCGACAAGTTCACCGGTGAAAGTTTGGTGAGGGGTGAGCCCATCTTGCTCACCGAGGCTCTGTGTGAACCCAGCTAGCCTTTGAGCATCACCTTTATCAGTGACCCCATTCTCTTCGAGGTCAAAGAAGACAACGATGGAAATGTGAGGTTGGAGAAAGGGGTAGGTCTCTTCCATTGTTTGCACAGGAATATAGCCTCAGGCGAGGACTTGCCAACCCTAGGAAAGAGGATGGTGAAGACCCCATGCCTGAAGTGGTCTTTTGCTGGCCTCCAGGTGCAAGGGGAGCACCAATACCTGAAAGGGTACTCTTCTTGGACCGTAAGGGTGTTGAGCCGATGCAAAAGTATTCTAAAGCTCGTTTCCCTGCTAGCAGCCATCCAATGCTCAGTAGGATATTATGACTGATGTTCAAACATGGTCAAGGTGCTATTGGAAACCTGGAGCCATGTTAGTAACACATTGATGCTTAGTCATGGGGGAGAGGGATGTCTCTGCTAGATCTACACTTCATCGGTGGGCTCTCACTCATAGGTGCTATGTATGACGAGTTCATACTTCGAACTCGGTCAACGGGTCGAGAAAGAAAACCCACTAGCTGAACTTCAAGAGTTATTTGAGATTTATCAGTTGCTCTTCTCTGAGTCGAAGAATGGATGCGTCTCCTTCACCCAATGGGTGGCATTCTTCTATGGAGATTGTACTAATGAGGTTGGTCCATGACCAAGAAGAAAGGGGAAGGCATCCATGAAGGGAACCCCTCAAGTATTTGAACTGCACAACAGGAATGACCACATCTTCCTACCAGTGTATCTGGTACTCTTCCTGTGCAAGTTTACTCTCTATGGAGGAGCAGAGACTATACGTCTAGGCACGTTCTATGTAACCTATGACATGGCGAGGGGGCAAGAGTACGCGCTCGTACAGTCGGTCCTATACAACATCTACTACGGCTTGGGAGCTATGTCCAGGGGGAAACCTTATCAAGGCGATGAAGGTGGCAATGGCATAATGGACAGCGAAGTCTTCTCGAGGGACTTCAAGATGCCTTTCCCCATCCACTATGTATATGGCTAGCTCGGGGTTTATTTACCCATCACCTACCTCAAAACTAGGGTGTTGGACGAAACAATGTGCCCATTTCTCCTGAGGATTGCTGGGCAGAAAGTAATCTTCCACATTCCTCGTAACGCACGTAGCTTGTTCTGCAATGACCACCTTCACATGAGTAGGCCAGCCTTCCTGGTCAGAAACCTCATGGATCGCACTATTTCTGACGACTTGGGAAAGAACCAGGATGGTGCTCCTACTACTCATACGGAGCTCATGTACATGTTGAGTGTCAGAGGCGAGGTTCTACCCAACCGCACCATCCACAATGCTAAGCTTGAGGGGTATTTGCCTCATCGATTTGCTCGATAGCACGGGATAGACCAAGGGTGCCCATTCTTGATATTCTTTGAGAAGCGATACAGCAAGATCAACCGCAAAAAGAAGGACCAGCTAGGGACTCATCATGAGACCTAGCTCTTGTGGCATATTCGTACGGCTTGGGCCACTTGCTTGGAGTTCACCGAAATCAACATGTTGCCACATTTTGACAGAACAGTGCGAGCAACTGAGGTCTACAAACGCTGGTGGCGGATCATCAGTAAGGGGTATTGGGAAGTCAGCCACCCCTAGAAAGGGGAGAACTCCCACTGAAGCCAGGACATGCGGCAGAGGAAGATGGCGAGGACTCCTCCATTGGGGGAAATATTCACCCTGAGCTTCCCCTGAGACTGGCGCACCATTGAGCGGCACCGCCAAACTACCATGGACAAGTCTCTACCACGTTTTCTTGATATGCAGAGAAGACAAAGAGCATCTTTGACAACCTCTCTACTATTTTTCAGTGGAGGGAGGGCCGCAAGGTTCCACTGTATGAAGAGCACCCAGTTCAAGACTTGAACGAGCTGATAGGGAGAAGCCCTCACAGCAAAGTTGTCATTGGCTCTTCTCAAGGGGGAGCTTTTGAGACTACTGCATCTTCTCAAGCAAAGGGGAAGAAGAGGAAGGGGGCTGCTTCTGCCATTCCTCGTGTATCAGCTCATCCTGCACCATGGGCTCTGAAGCACAAGGGGCCCAAACTTTCGGTGGTTCGAGAGTCGGAAGATGGTTCTTCGCCGGCTGCTTCCTCAGAGTCCTATGTGTCTCTGGTGGTCTCTGATTCACCCTCCGCTCTGGAGGATTCATCTTCTCTTTCACCTGAGATTTCTTTCGGCTCCTCATAAGTTCGAGCAGGTGCCTTAGATCCCACCATACCGATCGACATCGCTTCCGACCAGGAAGTGACATCTGCGGCCGAGGGAGAGGGTCCAGTCCCAATGGAGATCAATGAGGCTAGTGATACAAACCTTGAGGGTGCTGCTCAAGGTGGGGAAGTTGTTGCGGTCTAGGATGCCGCTGCACCTACTGAAGCAGAGAACGCAGTCATGGAAGGGTATGTCCATTCCTCAAGGAGCTCCACCAACATGGAGATCCACACAATGATCTGTGCTACAAACCCTAAACTGCACAACCCAGATCTGGATGCACAATCCTAAACTCTGTGGTATGTGCTGCATGACCATAAACTGCACAGCCCTGGTCTAGACGTACGACCTCAAACTCCATGGTCCTGCATGACCCTAAATGCATAGCCCTTGTTTAGACGCACGACCCTAAACTCTACGATCCATGCTGCATGACCCTGAACTGCACAGCCCAGGTCTAGATGCACAACCCTTAACTTCGCGGTCCATGCTGCATGACCCTAAATTGCACAGCCCTGGTCTAGATACACAACCCTTAACTTCGCGGTCCGTGCTGCATGACCCTAAACTGCACAGCCCTGATCTAGATACAAGACCCTAAACTCCGCAATTCGTGTTGTATGACCCTAAACTGCACATCCCTGATCTAGACGTATGACCCTAAACTCTATTGTTTGTGCTGCATGACCCTAAACTGCACAGCCCTAGTCTAGACGCACGACCATAAACTCCATGGTCTGTGCTGCATGACCCTAAACTGTACAGCCTTGATCTATATGCACGACCCTAAATTGGACGGTCCCTGATGCATGACCCTAAACAGCTCAGTGTTGGTCTAGACACACAACTCTAGACTCTATTGCCCATGCCGCATGACCCTAAACTGCACAGCCCTGGTCTAAACACATGACCCTAAACTCCACGGTCTGTGCTACATGACCCTAAACTGCACAGCCCTGGTCTAGATGCACGACCCTATACTCCATGGTCTATACTGCATGAACTTAAACTTCACATCCCTGGTCTAGACGCATGACCCTAAACTCTGCGGTCCGTGCTGCATGACCCTAAACTGCACAGCCCTGGGCTAGTTGCATGACCCTAAACTACATGGTCCAAACTATATGACCTTAACTCAATTCTACGTCCCGGTCACATGACGTCAAACTGCACAATACCATGGTCTGAACTATATGACTTTATACAGTAGTGGAGGTCAGGTCGCACGACCTTAAACTACATGGTCCTAGTTGTATGAATTTAAACTTGCATAACCACGGTCCAAATATATGACCTTAAACCATAGTGCACGTCCTGATCTCATGACGATAAACTGCTTTGCTCAGGTCCAGGAGGCATGACCATAAACGCGCCTCCACATATGTGCACAAGCCTTTACGTGCACTTTCACGCACGTCTTTCCTAACCTATCTGTTAGTGTGCGTGCATCACCTTCATTATCTCCCCAGTAAGTTCATTCATTTCATCACCATACATCATTCCCCAGTGAGTCTCACCAGTGCTCACAAAACGACGAGCCATCTCGTCATCCAAACTCGTTGTAAGTTAGTGGGTCACCTTCATCCACTCACATTTCATACATCACCCATCTCTCATTGGTAGCCTCGAGCAATCTCCTCAAGTGAGCCAAACCACCACCATACCCACTCCATGGCCTTCATAGACTGCCCTCCATCACCATTACGGTTCAGCTATATGACCTTAAACCATAGTGCACGTCCAGACTGCAAGACGTTAAACTATTTCGCACGGGTCCTGGCCTGGAGGCATGGCCGTAAACATGTCCTCACAAAAAAAAAAAGGAAATGAAAAAATAATGGGCATGGTGTATACTTAAACGAGGGAACGCTATGAGTAAAAATGACGATGGGCATGGTCACGAAACCATGAGTAACAGAGTTCCGTGAATAAAAATCGGGCACGGTAAAAACCTGAAAGGGCATGGCAAATAAAAATGGACAAAAAGGGTGCACATGGATGAAAGGTCATGGGCAAAAGAGCTTAATAAACAGGAGGTTTGGTGAAAACCGTCTTTACAGCACCACTTCCCCAGCCCTAGTGAAAACTCGCGAATGACGCTTTGACCAATAAAATCAGTTTGATGTAATATTCACTTCCACATAAGGCCTTAGCCAGCACTCCCTTCATCGTTAAGACGTCCAACAGGGTGTAGACTGTAAAATCGTCCCTGGACAGTCCTTCTCTAGTCCTGGGTGATAGGGTAGCCCAGTTGATATCCTCCTCCAGTCCTGGGTGAATAAGTAGCCCAGTCGACGTCCTCCTCCAATCCTGGGTGAATAAGTAGCCCAATCGACATCCTTCTTCAGTTATGGGTGAAAAGGTAACCCAATTGACATCATTCTTTTATCCTGGGTGAACAAGTAGCCCAGTCAACATCCTTCTTCAGTCCTGGGTGAATAGATAGCCCAGTCGACGTCCTCCTCCAGTCCTGAGTGAATAGCTATCGCAGTCGACATCCTTCTTCAGTCCTGGGTGAACAAGTAGCCCAGCCGACGTCCCTCTTAAATCCTAGGTGAACAGGTAGCCCAACCGACATCCTTCTTCATCCTGGGTGAATAGGTAGCCAAGTCCACATCGTTCTTCATGGCTGGGTGACAACGTAGCCTAGTTATTATCCCTTCTTCGAGAACCTTCTCCCCATGCATGGAGTATGAATGCCTTCTCCTTCTCTTACAAGACCTCCTCCCCATGCACAGAGTGTGCATGCTTTCTCTTTCTCTTACAAGACCTCCTCCCCATACATAGAGTGTGCATGCCTTCTCCTCCTCTTACAAGACCTCCTCCCCATGCACAGAGTGTGCATGCCTTCTCCTTCTCTTACAAGACTTTTTCCCCATGCACGGAGTGTGCTGCCGTCTCCTTCTCTTACAAGACCTCCTCCCCATGCACAGAGTGTGCATGCCTTCTCCTTCTTTTCCTCCCCATGCATGGAGTGTGCATGCCATCTCGTTCTCTTATTGACCTCCTCCCCATGGATGGAGTGTGCATGCCTTCTCCTTCTCTTATAGACCTCCTCCCCATGCACAAAGTGTGCATGCCTTCTCCTTCTCTTATAGACCTCCTCCTCATGCATGGAGTATGCATGCCTTCTCCTTCTCTTATAGACCTCCTCCCCATGCACGGAGTGTGTATGCCGTCTCCTTCTCTTATAGACCCCTATCTCAATGAGGCTAGGTGACAAAGTAGCCTAGTCATCAACCCCCAAAGGTCAAAAATGAAAAAGCCAGGGCAGAACCTACCGAAGACTTCAGCTCGCCTAGCTAGTATGACCATTCCTTCAAGATCAACTAATAGAACCTGCCCTTGACTGATCTCGATAGACGAGACCAGTAGTGGTACTCTGATCGTCAAAAGCAAACCTGGCGCAGCAGCAAACTAATGTCGTCAAAAAGTCTCTTCTCCCCCTAAAGTCTCCACGGATGGACCCGCGAACAATGCATCGCTACGTTTGAGCAGCCTAGTTACACCATTATGTGAATCTCCTCGGCGTTCACATGATCCTGTGGCTAGGAAGGAAAAAAGTAAAAGCTAAGGGAAACATTCAGAATGATTGTCCTTCTCGCTTATCTTGAAGAACAACATTCTACGGGGCAAGCTGTTTGAATGTATTTTTCATCACCTTGGTCCCTGGTAGGAAGTAGTTCAATAAAGCCTATGAAACATTGGAAAATTCCCGACAGTCTCATAATGGTCCCAGAATTGGTTAAGATCGTCATTAGCACTTCAAAAGACCACCTGACAAGTTTCATCACGATCAAACATGTCTAAGGCAGTGAACACAAAGAAATAGTTTTCAAAAAATTGGCCCCTAGCACCCTGAAATGGACCCTACAACTGGAGTTATATTTTTGGTGTCTCAAATTATTATGTAACTACCGCCATTGGATTCAATACGGTTAAAAACCCCTATGGGCCAAGTTTTGGCTTGATCAGACGCTCCAAAACAAAGATATGAGTAAAATATTGAAACAAGAGAGGTCACACACTATTCCCATATGGCCTCACTGCACCAAAACACCATTAAAGGTGGTTGTTTTTGCAATCACGAGCAATCATTTTCAGGGCATGTAACTCACTTGTTCCAAGTCAAAACGCTCAAAAATTTGGTGAGCGTATTCGTCTCATCAAGACGAACAATTCGATATGTGGCACACCCCGAGATGATATCCGAGCAGGGAGAAAAGCTAGAGAGAAGTTGCCTGTCCGTGAAGAAATTTCAGAAAATTCAGCAGCGATATACCTTGCTCGATGAACCAAATTACAACGCTCGTACAACGGATCGATGCAAAACCAATTCCACTGTGTGCGTAAGGTTCAAGACTATCATTCGACCAAATCCCGTACCTGATGGAAAGTCAAATTTCATGCACGAAGAGGACGAAGTTACTGAAATTTCGGCCGCCAGATTCTAGATTCCATCCAAACCTCAAAAGTTGCAAAATCTTTGTTCGGGCTCCAAATCGCATTTCGATTGTTGCCACACGATCGTGATGACATGCTTAGTGCGCTACGATGAAGAAATCATAGAAAAACATTAAGGAAAGAACGCACTATCGATCTGAAGTTTCCAAGATTCAAACAAATTTCAAGTCTCGTGATCATGACTCGAAAACCTGACTCCTAGCTCAAAGTTGGTATCAAAACAATCACCACGTCGAGCCCTATAGGAACATAATAATCTTTCCATCAAATGGGCATCAGAACAACCCTGGGTCAGCCACGAAAGATCACGCAAGTTCTCGGGCAGCCATAGAGACTGTTATGAAATTCCACACATTGTTAGGCCAGGGCAAAACAGTGCTTTTGCACCTATTTTTAGAATTTCTTTTAATTCAATTAAATCTTAATTTTTAGTAATTAGGTTTAATTTTGATCAATCCACCCATGTTTGGGCACAACTCTATATAAACATGCACTGCCTCATTGTAAAGGCTCGGCACGCCAACCCCTCACCACCTGTCGGACTTTAGTGAATTCTTTAAAGATTCAATAAAATTTTGATTCCTTGCTTGAGTCTTTGAGTACGTCTTGGAGAGAAAGATAAGAGAGAGAAGAAAAGGGTTGGTACCCTTCAAGCATGACTTTCTCTCTCCTCCCCTCTCTCGCTTTCTTTCTCTCTCTTCTCTCTCTTATCTCTCTCTCTTCTCTCTCACTTCTCTCCCTATCAACTGGTAAGGCCTAGTGTCGATTGGCTTTCTCTCTATTCTTCTATCAATTGGTGAGACTTAGTGCTAGTTGGCTTTCTCTCTCTTCTTTTGTCAACTGGTGATATCTAACAATGGTTGGCTTTCTCTCTCTTCTTTTGTCAATGGACGGGACCTATCAGCGGTTGGCTTTCTCTCTCTTTATCTATCAGTCTGTAAGGCCTAGATTCAGTTGGTGTCCTCTCTCGTTTTCTACCAGTCGGTGAGACCTAGTGCTAGTTGGTCTCCTCTCTCTTCTTTTACCAGTCAGCGAGACCTAGCCTCAGTTGTTCTCCTCTCTCTTCGTCTATCAATCAGAGAGATCTAACATCGGTTGATCTCCACTCTCTTCATCTATCAATCAGTGAGACCTAGCGTCGATTGGTCTCCTCTCTCTTCGTCTATCAATCGACCAGGCCTAACGTCGGTTGTCTTTTCTCTCTCTACGAGTCGACGAGGCCTAGCATAGGGTTGGTCTCTTTCTATCCTTCGACCAGTCGATGAGGCCTAGCGCGAGGTTGGTCTCCTCTCTCTTCTTCTACCAGTCAGTGAGGCCTAGTGTTGGTTGTCTTTTCTCTCTCTATCAGTCGGTGAGGCCTAGCACCAAGTGAGTCTTCTCTCTCTTCTTCTAACAGTCGATAAAGCCTAGCACCAATTGGTTTTCCCTCTCTTCTGCTATCAATTGGCGAGACTAAGCGTTCGTTGGCTTCCTTCTTCTCTTCTCATTTGACATAGTTGGTGAAGCTTACTACCGACTGCTTCCTCTCCCTCGTATCTCCTGAAATATTCGGTGACGTCTAGCACGAACTGCATCTCCTCGTCCTTCTTCTCTCTCCTTTCGTATATCCCCTTCCTCTCTTTAACCATTCCTTTATGCTCTCTCATTCAACCAAGAGGGATTGAGCCTAGCATCTCATGGTAGTCCTGTAGTCTAGCCATAATGTTGTCGCGTCAGGTTCGCTGAACTCGCTTTACTTCCACGACAGACCGATCATCGTGCCTAGCTAGTCGATATTGGCAATAACGTCTAGTAGCGATACCGTGAGCTGGTCTCAGTTACAAAGTCCATTTCTCCACCACGTTATGTCAATTATCCACCAATCTAGTCATTGCCTTGATCTTCTCGCTTGTGGGCTTATACCCGAATTGTTTGCAAAATATCCTAATTCCTTTTTCCCAATCATCCTTTGCTTTTCTAATTGTCTTCTCAGTTTTAGGTATGTGCATAACGCAAGACCTTCAGCACAGATTTCTGCTGGGAGTTCTCCAAGAGTTTAAAGGGAGTAAGGAATCATTCCCCCCCATGTTTATTTTTTAGTCGTGTTTTTACATTTTTGACGAACAGATTGGGAAGTCTAGCAATAAATTTTTCTTTCCAATGGTCAGACTTACTATCCTCCCTAGAAAGTAATCTAGAGTAAAACATATCTTTATACCATTTAAAATGTGAAAGAGTTGGACATCTTAAATTTGAAAGTAAATCCTTAGATCAAGCTGATAAGAAGGTTGTACTTCCCACAACGTGAAGTGTGATGGTATAAATTAAAGTATTTACTGCATCTCCCTCAGTAACTATATTTTCTAGGTCCTGTCCTGGTCCAATTTCAGTTTTGACTTCCCATTGCTTGGTGGCATTTAAAATTTGATCTTTAGCTTCTTCTTCCATATGAAAATCCCAACAGCCTCTGAGCCACCATGTGAAACCACATATAATGGCTTTGGCAATCTCATGGTCTTTATTCTCACTTACTTTACAAGTGGTGGCATACATGGTAGTATGTTTCATGAGGTCAAGGATTTGGTTTTCAGACATGCCATCTATATTCCAATTTACAATAGATCTTCCTAAATAGGACACCGAACAAGTAATCAAGTCTTCTTCAATTTGGAAATCTACAAGAGTCGGTCTAGGATAATACATCCAGGTAGGAGCTACAGGTCTTGTTTTTCTCCCGTAATCAATTCGATTAATATCTAAGCTCTCTGGTTTAAAAGCTTCTTCTATTTCTTCTATTTTCTTTATTGGTAATATTTTGGTTTTCTTGAAGAACTTGTACATTTCCACTTGTTTCTCCTTTAGCATCTATGTTTAATTTTTCGAACCTTTTTACCCATTCATCCACCAATTCTTTGTTATCTTCTTTCTTCTTGATTCCTTACAGGCTAAACTTTCCTACCGCTATACTTGGTGGTGGTTTAAATAAGATTGCTTCTTTATCTTTTTCCTCCTTCTTCTCTTGTTGTTGAGGCTTTATTTTATTAAGTACAATTTCTATTCTATTAGTTTGCTTCCCTATAATCTGTAGGAAGAGATTTGTATAACTATTTTGTTCTATCATATGAGGTACTGCCTCAAGTTTGGCCATATGATTATCAGATTCTTTAGGCCCAAGTTTATAAGGCGAAGCTTTTACTTCATGTTTTTCCCTTTTTAATTGTAAACTTGATTCAGGAGGCTGGATAACTTCAATCGTTTCGCCTTTGACTATATGATAAGTCTAGAAAACACTTTGAATAGTATTTATATCATCTTCTGGATATTTTATTCCTTCCTTTTTAAGAATATATTTAATCCATTTAAAGAATTTTACATTTTTTTTATGTTGTATCATAAATTTATTAAACTTTATATGAAAAATATTTCTCAATTCTTCTTTGAACTCTTGAAAGAACCAATCTCTTAGTTGTTTGTTCTCATCAGAGAGGAAGTCCTTTTTAATCCATTCCTTAACAATAATAAACTCATCTGGTTTCTGAAGTGTAAGAACTTTGAAATCGAATTCTAAAAGGGTTGGTTCTTTGGTTTCAGTTTGTGAAGAACTAGGAGTATCACATTTGTAGAATGGGTGTTGGACTTGGTTTGGATTTCTTCTAAGTCCTTCAAGAACAATCTTGTCATTATGGGCTTTTTCATCATCAGTTTGAGGAATAAAAGAAGTTGAGGTTCTACACGGAATTCTAGGAACGATATTTGAAATATTTAGCTTAGTTCTCCTAAAAGATGGAAACTGTATTTCTATTTCTCCATTAGGATATTCGATAATTTGTTCTGGTTCCCTGTTTTGAGGAGCTGTTATCTAAGTTTCAGACTGGAGAGACCATCTTTCAGGGTAATTTTACCTGTTTCCAAGATACGGACTTAGGTTTAACAAGATTAGATTTATCCATATTTGTTTGAAAGAAGATAGTTTGTCCTTTAGTATCCATTTGCCTAGCATTTGGACATAGAGTGTTCATGACTTTATAGCATATTCTATAAATGAATGCTAGATTTTGAGATCCAGGATCCATATCAAAAACTTGGGTTTTAAGGTTAAGGGTTAAAACTTTAAACAGATTTGGATCTAATAATGCTACCGAGAAATTCGGAAAGCAATTAAAATATATAGGTTCATTGCAGAGAGTAGATTCAATGATCCCTAAAAGAGAGTCGTTAAACCTCTGGTGTCTGCTATCTCTTAGTTAGAATAAAACGGAATTATTTAAACTAGTTCTAGTTAAAGGTTTTACAGCTATTTGAACAAGACCAATATGAAGATAGTTAAATTCTTTCTTTTTATGCTCTTTTATCATTCTGGATGAAAGAAGTTGGAAACTATCTTGATTTTCCATTACAAAAATAGTTTCTTCAATAGTTTTATTTGAAAAACTACTCTTAAATTCAAAAGTTTCGTTTTATAAACATCAGTTGTAGGAACCTTAGGAATATTCCTGTTTGGATTTGTTTTTCTATATTATCTATAATAATTTATTCTCTATTATTAACACGTAGAGTATTACTAGAACTAGAAGCAGCTCTATTTGATAATATTTTGAATAAGTTTGCCATTTTAATCTTGGTATTACCCCTGAGTTAATTAGAAACAGTCCCTACACCTTACTGCCCTTCTGGCTTGGTGGCCTTTGGGTGACAATGACTTTAGAGATTTTGACAAGATTTAATAGACAAAATTGTTCAGTTCACCACTGAATAATCCTGGCTTTGATACCAAAGTAGCGGAGGAGACTAACAATAAGATAGAAAGCACATAGCAAAGAAGGCATAGATGTAGAAAGCACATAGAACAATTACTTGATAATTAACAAAGTTAGGCACTTACATAGATAGAATAGAAGAGATAGTATAACACCATTGTGGTTCCTCTTCTTCAGAAGACTGGGATAGAAGACACAGAAGACTCAAGCAAAGCTCACAATAGATAAACTAGAAGAGAGAGTATAACACCAGTGTGGTTCCTCTTCTTCAAAAGACTCAGACAGAAGACACAGAAGACTCAAGCAAAGCTCACACTTAACAAATCACTCAAAACCAAACACTCAGAAAACATTCAAAACTAAAGGCAGAAAACTAAGACAGAAAACTCTCAAGATTTCTCCTTGCCATTCCCTTTGGGTCTCGCCTCTTTATATAGAGGAGGGGAGGTCGGACTCCAAATGATTACAAATCTGCACCTAAAGTAAGATGCCCTTTCAATAAAGAAAAAGTTAAAGTTCTAACAAAAGTAAGATTCCTCTACAGTGATTGGTGACGATAATGCTCCTTTTTAGTATAGCTGATTAATTGATCTATGCCAATAGTGCTTCTTTTGTCAGTGGTAATTTTGATTTTGGGACACGTGTCTTGAGTGAGTTTTTAGAGTCATACCGTCCTTTGTTTTTACCCTCAATTTAGTGGGGAGAAGGTAATGCCTGCACAGTCATCGCCGTTTAGCGGACTATAGTCTTCTATTTCTTCGTCTTTTGATGGAGTAGGCATTTTTACTTCATCTTCTTGTAGGGCCAACAGTAGCTTCTTTCTAAGCTCAACTTTTGATAGTGTAGGATTTTATGTTGCATTATCATAATATATTCAGAAAACCCCATATCAAAAGTAGGTGAGGAGGATGGTTATGTTTTCATATAAATCTTGTCAGGGTCCAGGGATTCATTTTTGTAACTATTCCGCCATTTAATTGATATCTGTCGGCATAACTTTGGGATATAATCCCATCGGTCCATTCCATCCTTAGAAAGTTGGTATGTCCATTTTAATATCCAAGGGACTAGATATAAGGCCATGAAATATAAATGATAGTCTCTTTTTAGACTATTTGCATTTTAATCAAATAATTTTCTCTGTGAAATTTGTAATTTTTGGGCAAGTATCTGGCTACATGATCCCCATAATAGGAACCAGCCTTTAAACCAGTTGGGAAACTCTATTGATTCAGTTCTTTTAAACTGTACGTACCAGCTACATGTAGTCGTAGTATTTTGATAGGCAAAAACCTCATCCCATGCCTTGATGTACTCAAAGTAATGGTAGTATTTATTTTTAAATCCTTTAGTATTTATCATCTTTGTTTTTAAAGGATTCAGACCCCAATCTCTATAAGAGATGATTTTATGAATTTAGAACTTGGAATATGCTATTTATGAGTCATTATTTCTGTAATGGTGTACTATTGATGCCGACCCAGTTCCCATAAGTATGGTCTCATACCATTCTCTGCATCTATCCCCCATATTAGGATGCAGATGATTGCGTAAATATATGACTACTATTTCAACAGGGTCTTTTTCCCTGTGGTTATTTTCAATAATAATCAGCGATATATAAGTTGTTTCAAGAAATAGAGTTCTATCTGTATTTTGATTTTTTTGTGCTCAAAGGGGATTGTTGGGCAGATATATCAATCTCCTGAGCCTACTTTCTTATTAAAGCTTTCGGAGTAGATGAAGATGTCGGGCTTTTTCCCGGGCTAGAACTATATGGGGCCAGGGTTTTTCCCGTACTGTTATATTAGGCCAAAGCTTTTCCTTGGCTAAGAACTATATCCATTGGTTGATGTTGACTTTTCCTTCCCTCCCTGTAAAAATTATCGGGTCAAGAAGTCAGGAAGATGGTTATGATTGCCATTAATATGTTCAATATCAAAATCAAATACGGAAATAATGTCTTGCCAATGGTCAAATATTTTTTTGCAACGAGATTTTTAATGTCTTTTTCAAGAATATCTTTGGCTGATTTACAATCAGTTCGAATAAGAAATTTTCTGTTGAGTAAGTCACTTTGAAATTTTGTGACACAATAGATTATGGCTAAGATTTCTTTTTTGATAGTAAAATATTTTTGTTGAGTAGGGTTCCAAGCTTTAGAAGTAAAATGTACCAATCGCTCGTCTTTTTGGGATTTTTGTTTAAGTATTTCTCCTAGCCCTAGCTCAAAGGCGTCAGTTTCAACAATTTTAAAAGCTATAGGGTCAAATAGTGCTAAACAAGGTAATTCTTTAGCCTTCAATTTTAATTTTTTAACAGCGATTGTATGTTCATTAGTCCAATTAGGAGGATTTTTTTTTAATATCTGAAATAAAGGTTTTGTATCTAAAGCCACATTTTTATAGAAATTGAAAATATAATTTAGACAACCGAGGAACCTTTGTAGTTCAGTTTTATCTTTGATGATATCCTGGAATTTTGATGCAAACTCGATTGCCCTATCAATAGGGATAATTCTTCATTGGAAAATATTATGTCCTAAGAACCTTATTTTAGTTTTAAAAAGGTTTATATTTTTAGCTGAAACAACTAATCCAACAGTTTTTACAGCTTTAAAGAAAATATTTAAAGGTTTCCAATGTTGTTCGATAGTTTCAGAATAAACAAGAACATCATCAATGTACACAATGATAAATTTGGTGGAGGGATTGAAAATATTGTTCATGATGTTTTGAAATTCAAAAGGGGCATTTTTAAAACCAAAAGGCATAACATTCCATTCATAATGCCCAAAAGGAACATTGAAAGCAGTTTTATACCTGTCTTTTTCTGTTATTTGAATTTCCCAATATCTTGATTTTAAATGAAATTTTGAGAATATACAAGCATTAACCAATCTATCTAGAAGATCCTTTTTGTTTGGGATAAGATATCAAATCCATCTCAGAGTTTATTTAAAGGTTTGTAATTTATAGCCAGTCGATGAGCTCCTATTTCAATCTCTGAGGCTTTTTCTACATAAAGGCTACACAACTCCATGGTGAGAAACTTTTTCTAATAAGTTTTTTATCAAGCAATTCATGTATCTTAGTTTTACAGATTTCTAGGAGTCTACTATTCATTTGTATTGGTCTTGCTGTTGTAGGAAGTTTTTGTTCATTGAATCCAGGTTCATAAGGAAGTTCAACAAAATGTTGCTTCCTACTCCAAAAATCATTAGGAATATATGAACATATTTCTTTTTCAAGCATTATTTTGAAATTGCTGATTCTATTTTGTATTTGGGGTAATGTAAGTTTTTCATCAATGACCTTATGTTTGACTTATTCTTTTAAATGAAAGAGGAATTTTTCTTTTGTCGATATTTTATTTTTAATATTGTTTATTTCATGGACTTTTGGTTTATCAATAAAGTCAAATTTTACTTCATGTCCTACAATGTTTGCTTTTATTCCAGTGTTATCAATTTTAATAGGATAAAGCATATTTAAGAAGGGAGTTCCAAGTATAACAGGTTGACTTAATCCTTTAACCATTATGAAGGGAAATTTAAAGCATGTACCATTATTACAGACCATTGCATCGACAGTTTATAATTTATTAACATCTCACTACCATCAGCAGTGTTTAAAACCTATACGATTTTGCTAAAATATTATGTTGGAACTAGTCCTTCATTTATACAATTTAAATCTACTCCTAAATCTATAAGAGTAGTAGTTTGAAAGGTATATTCTTTTTGGACAAATATTTTAACAATGGTAAACCATCTCTGAGTTATTACTTTGTCCAAGAGGTTAACATATTTACAGTCTTGTATTTTCTCTAACATATTACATTTGGTTGAAGTTTCAGGGTCATCTAGTATTTTTGGACGAGTATCTTCATACTTAGGTGGTAGCAGATTATGATTATAATCATGCATTAAATTATTAAATTCTTTTTCAATATTATCATTCCCATTTTCTAGAAGTTGATACTCATAACCTTGTTTTGGCTGTTTTCACCAAAGTGACCTTTTATTGAGTTTTGTTGCCAACTGGGGAATTTTGTGGATGGCCAACTGCTGCTGCTAAACTGCATATGCCATCAAAGAAGCCTCAATAGAATTGGACGTGGCTGTACCATTCAATTTCATGAGCATTCATTGTAGTGGAATCTGCTTTTTCTCTTTCTAGAAAAAATTACAATAGGCTCTAGTATTTGTATCAAACTCTTTAACTCAATATGCGCAATGGGTGACAGATCAACTTGATAAATGGTAATTCCAATGACAAATAAGATGTTAATCATTGTTTTAAAATGCGGCTGCATCATGCGGTATGCAGTGGGCACCGCATCTACACAGTCCGCATATGCGCCGCATTAGACCGCATCAGAGCCTCATCTGGCCGCATCAGAGCTGCATCTGGTTGCATCGTTTTCTATAAAAAGAAAATTCAATTGTGCTCCTCTAAGAGGGGAAAAATGGTCTTTTTGACGATCAAAAATTGGGGGAAACAGTTTGGGAGGGTATTAAACCCCCCTAAACGATCATTTACAGCCACTTTCGTGGCTTTTTTGGAATCAAATCTAGCAAAAAAATAAATTAGGCGGAATTTCTTTTTCATTCAGATCTTGGATTTGGGGATTGTTTGATACTTGTATATTGATTAGAACCTTTTGATTGTTGATTTGGAGAAGTTTAGGTGAATTTGTGATAAGTAATCGGGGGTTTCAGAGGCCATGAAGAAATTTAGCACTAAAATTGGGGAGAGTGGATACAGAATCTCAAGGAGCTAATAATTTTGGAGTTAAACTAAAATGCCTACTATCACATATATCACCTCCATATTTTTTCTATGCATTAACCTATTTTTTTAGATTTTTTTAGAATTTTTTTACATGTATTGATCCCATCGTCGCGATGCACCCGTATCTGGACCACATTGAGCCGCATCGGCCCCCCCCCACCGCTTTTGGCCACGTCCTGCATTTTAAAACACTGATGCTAATCACTCACCTAGAATTTCACTCATAGCTTGATCTTTCATTAGATAATGCTTCTCATCCGTAATTTACCTACTCCTTGATAGTGACTCAGAGTTGTAGTTTCTTATTGCACTTGTGCTTCAGTTACTTGAATTGAACCATGAAGTTGCACTGCTCATATTGTGTTCACATCGTACCAAATAACTGTTTTGTCTTGGCATTCTATACCACAATTAGAACATGTATGACTTATTGAGTCCTATTGTGTTTTGCGTAAGCCTAACTTCTTTCTCAGAAATTTTTTGTGAACTTATAACTCGTAATTCCTCATAATTATTTTAATTGCTTACTTGGAAAAAGCCTTTAAGCCATGGAAGCTTGTGCTTGAATCTTCATGCGTGTTATAATTATGATGTTTTCTGTGTTTTCTATCACAAAACTTTTGGTTATTGCATTAAATTTCTCTGTTTCATAAACTATTGAAATTCTTGAAGTGCAACCTGTTCTGAATTTCTAATCGATTTGCCTTCATTACCTTATATTGGTTTGGTGATAGATGTTATAGATTTGTTACAGGATTTAGTAATGTGACATTCTTAGTTCTGAATTCTCTTGCCATTGTATAAAACATCATGTGCCAATTAGGGGCACGTTTCTTTGGGGGAAGGTTCCTCTTCAGAAGACAAACCATCCCTGTTACTGTATCACTTTTGCATTTGACACGCTATAGTGATCTAGAAAATAAAAACGTACATCTTTTATATTTGTACACAATCCTGTGAAGTTCGACTTCCGTGGTAAAACCATAAAAGTGAAACTTTTGGAAGGTTTTTCCTTTTTGCGTTATAACATTGGTAAAAGCCTTTTGCCTTCTCTGTTTCCCTAACCTCTTCTCTCGACTCGCCAAGCCCAGCTCTCTCTCCTGCTTGTCCCTCTCAACCAAGTGCCTCCTCATCACCCTCTCTCCCCTCTCTTAAACCTCTGACCTCTCTCGCTCTCTGTTGCTCTCACTCCCCAGCTCTCTCATTATCTCTCTTTATGAAAATCCCTCTCCCCACAAATCTCTCTATCTATCACTCTCTCTCCTACTCTCTTTCATGATCTCTCTCTCTTGTGCAAGCTCCTCACCCCCAGATTTTCTCTATCTCTACTCTTTCTCTCTCTCTCTCTCTCTTTCTCTTTTTCTCTCTCCTCTCTCTGGAATCCCACATATGTGGCAAGATTTTCTCTATCTCTACTCTTTCTCTCTCTCTCTCTCTTTCTCTTTTTCTCTCTCCTCTCTCTGGAATCCCACATATGTGGGCAAGCAGGAAACACAATAATTTATAAAACCTATTTCACCCCTCTCTATATCTAAACAACAAACCCACAATTCTGTATCTCCAGCCCATTTTCCCTTTGGCTTAGAGTACAAACATAATAAAAAAAAATGAACTCCTAGCCATTCCTTCCAATTCAATGGATTTTCTCACCATCTTAGTCGCTTGTTTTTCTCGCTTCCAAAGATAAATCTTCCTTGCTCAGGCCTTCACCCCTAACACTCAATCTAAGTTAGAAAGAGAAACAAGGAAAACCCAATAAGCCCTTTTTATGGCTACTCTCTCTGCTCTCTTCTTCTTGTTACTCTTTCTCCTCTTTAGATGGTGTTTCATCTTTGTCTCTCTTATCTCTTGCTGTGGTCTTGCATGGCATAGCCGCTTCTTTGTTGAGGGGAACACGCCTGCAACTTTTGGCCACCCTGTTTGGTCCTTTCTCCATGGGTCGGTGAAGTTCACACTGTTAACAATCAAAAACTAAAGAGAGACTTTGTTAAATTAAGTGAAGGTATTATGTGGCTTGTTTATTGCAATTAGGTTTTATTGATGTAGAGAATTTTTTTTATTTTCTTTATTATTAGTTTTTTGCGTTTATCTTTTAACTCAAGAGTAGGAGGTGCGAAGGGATAATTAGGTTGGCATGAGTTTATTGTGTGCGTGAATTGATATTGAGTTGGTTAGTTTAGGAATGTAAATAGGATAAGGTTAAATCTAAGGGAGTTTTATCTTTTCAACAATAGGCAGCTTTGGATAAAATGGGGGTTTTTGGTACGTGAGGTTAAGAGAGAAACAAATAGGGATGACCAAGAAAATAGGTTAAGGGCGAGAAAATAAGGAGGAGAGATAAAATACGAAAGATAATTGTTTATCTTCTTTTAGTCTATTTAAAGGGAGATCTCTTTTCATTGTAAATCAGTGAATGAGTTACATAGAATTTGGTCTCGTGAAGAGATTGTTTTTGGAGTGGATTCCCTCGTAGACCTTTGAAATAGGGTATATTCTATCAACTTTTCTTTTTTTATTGTTAGTTTTTCTGGTTTATTTTCTCCTTACGTCAATTGGTATTAGAGCGAGTTAGATTTGAGTATGTTAGATCTACAGAGAGCAAGTTAGATCCAAAGAGATCCGGTTTGTTTTATAATGCCACCAAAAGTTAATCAAAGTTAATTCTGCTCCTATGGATGATCGTTGGGGACAAGCTATAGAAAATTTGACTAAAGCGCTAGAGGAGATAAATCAGAGGTTGCAGCGGTTGGAGAACGATGTTATTCGTGTAGAACAGATGATGCACTGGTTGGATCAGAGGTTGCAGTGGTTGGAGAATAGCCTTCCTCATGAAGAAGGTACTAGCAACCACATTAATCTTGCATTTGGAATTCCACAATAAAACCAAGGTGTTGTTTTCACGCGAAACGGAGATTATAGGCCAGATCCGCATCCTATAGAGCGACCACGAGATTTTAGTATTAAAGTCGATCTCCCAGAATTTCATGGTAAGCTCCACATTGAAGGTTTTATTGATTGGTTAAGTGCAGTTGAGAGTTATTTTGAATGGAGTGAATTGTCAGAAGAACGCAGGTATGCTGCGGCCTGGTGGGAGCAAGTTCAACAATTCTGAATTCGTAGTGGGAAGGGAAAAGTTACTGACTGGCAAAAGATGAAAAAGAAATTGAAAGAAAATTTTCTTCCTGCGGATCATGCGTAAATTTTCTTTCAAGAACTCCAAAATCTTCGACATAATGAAAAAAAAGTAGAAGATTATACTAGAGAGTTTTGTCGATTAGTTGTTCGAAATAACCTCCAAGAGACTAAAAGACAAAAGATTGCTCGATATGTAAATGGCCTTCAACCTACCATTAGGGATCAGGTTTTTCTACAACGACAATGGACTTTAAGTGAAGCTTTCAACTTGCTTTACGAGTAGAAACTAAATACCAAGGACGCACCTATAAGCGATTTTACACCCAAAAGGAGGTTTTACACCAATCGAGATTCAATGAAGAAAAAAAAAGATACTGCAAATTTTATGTATTATCGATGCAACGAACCAGGACATTGTACGTTTGAATGCTAAAAAAGAAGATGGACGTACACTTTGTTAGGGAAGAGAAGAAGTTCCAGAAGAAGATAAAGTTCAACAAATACTCCTCCATGGTTATGAAGATGGAGATCCACTTTGAATCGAGCTCGAGGTCAAGTTTCTGCCAACCCCGGAAGAATGATGTAGAGAAAAAAATAATTTTATTATTATTATTATTAGCTTTTTTGAGTTTATCTTTTAACTCAAGAATAGGAGGTGCGCAGGGATAATTAGGTGGGCATGAGTTTATTTTGTACGTGAATTGATATTGAGTTGGTTAGTTTAGGAATGTAAATAGGATAAAGTTAAATCTAAGGGAATTTTATCTTTTCAACAATAGGTAGCTTTGGATAAAAAAGGGGGTTTCTGGTACATGAGGTTAAGAGAGAAAAAAAATAGGGATGACCAAGAAAATAGGTTAAGGGAGAGAAAATAGGGAGGAGAGACAAAATAGGAAAGACAATTGTTTATCTTCTTTTAGTCAATTTAAAGGGAGATCTCCCTTCATTTTAAATCAGTGAATGAGTTGAATAGAATTTGGTTTCGTGAAGATACTATTTTTAGGGTGGATTCCCTCGCAGACCTTTGAGAGAGGGTATATTCTATCAACCTTTCTTTTTTTATTGTTAGTTTTTCGGGTTTTATTTTTTCCCTGCATCATTTATTTAAAGAGCTTGATTGGAAATGTCGAGTCCAATCAAAATGTACATACTAGAAGGCCAAATTGATTACTCTCAGAGAGAGAAAGTTAAACACTTGGAATCACATTAATTGAGGATTGGCCTCATAATGTACAACTTCTCCTTTTTATATATTTTTTTGGATAATTCGTTTTATCATTTGATTAATGGGTTCATTTATTATTCTATGCGTTGGTCTAGAATCTAGACTATAGATCAATATGTATGAAACTTATAAAACAACTCACTTAGTTTGCCAAGATTGACTTTGCTTTCATACTTTCTGCGTCAATGATCATTCTTTCTAGCCCAAACTTTTCCTGTATTTAAAGCTATTGTGGACTGAGAAACACTCTAAAAAATGAACGAACGGTTAAAACTTGCTTATTCATTGCTCTCCATAAGCCAAATATTCTAGAGCCAATCAATGACGGGCACCCAGAATTCGTTAATATTCCACACAGGTTATCAAACACAGTTCCTAACAATTCCAGAAAGATAACGTTCCGATTTCCAAGAAAGAAGAACTGGAAGATTCACCTTCCAGCAATCAAACAGGCCCTTAAAGATCTAACTTCTTCCTGTAGACCGGGATTTATTCATTTTTGTCTTAATGGAATTGATTTCTTATTACCAGATTTTTTTTTTTTAGTTAATCTCATCAAGGCTAACAAGAGGCTAGCACATGGTTGGCATGTTCCATCACTGTACTTAAGAAGTTTCACCCATGGTAGAAGAATAAGGTTCTTATAACTGGGTCCCTAGTTTCCTTATCCCTTTCCCTTCTGTTAATTCCATTTCGACCGTAATTGATGTCATCATACTTGTACTTTGGCTCTATCAGACATATGACAAGTTTTCTTTGGACGATTTCTCTCTATATCGGGCAAGCTCCTCCCTCACCAGCAGGGACCTTTCTTTTGATTAGGCACCGATAGGGATTCATTCCTATAGGGATTACTCCTTTAGGTATCGATGAGTCCTGTAATCACTTTGAAAGACCATGTTTTTATTTGAAATTCTTTTAAAGACCATCTTTTCTAATCATGTTTGAATTCCACCTTGTCAACCCCTATTCACCAATTATTAGTTATTGCATCAAAACCCTTAGAACTTTTTTTTGCAAGTATAGGGACTTCATTTTGTGCTTGTGCTTTAGTGATTTATTTGATATGAAGATATGAATTGATATGATTTCTATAGATAATGCAGTTGTGGTGCAAAGATGCCTGAAAAAAGGGGGGAAAAAAAATCCTATCAAGCATAATCTGTATTTGATTGTATGAAGCTTCTCAAACTTGTATAGACTTTTTGTATTAAGCATCTCAAAATCCTTTTTTCTGTGGGACGACGTCAAGGGCAAAGCGTCATCCTTATGTCAACATCAGATGGGGTGGCTAGGGGCCACAAGTTAGCCCATTTGAGGCCATGTGTGGCCCATTGGCCACTTAGGCTGGTGCGAAGGGCCCCCAGTCCTTAAATGGAATTTTTGAAAACAATATTTGTAGCCCATTTTAAACCACATAAAATATAGATAAAATTTCTAAAGATATTTAAAATTCATTTTCAACTTATTTTGCAAAAATAAATTAACTTGGGCTGTCAAAAAAATATTTGAAAGAAATTAAGCACCTTTAGAGTTTGAATTCATAAAATTAGGGCGCTCTATGTCCTTAACCCAAAACCCACAACCATTTCCTTGAATAGACCCAACGAAACCATGACCCACAATCTTTGTAGGGGCTCGAGGCTCGTGCTTGGTCCATTAAAGCTTATCGATTGATGGTCAGAATTTTGTAATCTTAGTTGACTGCAGGTGCACCTCAAGGACAAGTATATTGCGCATTTGTGATCGTAGTCAGAATCAAGCAAACAAGTGACGGTGCATGATTTCTCTCTTAGCAAATGTGCACATCTCTAACCTGGTATATCACCTGGAGAGGCAGCTTCCCATTTATGCTTCTCTTATAGGAACATGCCATAAGTTAGTTGGAAATAAGTCGAGGCTTTTTCCGTTGCCCTCACAGGCAACCAACCTATGCGGGATATCCTTTCCCCCGACTTTTATCTCATAGAGATATCCCTTCTCTTGATCTCTCACAGGCATCCCTATGCACCGAGATTAGCCTTCGATATCTAGTTCTAGGTTCACGCTAACCTTGACCATGGGATAACCTCAAGCCTCATGGTACCCCATTGAGCTTGTGAACCAAAACCCATGGTTAGGATTTGACTTAAGAATATTGAAAGATATTGTGTCAAGGCCTTGAGAGACCACATAAATCCAACAACAATTCCACTCTATATATTGTAGTTTTCTAAAGCTTTACATTTTGTTTTTTCCCTTATTCTCCATATAATGGAAAGAAAGCACAAGCGAAGCTTTAACCCCATTCGTCTATTAATTATTAATCTATTTGTTATATGATTACTGTTATAATATTATAAATAAGAATAAGTTTTTAGAAATGTTTTTCTGGTAGTAGGCTTATTTATGTCAAAGTAGTTAAATATGACATATGTTTGAGCCTTTCATGACATCTTAATAGCTTTACTATGTTATAATACTTTCTGGGCTTGCTTTGATTACCAATTCAATCGAGGCTATAATTAATTTTAGCAATCCATGAACACTGATTTAAGCCTAAGTCAACATGTGCGCTATATGTCCTAGTTGGATTATTATCGTTATGATGCTTCAACATAAGTCAACATGTGCACTTTATGTCCTAGTTGGTTTATTAACGTTATGATAGTTCACTAGTTATAAACGTCCAATAATATGTACAGACGTGACATTTATGCAAATTATATTTCCTTTATAAAGAATATGTGATATGGTAGCCTGTTATGAAGATGAATATTGAGAGCTCCTTGTTTTCTTTTAATTGTGTTTATATCCTGAAGAACTTATTTGTCCTTCTTTTCACTTAAAGGGTACTTTTATATGTAAGCTAAGTTTATCATTTACATTAAGTGGAGGTTAGTTGTCTTCCATGTGACTTTCTCTCTTTCTAAAAGTCTCTTCTTTTTCTATCTAACCAAGCTTTTTTTTCTCTCTCTTGCTGTCTATTTTCTTCTCTTTCCTTCGTTCCTTAGTTGTTGCTGTAGTTCGAACTCGGTATCAAAGCTCGGTTGCTTTGAGAACTTTCTTTTGTAACCCTTGAGATGTGATTTGGCCATGAGTCGATCTCCAAAAGGCATATCGCTAGAAACATTTGATCTGAAGGGAAAAAGGAGGTATGAAATCCTAGATTTGGAAAAGAAGTATAGAATGCAGAATCAAAAACCCTAGATCTGTTTGGTATAGTTCGATGGTGCTAAAGTCTGTTGTTGGACCCCTTAAATGGATTGAACCCTTGTTTGTGAGTTGTGAACTTAGTCCTTTTTGAGATCTCTAGCATTGATGATCTCGGGTCCCTGTTCGAAGTATTTTTCAGTATCTGGCTCTGCTGATCAATGTGTTGGTGTTTTTTAGCCTGTTTGTGGTCAATATGGTCTAATATGAGTGATTCAAGCCATTCTTCGACCTTCACTAATACTCCACATTGTAACCTCCAATATGCATGTCCATGGAGATAGCCCTAGTCTCCATATTACTACTGTCAAATTCAATGGGTTGCCAATGGGTTCACTCAAACTTATGGAATAGACTATCAGGAGACATTCACTCCTATGGCTAACATGAACTGCATTCGGGTCGGTTTGTCTTTGGCAGCTAACATGGAGTGGCTATTACATCAACTGGACATCAAGAATGCATTCCTTCATGGGAGGAAGAAGTGTAAACGGTTCCCTTACCTGGATTCAGGGCTCCTGGATATGAGGGAAAAATGTGTAGATTGAGAAGGCTATTTATGGAATAAAGAAGTCTACTTGAGCTTGGTTTGAAAGGTTTAGTGGTGCGTGGAGATCAGTTTGGACCAATGGTTTAAAAAACGGATCGGTGACCCGGATCGAGCTCCCAAAAAACCGATCCGGATCGGCGAATCTGCGATCCGGGTCGGAATCGGGTGAATCGGTCAGAATAAAGCTTAAAAAAAATCCGAAAAAATTATTAAAATTCATTATAAATATTGCTTTTTAGGAATTCAATAAGAAATGAGGGTACTCCATTAAGAATTTTCATGTTTTTGAATGAATATGCGAATATTGATATGTTCTTTCCCTGCATGAACTGCCATTCAGCATTTAATTTACATCACACAAAAGGATAAACATAGAATTATCATGGAATAAGTATATCAACATACATGGACTACAATAAAGCATAAAATTAGTAACATATGATCTAAAAATAAAATGATAGACGACGTTATTGTTCTTCTTGGTCACGCTGGTGCCATTGATTGAATTCGTTTAACAATTCATTGATTCGATCTAAAAACGAATCATCGATATTAGCAGGCGTCTGACTATTCCCAAATCCCCGAGTGTTAGTGTTTTGTTGTGTTTCCAATCTAAAATCCCCGAAGATTGTCCATCCTTCATGCTCACCTGCACTGTCGTGCTCATCCCTACACTGTTGCTGTTGGGATCGCCGATCCGGATCGGTTTTTTGGAAGCTCGATCTGGGTCACCGATCCGTTTTTTAAACCATTGGTTTGGACCATAGTTAACAAATCGGCGACTAATCGTCGATTTTTTTTAAAATTCGGCATTGTTTTGAAAAACGTTTAAAACGTCGTTTTTTTGAAAAGTTCGTAAAAAAACGTGTTTTTTTATTAAAACGTTAAAAACACGATTTTTTGGAGAACGAATTAAACGGACCCAAAAAAACTCATTTTTACTTGTATTTTTTTAAAAAAAGAAAAAAAAATTCCTGACATGTGTAATTTCTTAAAAACGTATTATTTTCATAAAAAAGAAATCCTAACACAGAACACTCATGTTCTCGCAAATTTTATAATCTTCATGTTCCTGAAAAAACATAGTATTTCCATCAACAAACCTAATCTTCATGTTCCTGCAAATTTCATAATCTTCTTGCTCTTGAAAACCCCCATCCCCAAGAAACCCATTTGATTTTCTCTCTCTAACAGAGAAATCCCCCATCCCCAATTTTGAGCTTTTTCCAAACTCACAAAGCAAAACCTCCATCCCTAATTTTGAAGAAGCATACCATGCTTTCAATGAAACGCAGGTCTTTCAAAGACCTTGCTGTTCTATCGAGCTTCCTTATCAGTGAGATCAGGGGAGAAGAGAGTTCTATCGAGCTTCTTCCTGCTCAGGTCTTCCAAAGCCTTGCTCCATTTTTTTTCCAAAAGTCTTCAAGTTTCACAAATGGTCTTGAAAAGCGGTTTTCAATGAAAACAACTATATAAAGTATAAAGTAATCTTTATATTAACCATAGTTATAAGTGATTTAACCATAGTTAATGCATTTATTGATAAAAACAAAAATTGTGTATTTTTTTGAGTATATTGATATTTGCTAAAGTATTTAAGTAGATTTGGGTTTTTAAAGTAGATTTTGGGTATGTTAATATTTAAGTAGATTTGATATTTGTTGATATTTAATTGTGCCTGTTTTTTTTTTTGGGTTTGGTGATATTTAAGTAGATTTGATATTTGTTGAAGTATTCAATGTGAAGATTTATATGGTGTATGTGGGGTATGTTGATATTTAAATATATTTGATATTTCTAAAAAAAAAAAATTGTGCCTTTTTTTGGGTATGTTGATATTTAAGTAGATTTGATATTTGTTGAAGTATTTAATGTGAAAATTATATGGTGTACTTTTTTTTGTTTTTTTAAGTAGTTGTGATCTTTGTTAAATTATTTAATGTGAACATTTATATCGTGTATTTTTTTTTTGGTATGAAGTAGTTGTGATCTTTGTTAACTTATTTGATTTTTTGACTCCCATTGTTTTAGCCTAGTCCGATTTATTGGCGATATCTTTACATGAAGTATTTTTACCGATCCTTATTTTTTATCCGACTTTTTCATCCGACTTTTTAAAATAAAAATGATTTTTTCCCGATTTTAAGGTAAGCAGATTTATTGAAAATCCCTGACTTGCTAACTTTGGTTTGGACTCCACATGACTCACTATCTCTCTTCTCTCAAAGTGTCTCTCCTTCTCTTTCTTCCTACCCAAGCTTTTGATCTCTCTTTGTCTTTCTCTCTCTCTGTCCCTCTCTATTTTTTTCTTTTTTACTTCTTTCCTGGTTGCTGCTGTATTTTTAGCTTAGCCCAAATATAATTTGATGTATGTTTTTAATTTTCGAATGTTACTTGTCAAGTGTATTGCATGGAGCTATAGAAGCTTAATCACTTACAATGATGACGATGTATATTATCTCGATTTATACGAAGTCCTTCAATGAAATTTTCGAGTTATAAAGCAAGATCAGTGCATAACTCAGTAACTCAGGCACGGAATCACCTGAGTCACTTTAACCTAGCACCAACAGAGTCTGGAAGTTGCTAAATCAGCAAACTACCCAGGTATAGAACTAGCCTTGGCCAGTTCTTTATCAGACTTGGCAAGATCTCGAGTCACTTACAGGTTCAGACAACTTTTTTTTGCTTCCGGTGGCAAAAGGCAAGGATGAATTAAACATACTTTAGCGAACATTGGTATTAAGCCCCCAAATTTCATCTCTAGGGGCATTTTAACATACTTCAACTAACATTGGTATTAAGCCCCCAAATTTTTTCATCTCTAGGGTCGTCTATGCGAGAGATTAACCAAATTTCACAGATTTGAGAGGATTCAAGGGTGTCATTTTTCAGTTTAAAAAAAGCTTCAATGAACCTCTGATCTTCTAAATCCAAAAGCCTCACCCCAAAATACTTTGGGGGTTCGATTTTGTGGCCTTTGTGGGTTGGTCTGCTACTGATACTTGCTTCTATATAGTATTGTATGTAAAGTTCCAATATTTTTACCTCAAAGTTAAGTTTTTTGGGGAATTAGTGTAAATATCCTTTATTTTATGTGGTATTTAAAAGATGGTCCCCATTTTACATGATTTATACTCCTGTCCGCTTTTCTCTCATTTTTTATATTTTTCCATAAAATAACCTTGGTTTGGAACTAGAAGTTTTAAATCAGGTCTTGTCTTCTTTATCAATAGATACATTCGAAAATTTAGGTTCCGAACCAACTTTTTGGTAACTAAACTGGTTCAGAACTTCAAGCTCCGAACTGGTTAGTCTGTCAAAAAATTAAGTGTAACTTGGAGCGCTCTCTCTTAGAACTTCAAACTCCAAACTGGTTATTCTGTCAAAAAATTAAGTGTATCTCTCTCTCTCTCTCTCTCTCTCTCTCTCTCTCTCTCTCTCTCTCTCTCTCTCTCTCTCTCTCTCCAGTCTTTGTGGGGAATACACTTGAGTCCACTCAGACTTGGCTGAGTAACTTGGCTCTGGCAATGTTTGAGTCCAATGCCCGAGCCTAGTTATTGAACATTGGGCAAAATTGAGTTGTTTGGACATATGCCTATGCATTCTAGATCATCTAACAAGAAATTTTTGCAATGAATGTCTAGAACAGCCTGTTATAGCTTATGCTCAAAAAACATGGAAATTAGCTTCTGGGGAGAACATGCATGCTGAGAGTGGTTATTGGCGGCCAAAGGTTGACGGGTCAATTGAAGTTGTTATTGCTCAAAGTACTGGTCTAGTGGAGGTCCAGGTAACTCTTGTTTCCTTCAGATAAGTTCTGCTGTTTGTAGTACAAGAACATGAAGGAGTCCAAGTGGACTTCTGCATTTCAAAATTTTCTATCTTGGCAATACTGGATTCTGAAACAAAAATGTGCTCTTAAACTATTGAGTCCTGAGATAAGAAAAAAAATTAAGTGACAAATTTGTTGTATTCATTACTCTAAAAATTATGGGGTGTTGAGGTTATTGATATGCTATCATAAGCTGAAGCTTTTAGATGACCTGTCACTGAATTCATGAATCAATTCATCATATATTATAATTATTGTATCTTTTGCTTAATTTTATTTGTTTGCAGCATGCAAAGTACACTTTTTCCATGTGCCTAGAACTTTAGTGAAATCGTTTCCCTTCCATACGTAAAATGCAGCATAGAATAGGGGAAGATTAACAGCGAAAGGTATTGGAGTAAACGAGGTCAATCCTCAGCGTGATTTTCATCTCTCAACGAACTGTGATTCATATAATCTCTGTTAAATTTCTAGTTCAGCCCCTCTGGAAGTATTTTAGTATATGGAGTTTTGAAATTGCACAATCCAGAGTTCAATTATGGTTCAATGAGTTGAGTTGCTTTATCACCATAGGAAGAAAATAATTTAAAAGGAGACCTGCAATGGGAGCAAAGGAGTAAAGTGATTTTCCCAAAAGCTTCCTATGTATGGGATACTCCAAGTGATTCGGCGTAAGACTCATCTATACTAGGAGACACCTTGGCCTAATTAAAACTCATGGTCCCCTCTATGCATGCCTTTCTCCAGCTGTTGCTGTGTCTATAGTTTGACGTTTCTGGTATGTTCTTAATCCTATCATTTTCCTATATTTCTGCTCAACCTTTATCTGGCTCTTAGGGTTTTCCTCTCTACTTGGACCCTATTATCTTTTTTAAAATTCTTAGGTCTTCCATTTTACGTCGGTATTTTTTTTGTTAATCTCATTGCATCTACTTGCTGCACTTGTCAAGAGAATGTCAAACCCGAGGTTCTTACACTGTATAAAAGGGAAGCTCTTGTTGGCCGTACTTGAATAGTTGAATCTTGCTCCCTAAAGGCAAGCACCTTCTGTATCAGGAGATGCCTTAGCCTGAGTAAACCATGGACAAGGCACGCAGCCCTTACTCTAGATTCGCTACCATCAGTGCAGCTTTTTGACTCAATGCATCAATAGAAGGAATGCAAGCTTCCCACACCCGTCTCTCTCTATGCACCCATTTCTATCTATGTGGGCATCCATACGCACACACATATGGGTGTGTATAATGTGGTACACTAGGCCGATATTGTACATGTGGTATTGCAGAAAAAACACCTCGTTAAGAGGATTTCTATGATCTAAAGCTTTTCAAAACATCTTAGATTCATCTTTTGACAAATTTAATTATACGTATGTTCTCTTAGGACCTTAGATCTGATTGTCCAGCAAATGGATGGTGCGGGTCATATCTTATATGAGTACCTGATTTGTGCTCCAAATCATTTTCTTTCTTAGTTTGATTTGTGAGATAAACAAAAGATGATTTGAGAGATTTGTGGACAACCAGATCCCCTGACGTGGTGCTTTGGTGATCACCAAAATTTCTTGTGTGCGCATGTGTGTGACAATTTTATTATCATCATCATTTAAGTATTTTCCCAATTATTTGGGGTTGGCTACACATAACTTGGTTTTCTATTTTGCTCTTTCAAAAGTTAATACCCTCAGTGAAACCATAAGTCTCCATATCTTTTCGGACTTCTTCCAACCATGTTCTTTTGAGCTTACCCCTTGTCTTTTTCGAGCCTTTTATTTTAACCAACTCGTACCTCTTAACAGGTGCTGTACTGGGCTTGCGCTGCATAGGGCTAGCCCATTTAAGTTACTTTCTCTTATCTTATCACTTATTGGAGCCATATCTAAGTTCTCCCGAATATATTCACTTTCAAATTCTATCACTTGTCTTGCCACTCATCCATCTCAATATCCCCATCTCAGCTACACTCATTCTATGGCTATGTTGTTTCTTGACTGCTAACATTTTGCCCCATAAAGCAAAACTGGTTTCACAATTGTCCTATAGAACTTCCCTTTCAGCTTCATTGGTATGTGACGATCACATAAAAGTTTGGTTGCACATTTCCACTTCACCCACCCAACTCTAATTTTATCTGCGGCATCTTCTTCAATCTCCATTTTCCTAGAGTAATGACTTGATGTTGTAAGTATGCTATTTTTTTATATTTCTTGGCCGTCAATTTTAACTTCTATTATTACTTAATTTGTATTCCACATGTCTTAGTCCGGCTAATTTGAAAACCTTTAGATTCCAGAACATCCCTCCCAAGTTCTAACTTTGTGTTGGTGTGGCTTGGGGTCTCATTAATCAGAACTATGTTGTCCGCGGTATCTCATCTGGTAACTACCTAGTTAAGTCATCCATAATTAAGACAAAGAGGTATGGGCCCAAAGCTGACTCCTGATGTAAACTTATTGTCACTGAAAACTCACTCGTCTCTCTACTAGTTTCTCACACACTAGTTAGCACCCCCTCGTACATATCTCTCACCAAGTCAATATTGTATCTGAAGACTCATTTCTTTTCGAATACCCACCAAATTAAACCTCGAGGTATGCAATCATAAGCTTTCTCTAAATCAATAAAGACCATGTGGAGGTCTTTTTCTTTCGCCCTAAACTTCTAATCGGTTGCCTAAGTAGGAAAATAATTTCAATTGCCTATCTGACATAAACCGAATTGGTTTTCTGATATACTCGTTGTGTGCGACAATCTTATCTACTTAACAAAATGCAAGTAGGTTATCCTTTTTCTTTGCATGGTAGAACACATTGATTAAAAAATTGGTGAGCTAACTAGGTAATGTCCAAGTTGGCTGGGACCCAATGGGTTACCGGTTCGGTTCTTGCCAAGAGTTGGACGAGTTGGTCCCATAACCCCTGTTTTTCCCTCGCATGAAAAAAAGAAAAGAAACATTTTAGCTGTAGTTTTGGACTTTTTTTGATCAATTATTGGTCCTTTCATCTATAACATCATTCCAATCACTCTTTTGAGCATTAATCCATCAATTTCAGGGTGGAACAAGATTAGGTAGAAAATATTCTGATTTCGGTTAGGTTTTATCATCCAAATTGCGTTTTTTTGTGCGTTAAAACCCAAATCTTCCATTCTTACCAGTTCTCCCTCAAATTTGAACCAAACAATTGGAAATTTGTTTAAAATTGTTTGTGTTTGAGCTCACTAATGAACCGTTAAACAAATTTTCTGGATGGATGACAAACTTACAAGAGATCTATTGTCAAAGTTGTCAGGTTTTACTGGATAACAGTTCATTTGAAAAAGAGGCTAGGATTTTCTAGAAAAGTATGAAATTTGGAATTTTTAAGCATCAATTTGTGTGGAATTTTTATCTAGAAGACGGTAAGATTGATTAAACAAGGTATTTTATTTTTGCAATTAAGACTTGTATTTCTTTTGATCTTTTTTGTTTTCTTTCTTTATTTTCCTGAAAATGGGTCTTGGATTTTTTAATAAAATCTGAAAATTTTGCAGATTTTATTGGGTTTTTTATTTTATTTTATTTTATTTTAAATTTTTTTTTTATGTGCTTTAGGATGTGTTAGGAAGGTTTAATTTATGTTGATCTTTTCCCTCCTTTCGAATGAAAATCATTTTTTTTGGTTGGTTCTCTATTTTTCCAAAAATGGTTCTATCATTTAAGAAAAACATAAATCTTTGAAAGTATTATGTGTAATTTTTTAGGGGCTTTTGTTCTAGATTGTGTTAAGAAAGGTTTAAATATTTTTTTGTTGATTTTTTTCTTTGATTTATGATGAAATTTATTTTTTTTGCTATGTTTTATATGTTTTTGAAAAAGTGCCACGAAGTTTTGAATAATTTTAATGTAAATAACTAAATGTTAACATCATTTTTCTTATTTTTATTTCTGTGCTAGATTGTGTTAGGATTGCTTTAGATAAAATTTTTATTGTGTCTCTCCCTAATTTCTAGTGAAACCTTTTTATGTTTGCTCAATTCTCTATTTTCATGAAAATATGCTTGGATCTTTGAAGAATTTTTTTTGAATATTATGTTTATGTTTTTTTTTTTCAATGATTAAGTTTGATTTCTGTTTGCATGGTTCAGTATATTTTTGATGGAAAAAATCTCTATTTTTCTGAAAATTTATTTAATACAATTTATCTTTAATTTTCATGTGTGCTTTTTGGGTGATTCAGCAATTAATATTTGTTCATGTGGAAATTCGGTTATATTGTGAATTTTGTATTGCTTTTTAATCATAACTAAGGTGCATTTCTCAAAGATATATAATTTTTAGATTGTATGTTTTAACTTGTTTGTATATGATACTGATATTCTATCAACAATATGGCTCTCGCTATTGAATTTTTTTGCAGTTTTTACTATGAAATGATTGCATGGCACTCAGGCAGCAACTAGAATCTAGTTATTCACATGTATTTCACAATCCCCTTTAAATATACCACTTATTTATTAAATTTTTTCAACTGACCAACTAAATTTTATTTTTGATAACTTTTGAATATTTTTTTTGGAAATTTTTATAATCTTAGGATGGTCGATGAATTGGTCCATGTTGGCTGGCTCACCAAATCGAATTGGATCCAGCTGGTGGATGGTTCGGCGACCCACTCTGATTTTTTGAACATTGGTAGAGAGGAAACTTTTAGCCCTTTGCATGTATTGAATATCATAACATCCTAAAAGTATTATGAATAAGATTTTACTAAAGAATGTACATAAAATGGTTGTAGTTTGAGACGGTTGCCTATAAAAAAATGTTTACTAAAAAAGCATTAAACTCTAGTCTCTTTCTCTCTGTCTTGTCTTTGTTATCCCATGCATCTCGGAGGTTTAGTACTTGTGAGGTTTTCAAACTGGGCTCAGTTGAGGAACTCGCCACATGTTGAGTTACTTGGGCATCTTCAAGTGAGGTTGTGCAAAGCCATGCAATAGCCACAAGAAAATGAATAGAAAATTGGAAAAATCACAAAAAAAAGGAAAAATTTAAATATGTTAAAAAAGATAATAAATACAGGCAATGAATAAGGAATGTAAACTATGAAAAATGAAACTCATATGACAATATTGGGCCCCACTTACAGAAACTACTTGATAATCCAATTTGACATTATATAATTTAAAATTTTCTGTTATTATATTGCTGAATCAAATGAGGCCTATGAAACTCCACTCCACATAAGTGAGTAAGCATCAAGAGTAAAGATAACACATTAATTTGCAATATAGGTACAAAATACACCAATACAGGTTGATAGTCTCTCAACTGCAGGCTTCCCATAGAGAGTGTTGCGCTACAAGTAATATGGGGACTCTTCATTCATTCTAGTACTTCCATGAGTATCATAGTTATACGTAGCCCTTGGTGTCAGGGAGGGGTTCCCTCCTAACATTTCTATGATGTCTGGAGCGGTCCTTATGTCTTCGGTATGCATGTCGGCGGCTTGCAACCCAAAGTCATTAAGGCTTGTCCAACCTTCATGCTCATTGCCACCCTGGCTCTATTACTCACCACTGCCTTGGCTCTGTTGGCTACCATCTTGGCTATGTCACCTAATAAGTTGGGTTTGCTGCCCAACATCTCCGCCCTACCTTTCCCCCTTTCTACTAGAGGCCCCACCATCTTGGCCTCCTCTGCCTCCTGTTGTGTCACCTTCCCCTCTTTTGGGATGTCATTTGGATCATCTGCAAGGCTTCAAGGATCTTCATGTTGATTGGTGGCTCTTCTTGTTTTACCAGCCATTCATATGCTGGATTCGCCTGGAATATGTAATCCAAGTTGATGGGATTGTAATCCATTTTCTCACTCCTCAACAGCCTCCTCCTCAAGTTCAGGTTGTAGTGCATACAAGCGAGCTTGTGAAACTCATCAATTTTCAGCATGTTCTATAGGAATGTACTCCAATTTCTCTCATACATTGTGGCAAAGCAAGGTTGGTTTAGGATCCTGATTGCAATACTTTGTGAGTAAAGGTGTAGTTTTCATGTGTATCCCACCATACCTTGTTTAAACAAGAGGACAGTCAACCACGTTGGTTAATGGTTATAATAGGATTTGACAATCATTTAAATATGAATACTAACTTTGTTCTAATTTTCCTTCTTGTCTGCTTGCTAGATTGGACCCAAATTTCCCTTGTGCATAGGTAGAGAAAGCAACCTAAAACAACAAACAATAGATTTAAAATTTAGAAACTACAACAGGCCAAAGAGAGACTGTTGCACAATTTAAAGTTCTTGAAAAGACTTCCTTCTCTTAAGATTCAATTTGGTCATCCTCATCTGGCTCTAACCTCTCAATACATTATTTTACCCCTTCCATGCTCTTAGGATGCTCACTCTGACTAGGTAGATAGTGATAAGCCGGGCTAAAGAGGAAAACTAGGTACATTATATTGTCATTGTATAGGTAAACATAATAACAAGATTTGACTATAAATTAAACTTCAAATTTAAATTTAGTTGTTGCATGGATGTGGTGGTGCAGTGGGCTAGTCCTCTTCTCATCAAAGATGGCCCATACCTTGATATAAAATCTATAATGGGCTTCTATTCCCAACTTCAAACGATACAACGCCTCAATTAAGAAAATGCACAACAGGCTTGACATCTGATTCAACCATTCTTAGGATATGTACAAGCGAGATGGTGGCAGCAACTATCTGCCTGCATTTATCCTAGAATCTATGGTTATCAATGATTTCATCCAACTTGCTATCGCCGTGAGTCATTGAGATTTGTGCATGAACCCATTCCATTGAAGCCACCATCATCTTCAATCTGGATTACTGGTCTAGTATTGACTTTAATGTCACGTATGGGTTGCAAACCTTGTAATAGCGTGCATGACGAGCCCCCTTTTATAATGCTGTCTCATCAAGCAAAGAACAAAGGAGCGATTATATATGGATTGTGTTATCTTATTTCCTTGATTGTATACAAATTGTGTAAATCTTATTCCCTTGGGCAAAGGTCAGGAACGAGTAAAATGTCTTCTAATTGAGGTTGATCTAAAGGGCTCGTGCTAACCCCCCCCACACCAAGTACTACGTGTTGGGACCATGTGGATGACTACTTAGGCTCCTGCTATTTATCATGTATGTCATCTATGTGGGCATGTTGTCTATGCTTCTCTTCTATTTGGGCCCTTTTCCTCTTAGTCATTTCTGTTTGGGCCCTCTTAGTCATTTCTGTTTGGGCCTCAAACTCCACCTCCTCATCCTCACCCTCCCACAAGGTGCATAATATCCATCCCTATCTTCTCAAGCACCATTTGCCTCTGTACCTTGTTTCCCTTTCCAATCTATCTTTTTCTAGTTTCTTTTGTGCATCTAGTGTGCTTCAAAAGTTTTAGATATATTTTTAATTCGTTTTTTTTTTATTTCTATATCATTATATATATAAACATGTTGGTTTGCTGTTGATGCCTTTAGCATGTCTTCTCTTGTAGGTTTAGGAGATAATGAGGATTTAGCATGGCAGTATGGGGGAAGCTGCCAGAGAAGGGTAAGAGATGGCTGAACTGTAGGCATTGCCGTAAGGCCATGAAAGGCAATATTAGTCGCCTTCAACATCACCTCGCCCACATTCAAGGTGATGTGTAGAGACTTGTCCTAGTCTGCGTACAACAGTGAGGGAGGAGATGACGCGATCTGCATATTTAAAAAGAAACTATTTGCAACAAGAAGATAAAAGATATATCCAAACTTTTTTTTTGAATTAAATACCGCTTTTAAAATGGCCAAAGCATTCTAATTGATAGGAAAAATTATTAAGCTACAATAATAAATAAATGTTAGAAACAATAAATCAAAACATCACAGTTAACAATATAAAAAAGAAGAAGGAAAGTAACAAACTCAAATCCGATATAAAAACTTCCGTATATGAATTATCATCGTCACAGCCATTTTTCAACTAATTGGGGTCAGCTACATGAATCTTAGCCCGCCATTCTGCTCTATTAAGGGCCATACCCTTAGTGAGGTTATAAGTTCCCATATCTTTTCTCATTACTTCCAACCTTGTCCGTTTGAGCATACCCCTTGCCCTTTTTACGCCTTTCACTTGAACTAACTCGCACCTCCTAACAGGTGTTGTACTGGGCCTGCACCACACATGGCCAGCCACCTAAGTCTCTCATCTTATTGCCTATTAGTGCCACACTTAAATCTTCCTAAATGTATTCATTTCAAATTCTATCCCTTCTCGTCTTGCCACTCATGCATCTGTACAAACCTCATGTCCACTACATCCATTCTATGGGTATATTATTTTTTTACCGTCTAACATTCCTCCCCATAGAGGAAAACTGGTCTCACAGCTGTCCTATAGAACTTTCCTTTCAACTTCATTGGTATGCGGTGATCACATAAAATTTTAGATGCACATCTCCACTTCGCACATGTAGCTCTAATTCTATGTGCGATATCTTCCTCAATCTCTTCATTTTTTTAGATTATCGCCCTAAATTATCGAAAGTACGCTCTTTTTAGTATTTCCTGGCCGTCAATCTTAACTACTTCCATGTCTCTATTCTTATTATTACTATACTTACATTCCATATACTGTCTTTGTATGGCTAATTTTAAAACCTTTAGATTCTTGAGCATCCCTTTAAAGTTCTAACTTTATGTTGACGCCGCTTTAAGTCTCATCTATCAAAACTATGTCATTTGCGAAGAACATGCACCACGGTACCTCATCTTGTAGGTGCCTAGTTAAGTCGCCCATATGCTGATCTTTGATGTAGACCTATTGTCATTGAAAACTCACTCGTCTCTCCACTAGTTGTTCTTACACTAGTTAGCGCTCCATCGTACATATCTCTCACCAAGTCGATGTTGTGTCTGGATATTCCTTTGTTTTCCAACACCCACTAAGTTAAATCTCAAGATATTCTATTATAAGCTTTCTTTAGATCAATAAAGACTATGTGGAGGTCTTTTCATTTGCCCTAAACTTTTCAATCAGTTGCCTACATAGAAAAATAGCTTAGGTTGTTGACCTCCCTGGCATAAAACCGAGTTGGTTTTTCGATTTCTTGCCTTAAGTCTTTGTTCAATAACTCTCTCTCAGAGCTTCATAGTGTGGCTCAATAAGTTTGATCCCTT